>NC_133486.1:4255060-4347455 GCF_025370935.1 Choristoneura fumiferana
CGATTAAATAACATTTCTGCTGGACTGTAGCCTGTTTCTATGGGTGTATTCCTATATATTAACAATGCTAAGTATATATCTTCATTTTTAGACAGTAATGATTTTGCTATTTTATAACCAGATTCCGCTAATCCATTACTTTGCGAAAAATATGGACTACTTGTTATAGATTTAAAATCCATATTCTTTTGCAAATTCATTAAATTTGGACTTGAACTGCGTGCCACAATCAAGATCTCACTACTTCAGGAATACCGAACCTCGAAAACACATTTTTACACTGAATTATTACACTGTATTCTGTTAGATCTTTTAGTTTACAGATTTCTAAGAACCTAGAATAGTAGTCTATGATTACTAAATACCAGTTGTTATTAAACTTAAATAAATCCATGCCTACTTTTTGCCCATGGCCTGTCAGGGATTTTTTCTACAACCATCTTCTCTTTGTGATTCTTTGCTTGTTTCTATACACTTAGGACATGACTTCACTTGCTCCTCAATTTGTCGAGACAAGCTAACCACCAAACCGATTGCCTTGCCCTTCTCGACATTTAGAGAGATACCTAAGTGTCCTTCATGAATTCTTTTCAGTATATCTTTTGTGCATGTTTTCTGGTATAACTATTCTTGAATATATTAAAAGGAGGTCCCCTTTCATCGAGAAACTATTTTTATACTGATAGTAATTCTTAAAAACCCTAGTTGAGTTTATTTGGCCATCCATTTGCAGTAAATGATTTTAAACCTATGCATATGTTACATTTACCCTGTCCATATATATTTTGTCCAACATTTCGTTAGGTATTGTATCTGAAACTAGCATGTTGATGTTGCCCTCCTCCTCCTGTTCCATATCTGAAACTCCACAATCAGGCAGCGGCTGTCGCGATAGCGCGTCGGCCACTACCTGCTCCTTTCCTGGTATATATTTGACTTCATAATTGAATCTACTCAATTTAAGTCTAAATCTTAAAAGTCGAGGGCTTAAATCATCAAGCGGCTAGTGTGTAATATCTGCAGAAGGGGTTTATGGTCAGTCTCTAATATTACATGTATGCCTAAAACATAATCTCTAAATTTTTCTACAGCCCAGACCAAGGCTAAACCTTCCTTTTCTATCTGTGCATAATGCTTTTCAGCATCTGTGAGTGTTCTACTGGCGTAAGTAACAATTGATCGATTACCTGCCCTATCTTCTTGCATAAGAGCTGCCCCTAATCCAAATGAACTACTATCTGCTGAGATTATTATTACTTTATCCACATCATAATGCGCTAGAGTAGGAGCATTTTGCAGTTTTTCTTTAATTTCATTGAATGCTTTAGTCTGAATAGGACCCCACACAAACATTTGATCTTCTTTAACAAAATGTGCAATGGATTTAAAATTTCTGATTTATTTGGAATGTATCGACCTACAAAATTGACCATGCCTAAAAATTGAAGCAACTCTTTTTTATTACTTGGTTCTTTAAAGTTACTGATAGCTTTTGTTCGCTCGGGATCAATTTTATACCACTAGCGTTGATCACGTGACCCAGATAACAAATCTCCTCAACCCAAATAAACACTTATTTTTATTTATGGTTATACCGCATTGTGAAGTCTTTTAAGCACTTCATGAAGGACCCTATCATGGTCTTCCTTAGTCGGTTCATAAATAAGAATGTCGTCCATGTGGATGGCTAGTTTCATGTCTTTAAATAGATTTGAAAACTTCATACTGAAGTATTCAGGCGCGCAATTCAATCCAAATGGAAGTCTGTTATATATATATCTACCAAAAGGTGTAATTATAGTAGTCAACTTTTTTGATGTATCATCCAGTTTAATCTGATGAAACCCTGAGGTAGCATCAATTTTAGAAAAGAATTTAGCTCCTTTCAGTTTAGCTAATGTATGCTCTATTTTAGGGATTGGATAGACGGGCGCTTTATATTTTTATTAACCTGAGTATAATCACCACATATCCTTACTTTGTTATTTTTTAAAACAACTACGATTGGCGAGACAAAGTCTGTTGCTTCTTCAATAGGACTGACTATACCTAACTGCTCTAGTCTATCCAATTCCTGTTTTACTTTAGGCAGTAAAGGAATTGAAATATTGCGCGGTGAAGCCTGTATGAATGATTTTGGATTCTCTACCAAGTCAATATGAAATTCGTCTTTTAAAAACTCCTAATTCGCTAAAAATACTAGGAAATTCTTTCTCAATATTTTCAGAGCCATTCATCCTAACTTCTGGCCCGGATACAGCACAGATTTTTATCAAATTCATACTGTCAATGGAAGTTCGTCCTAGTAGAGCTGTTTTTAACCTTTAATTACATATACTTTACCTTGATAGGTATTATTCTTGTATTTCAACTCAAGATCTATGGTACCAGTGACATCTAAGCGAGATCCATCAGGTCCTTTCACTGTGTCTGCACATTTCACCAGCGGCAGTTGAAAAGAACTTGCCCCAGTTTCTGAGACTGCACTTATGTCAGCACCTGTGTCGATTAAAAAGTTCAATTTATCAATCAATAAATTATTTCTATAAACCTGTACATCAATCATAAAAGTCTTCTTTCTTTTCACATAAACTAACCTCATGAGTGGTCCCTTTATTTACCTCCTCCTCTACCTTCTCTAACACCCTTTGATCTACACACTTTAGCAAAGACCAATTCTCTTGCAGTTGTGGCATGTTGAGTTATTGCCGGACACATTTCCTTTCGATGACGCTCCAACCCGCAGAACCAGCATCTATTTTCTCCTCTTTTCTTGTCTTGTTTATTCTATTAACTTCGATTGTCTCGTTTCCATCATCTTGCTTTCTTCTTTTTTGAATTTCTGCTTGCCTACATATTAAAGTTGGCATCTTTTAACGTGAGATCACTTTTTAACAGAAGTCGCTCGCTTACTGACTTGTCGCTGATTCCAATTACAATTTTTGTCTCTTATTAGATCCTCTTTCAGAACACCATATTCACATTTTAGTGCTAGTTTGTGTATGTCTGTCAAGAATTCTTCCAGCTTTTCACCCTCCTTTTGAACTCTTGAATTAAATTTGTACCTCTCATATATGATGTTTTTTCTTAGGTGAAAAGAAGTCGTCAAACTTGGAAAGCAAATCTGTGCGTAGCCGAGTTTAGTTCCGAACTGAATTATAATGTCTTCTGCCTTTTCCCCATACAATACAAAAGGCAATTCACCTTGTCGTTATCTTCTAATTTATCGTTGCCCGACAAGCTCATGTATCGCACAACTTGCTTTATACTTTTCCCAATCTTCAGGCTCAAAGCTAAATGTGCCCGGAGGCGAAATACGCAAGAATTTCGATTCCCGATCCTCTCCTTTTGCGCCATTGTTCTCGTTGGTTTTCTCCATTTTTTTTCTGAATTTTTTAGGACTCCGATGTTCCTTCGCAATATCTGAATAATTTACTTTGTCTGAACAATCTGAATAACGTTTTATTTAACCGCTGTGCCACCATGTTTGTAATATGGTTTTCTTAATAAAAACTAGCTTTTGGTATGAGTTCAAATCACGTTTTGTTTGTTCTGCTGTGGAGAGACTGCTGCATGATAACGCATGTCTATAATAAAGCTATCGGGTGAGCAAAGAAATTCTTTTAGTTCATTGATATGGACCTGCGCAAAGTAACGCCTGATTAATATATTAGGATTTAGTTGCAATTTTTGTCTCAGTACTTACATGTAAGCATGATTTCTGGTGGCTGAGAAAGCTGGCCTCTTCATTGTCACGCCACTTTGTCCGGTCCTGTGCCAATCTCATCAAGTCCTCTATAAATTTTACTAGGTAATCTCTCTTCCGACTTACAGGTCCCGGACAAACTTGGTGAAGTCGCCGACATAGTTCTCGGCTTTGACGACGTCGACAGCTACATCAAACGCAACATCCCTTATCTAGGAGCTGCGGTTGGTAGGAGCGCAAACAGAATTGGTGGTGCCAGCTTCAACATCGACGGAGTGACGTATAACTTAGCTAAGAACATTGGGAAGAATCACTTGCATGGAGGCATCGTCGGGTTTGATAAGGTTGGTGGTTTTGCGTATTGTTGAGATATCTAGTTCTATTTCAATTTCTGCCTCTTTTTCGCAAGGTCACTGTCTAACGTGCGCTGCGTGTTCATTTGTCGAAATGTACTAACATCATCATCAACAACATCATCACGCCATTATCTTCATCATCACCATCATTATCAACGTCGTCATGATTATTATCATCACCATCGTTTTGATAAATATCGTTATCATTATCATTACCATCATCATCATCATCATTATCATCTCCCGCCAATATACGTCACAAAACTAAGCTAGGATCGCTTTGCAGGTGTGTGTTAAGGTTTCCAATGTGTTCTTTCACCGTAAAGTAAAGCTTGTGATAAATTTAAAATTTCATTTCGCACATGGACTGATGATGATGAGCGTGCTTAGGTTGTATCGTATTAGCTTAGGAGTACCGACCATCACTCATATCCCCCTGGATCCTGAAGATAATTTTGCCGAAACTGGAATTTCTTCAAAAAATCGAATTTATAGGTGTCCCTTAAGTAATTGGGCAAAATTAAAATTATTATGTTCTCATGTGAGGACCGGGGAATCCAGGAGGATATGTATGTCAAAGTACTGGATGATACGAATACGTGACTAAAATACATGAGTGAGTTTATGTCAAATACTATTAATAACTCTGCTTCCCCAGGTCAACTGGACTACCACAGTCGACGGCAACAAAGTAATCTTCAGCTACCTCTCAAAAGACGGCGAGGAAGGTTATCCAGGAGACCTTTTAACCAACATTACCTATGAGCTGACAGACGACAACCATTTCCACGTAGACTTTATGTCAACGACCACCAAGAAGACTGTCGTTAATCTGACCAACCATTCCTACTTTAATCTGGCTGGTCATGATTCCGGTGCCGAGGAGTTGTTCAATCATGTGGCTGCCGTGTTTGCTGACAAGTAAGCCCTGTGTATCATGACTATCCATTATCACTTCACCATCTCGGCCTATATTCCTCCCACTGAGAATGAGAAGGCTTGTAGTTACCACGCCCGGACCGGTGGGTAATTAGGAACTTTAGTCTCCTAATTACCAAATTTCACAATACCTTTATTTTCTTATCATGCGAACAACCAAATATTTGCATACCTACATTTTGAAAAGTCACTCCCATGCCCTATAGGATAGGGCCTATACAAATTGAGTAAACTCACCGGTGATGCCCATGATAGGCAACGTGTTAAGTAGTCTAGCAAGTAAACGTATGGCTGATCTCTATCAACATGTTAGTCATTCATCTACTTCAGAAGTACACTTACCACCTACACCTTCTTCATACTCTTCTGCCTGATGGATCAGTTTCATCTTTTCATCTTTTCAGGATCACAGAAACTGATAGCGACTCAATACCCACGGGTCGTTTCACTCCAGTAGGAGGCACCCCCTTTGACCTACGAACTCCCAAACGTTTAGGAGACATCATATCCAAGAATCAAATGCTATTTGACAACAACTTCTGCGTCACGACGTTTGACAAGCAGGTAAGCTGTTGTGGAGTTTGAAATGGTAATTGTGGCGCTTTATATATTTAAAATGAAGTGCAAAGAAAGTGCAGCGAAAATAAATCAGGTACAGTCAACCATTAAAACGTCACTCACATTCACTCTACTCCTTGATCAAGGTAGAGCGAGATTGTACCTGGAGGTCTCTTCCGCACCTCTCAAAAGGTGCCATCATAATTTTTCTTTGCACTGGAAACTGGAAAATGGTGTTCCATGCCATCTGGTACCTAGAGCGACCCTCTTTTTACTCTACCCTGCTGGGCCGGCATTGCTCACATTAGTACGTACTAATAGACATACAGACGAACAATGTAGCGACCTTTATAGGTTACAATTTGTCCCCCTTTGTGTACGGAATTCTAAAAAAGCGGAATGCCCGAATATCATGACCAAGGGTCTGAAAAACGTCCATAATTTCACATATGAGCGTATCGCTATAAAGCTAACATTATGTTCTCAGGGTCTGCACTACGTCTCCCGCGTCGTCCACCCCCCATCAGGCCGGTACCTGGAGGTATACAGCGACCAGCCAGGAGTCCAGCTTTACACCAGCTACTACCTCCCGGCTCCTACAGATCCAGCCCTAATAGGCAAAGGGGGGGTCGGCTATAGAAGACACGGAGCCTTCTGTCTGGAAACACAGAACTATCCAGACGCTGTCCATCATGACAACTTTCCTAGCTCGATCTTGAAACCTGGTGGTATCTATAGGCATAAGGTGATCTATAGCTTTGGAGCGGAACATTCTGATGAGCCCATGGTGGTGCCTTCGTAGGTTTACGCTGATTTTGAAATGAGATTATACTTATTTATACTATACAATTTTTATTTTGACTTCATTCAGACACGCACTTCATTCAACTCCTATGCTTTGAAGATCAGAAAAGAAGCATAAATGATAATGAAAAATCGAGAGTCAAAAATGTCGTTCTTGTAGACAAACGTTAACAATTATTTAAACTTTTGTATTTATTCTCGGGTCTTGGGTGTTTAATATGTATTTAAGTATGTATCTATATCTATATAATTACATTTATCCGTTGCTTAGTACCCATAACCCAAGCTTTGCTAAGCTTACTTTATTAATTATTCTGTGCTTTACTAGGTCAATTGGTGTGAATGACGGGACCGTCATGTTATTTATTTATTTATTTATTATTTGATACCGCGTAGTGCTTCCACAGGCACGTATTCAATAAGGTTGTGGGACAAATCGACATGTAAAGAAGATTTAAAAAAAATAATCTTTCCCATTTTCACTATTCTGGATTAGCTACGACTCGCGTCCAAGGGCGTGGCAAATTCTCTATTCATTGCGTTTAGCAACGTTCGCTACAGAGCGATTAATAACAATTCACACAATGTGTATAGTCTTACCAGGCTATTCGTGGGTGGTTGTATTAAGTAGTAAATCAGCATGTAAATTATCTTTTGACAGAGGCTTATTTTGAACATTGTGATATTTGGTAATGGATCATCAATTTTCTTTATTTGATTTATAAATAATGTTCTGGAGCATCGATGGTGCGATTAATGTTGGCATTTCATGCCGAGAAGGTTGTTTAGAAAGGGACAAACGATCGTTTTTGTCAAATTCCTGCAGCAGTTTTGCTGGCGTGCCGTATAACCATGATTATAAATGTCAACGGGCGACCCGATGAGTGATGTCTCTATTCATTGCGTGCTCAATATGCTGTCTTAAAACGGTTAATGGACAATACACGCAATGTATTAAGTACCGTGCCTGTCACGGATAATCGTGGTCGAAACTTCTGTGTCTACAGTCAGCTATAAATTAGTTGCGCACTATTGTACTACGTATGATGACTTTGAAGATTTATTTAACCCTCATAAAAGATTGTCAATTTCATGATAAAAGTTATCAGCATCTTTTGACGCTCTGTTTTCCTCTTGAAGAAAATTGAGAAATAAATTGTGTGGCGAGATTTTTCCTAACATTGCATTTTTATTTATTACAAATAAAAATACCTAATCACCTTATACATACCTTAATTGTTTTCTTTTTTCTTAGTATTCATGCAGAAAAAAGTCATGTGGTACAGTCGAATACAAAGATATCGGTATGGTCAAAGTTTCAAAAATACATGTACCTAACGCTAATAAAGTCGTGTATACGAATTTTTGGTTGTTGACTGTATGCAAGCCGAAAGTTATTAATTTGCGTGATATTGCGGATTAAAACGTTTGAGAAGACTTAAATCTGGAACTCTAGAAAAAAAAAATCAATTATTTGACTGTACCTACCTATATGTATTATCCGATACACAAAATGACAGGTAATCAATTTAATAGGTACACTTGAAATCAAAGTACTTAAACTTTTGTTATCATATCTTTTAATAGTACTGCGGTTGCAAGTTACTTAATTTTGGCGAATTTATTTAAACAAAAAAGTGGGGCTATAACCCTAGATTTTAAGATTATTTTTATAACAACCTGTGCGTCAGAAAAAATCACTTGCCATCATGTCAAAGCGAACTACTTACTCAATAAACATTGGATGACGATTCTCATCTCTCAGTTGGTTACATAATAATTTATAACAGAGGTTAAGGTCAGGGGTCTACCATGCTGATAAGATCACCATGTAACGGGTATATAAATCACATGATCTTTCTACTATCGTGTATTCACAGGCTAGTTATAGGACAGACGCTTGGTAAGTTTATATTTTATTACCGCTTTAAAACCCATGAGTTTTTCTTTTTAACTCCCGACACTAAAAGAGTTTGCGGCATTTGAATGCGGTTTTTAACGTGAAAGTAAGTTTACTTGTGGTGTTTCTTATGCTGGCACTTCACTTGGTATATTCTCCGAAATATTTGCGGGTACGAAAGAGATGTCCTATTTAATTTCTAGCATGAGCGATGGAGATGTAAATAGCTCAACGCTATACACAATGCTAAGCGAAGTGCCACCATTACCTATTCCACCTCCCACTAATAAATGCGAAAGTTTGTAACCCTGTTTGTTGGTACTTCATCACGTCTAAAACCGCTGACCGATTTAGATAAAATTCGGTAGATATGCAGATAGTTTGAGTCCCGGAGAAGGTCAATGATAGGTTTTATCCCGGAGAGTTGCATAGTTCCCGCGGGATAGCGATACCTAACCGAATTCTATGCGGACGGAGTCGCCGGCAATACTAGTTTGATGAAAATCGGTTCGGTGCGAATTTGTAGGTATCTACGACTATCCAGTGCTGGCAGAGAGCAGAGCCCCTTTCCTTAGCAAAACTTACGCATTAATGGGGTAATTTTAGATGGTTACTGACATAGGCAGACAGACAAACATAAAAATATAAGATTTTTCACTTTTATTATCATTTAGCTAAGCGCTACCTTGATACCAAATTTCAAGTTAATTGAAAAAAATCATCTTCTGTGG
The DNA here is from genome assembly GCF_025370935.1 of Choristoneura fumiferana. Classification (NCBI taxonomy): domain Eukaryota; kingdom Metazoa; phylum Arthropoda; class Insecta; order Lepidoptera; family Tortricidae; genus Choristoneura; species Choristoneura fumiferana. Next base: position 4,264,055 of record NC_133486.1, read on the forward strand.
AACAGTGTTGAGGAGTTAACATTTTTGTTAGGCAACTCGATGAGTGAGAGAAACATAAGTTGGGAATGTTTTAAGATGCAAAATCTGGCAGTTAGTGCACACAATTGCCATAGTTATTTTTAATAACGTAAAAATAAGGCGACCCGATGGGAATCGAGTTGTCACGGCGCCTCGCCACTGGTGTGCAACTTAGTCTTAATATATTCTAACTTTAACCATTTCAGTAAAGATGGTGCGATTAGTGGAAGACCCGTCTAGACCTCTGGGCGATGAGACCGTAAGACAGTTCACGTGGCACACCGACAGCGGGTTCTCACTTACCGTCATATCATACGGAGCCGTGCTTTACTCCATCAATGTAAGTTAAAAGTTAAGTTTGAACGAACATAGTACGTATAAGCACGTCACCTGCATTATGTATGTATGTAAATACTTTATTGTACATAAAATCCAAAAATAATACAAAAGAAAACAACAAAACAAAAGAGTACAAAGGCGAACTTATCCCTAAAAGGGATCTTTTCAAGCTAACCTAAACAGGAAAGGAAAACTTAAAGATAGGCGAACAGTAATTTATGCACAGTGAGAAGAAAAGATACACACAAAAATTATGACATGACACGATACACACATAAAAAATTATGAACAATACATATAAATAACAGAGGTGTTATTAACAGCATTAATAACAGCGGAGCGTGCAAAAATATCTGACACGTATATTTATGCACGCTTTGTTGTGGCAGATATTGGTGCTGGTGACTGTACAAGCGGCCAATGGAACTTTATCTTAGTAAGTGAAAAAATATCTACAATTGTTAGCTACAGACAACCTTTTTATAGCCTTTATACTTTTTTACTGTCTACTTTCAATGGTTTTTATTTTACTGTTTGTATGTCAGTTATATGTTGTGTGTGTCTTGTCGTAGGTGATCTTTATGTATTTAACATACCTACCTAATTATAAGTAAATTTGTAATTTGAACTGTTTTTACTCTATTTCCACCGTAATATTTATCAAATTACATGATATAAAATGTCATTAGCATTACGTACGACACGGTTCTGAGGTGGCCGATTGAACATTCCAGTTAAAGTTTTTCACATGGAGTTGGGATTCAGAATAACGACACGTCTTTGACGCACTAAACCTAAACCACCGAATAACTAATAGCTAATAGTTCTAAACTTAAATCATTTGGTGGTCATTTATCTTATGGAAATCGTGGTTTTAAATCACACTTTACGCTTTGCGTTTGATAAGTATTTTCGGTCTCCACAATATCATAAATATACTGCAGAAATCTATGTTTATAAGACAATTAATTTTATCTACTCAAAACAAATGAGGTCAGAAAACTATCAAGTTACCTAACTGAAAATAACGATAAATACAAAATATTTTTTCTGCTTATTTTAGTTAGTAAAATGAACACAAATTTTTCAAAGCAGTACTTAATCTATAATGTTATTACCTTGAACATAAAGGTCTCAAATATAATAATAAAAAATTACGATACCAAACCGTTAAAAATATTATGCCGCAAATACAATCAAAATGAAAACTGATTACTACTTTATTCTGTTATTTTCCTACTCACTAAATAAGTACCTACCACTCTGTAGCTAAAGTAATCAACACTATAAACGCATTTCATTAACATGCTATAGCTTATCATCTTATCACTTTGCTTAACCATAAATATTTTTTTAGGTGCCCGATAGGAATGGCCATATCGCAGACGTAGCGCTAGGCTATGATGATATTGAAAGCTACGAGAAAATAAACACGCCTACACTTCTTGGAGCCCCAGTTGGAAGGGTCATCAACCGGATCAGGGACGCAAGATTTGAATTAGACGGACAGACGTATCATGTGTCACAGAACTTCGGGAAACACTTCTTGCATGGAGGATTCGAAGGATTCAATAAGGTAGTCAAGTTTCAAATTGAGTGTCAATTTTAAGTAGTATAGATCCCACAGAAAGTTAAGTGACTGACAAAACATATTTTTTAAACGATGCATAATTTATTATGAATATGTGTAGTGTTATTCGATCAATACATAATTGAATGACAATAGTCCGAAAATAATGCCTTGGGGTACTCCAAAGTTAAAACTTAAATCTTTTTCAAAACATCAAGTGCTTTAGGCTAGTTTAAGGTTAAAAATGTTTTTTTCGTTTAAATAGATTTCAGAATACTTTTTTACACATGGACTGATTTAGATTTCGCTTCAATCGCAAAGTTAACAAACTCAAAAGCCTCGATTAAATTTCAGAAAAATTGGAAATCAGACATCGATGGCAATAAAGTTATATTCAGCTACCTCTCCAAGGATGGCGAAGAAGGTTTCCCTGGTGACGTGGTTACAAGTATCATCTATGAAGTCACAGAAGACATGACGTTGCACACAGAGTTCATAGCGACAACGAGCAAAAAAACTATAGTTAATTTGGGCAACCACGCATATTTTAACTTAGCTGGACATGACGCAGGAGCAGAAGCTCTTTATGACCATGTTGCTTTAGTTAATTCTGACAAGTAAGTTTTTAGTGATAGGTTCTCGTCTTAATACACATTTTTATTAAGAGTACGATCTAGGACTTTAATTCATGAGCCACCCACCATGGAACCATTTCACAGTAAACGTCATAGTGACATCGCATTAATTAATAAGGAAAATCGTAATGACTTTTCCTTTGAAAAGGTTCCATGGTGGCTCATGCATCAATTAAAGTCCTTGACCGTACTAGTTTACATTGCACTAAGCGACTTCAGTTCATAAGACCCTTCATGCCACATCAGGCGCAGCTTGGTTTGGAAAATTTGTTCATCGTGTTTTGAATTTCCATACACATCTTTTGAACAACAGGGCGAAGTGAGCTAGGGATAAACCTACGAGTGGTTTTGCTAGCAACGCAAGGCATCAGGTTTGATCTGAGCATTCAACTAGGTACAGGTTTAAACGTTCGATATGGCAATGGGTACAGGAAGGTAATTCTTTAATATCAATTAATATTACGTTATTTGCTCAGGATCACAGATTCAGATGAAGACTTTGTGCCAACGGGCGACTTCATCGAAGTTGGCGGCACTCCTTTCGATCTTCGAACTCCAAAGCGTCTTGGTGATTTGATCGTCAATGCCGGACCTAGATTCCATCACAACTTCTGCATTTCTAATTATAATAAGAAGGTAATTATCGATTTTCGAACTTCTAAGTGCCTTGGTGATTTGATCGTCAACGCCGGACCTAGATCCCATCGCAACTTCTAAATAAAACAAATTAACTAGCTGCCAATAATCTTTATCATCATTAAGTATGTCAATAAGAAGAGTTATCAGCTGAACATTAAGCCTTTGAGAAGGGTCTAAGTATTTGATCAATTTTGAGCTAATACTCGTAGTGGGTTATGTTTAATGTGATAGAATAAATTGGTTCTAAAGCAGCTCAATATTTACGCTATTCTACGTTTAGGTACATGGTAGCTATAACCTCGAGAAAAGTCACATTTCATGAACTTACATCGAAAAATATATAAAAATACAAGTAGGTACCGTTACATATACCAACCAACCAAATACACTCTATACGCAAACAAACGACTGCCGCATACTTAATTCCTACGTTTATTTTTCTATTTTTTGTATTCTCAGGATCTTAACTTCGTGGCCCGTGTGAACCATCCATCATCAGGCCGTTACCTCGAAGTTTACAGCAACCAGCCTGGTCTTCAATTCTACACTGGGTATTACCTCCCCTACCCTCCAGAGCCCGCCCTTTTGGGTAAAGGGGGTATTGGATACAGGCGCCACGCCGGCTTCTGCCTTGAAACCCAAAACTACCCTGATGCTATCAATCACCCTAACTTCCCTAGCCCCGTGTTGAAGCCAGGAGATGTCTATAGGCATAAAGTTCAGTATAGGTTTGGAGTCGACAAGCAGGAGTCGTAAAGGATTTGTAAAAAAAAAAGAACCTATTATACAGCAGTTCAGTTTCCTGGTCCTTTGCGATCACATGTTACCTTTTGGAACTATGTAACATGTCTAAGTTAAACAATAGGTCAGTACTTGGGGATTCGTTTTCATATTATAACTAGCTGTTGCCCGCGACTCCGTGCGCGTTGAAGTATGAAATATAGTTTACATCATATTCTCAGACCTACCGAATATACACCAAAAAAAACATAAAAATCGGTCTAGCCGTTTCGAAGCAGTTTGGCCACAAACATTTTTGACCCGAGAATTTTATATATTAGATACTTAGATGATAAGTTTTAATCGATTCTAAGTTTTTTAGTAGTTAGTTGCTTATCAAAAAATTGTGTGCTATTATCATCTTCTGTGTCGTAAATGTAATTATTATTGTAGTTAATTATTCTAGAGACATTTATTGTGATAAGGTCCTATAGTGGCCTATTCAATTAAATTACATACTTCAGGTGACAAGAAGTAAGTATAAGGACTTTTTGTACGCTTACTTATGTTTTGTCCAGGATTTGTTAATAAATAAATATGTTTTCCATATTACGATGTTTTTCTTTATTAAAATAAAATTAACAAATTAATTCATAATAACACTGGAACTAGAAGAATCATGCACACGAAAACTAACCTAAAATATAATTACACCCTGTTAATAATAACGAAGCAGTGTATTTACACACATGTCAGCAAATATAAGAACATACTCACTTAGCTAAGTAATTTAGCCACTTAAAAATTAACGTATTACTTAAAATGTAAAGGGCAACCTCATAAAGACGCAATGAGTCCGTTTTGCCCGTTTTCCCCATTTTCTCCATTTTGCCCGTTTTTGACATTTTGCCCATTTTCCTTTGTGCCCTCGCCCCACGCGAGATTAAGGCTCTTCTTCATCCCATCGTCTAGTGGTGGAATGAGCGAGCGAGGCAGCAAGAATGTGGAAAGGTTGAAAAGGTCCAGGAATACTTTGTAACGGTCACTGAAATAAGAGAATATTAGAATTATGCGAGTGAATGAGGGCTATCGCGTATGAATTCGCCACTAGAGGCGCTAGTGTAGCGTGAGGTCTCCGAAATGTCAAATCTCATTTTTATGGTACGGTTTTAAGGTGTATTAAGTATGATTTTAATCTAAACTTTGTTTTCACGCCCGTAATAACAGCCTTTGAAAGCCATACTTAAAAACCTCACGCAACAGTGCGCCATCTAGTGAGACAAAAAACGATAGCCCTCATTGTCTTTGACATACTACATTACTGGCATATTGCATTAAAGTCCATTACTATACTTGGTTTGGATAGGTATTTAACGAAATTTAACAGAACAACGTCAATTGGTGTCTTGAAATACACTATAGTCTAGTTTGTATTACAATGATAGAGGGTGTAGGTTTAGAGGTTTAGAGGGTGTAGGTTTGGTCCTGCTCACGTCTCGCAAATCACCTAGTATTTGTGGTCCACTGCACTCACCTAAGTGTGGATCTCAAGTACTGGTATCCTGACGACCCCCCGGTGCCCAACTGCTGTGACCCGATCATACGCTGCACCATTATTACGTGATTGTCTGACAAAAAAAGGTAATGTTAGACGAGAAGAGATCTCAAGAAAAAAGGAAGAGTATATAGGTAGGTACATAACATTTTCAGGAGAATCCCAGTTAGATGACGAAATATCCATGCATCATGATCAGCCCCTAGATATACCACAGTAATTACAAGAGGATCTTGACTTCGCCGAAAATATTTTTCCAACAGTGGCGTGGGGCCCACGGTGCAGAAGCAGGTTGTCTTTGTCACCCCCTTGCTGCTGGTACCCGGGGCGTACTGCACCTCCGCCCCTTAATTTTCAAAATCATTCGGCCATATGGAACAGAATGAGTTTAAGAAAGGAAGCAAGAAAGGAAATGAATTACTATTTATTTGGGAAAAAAATATTTTCGGGAAAAAGTTGATCATTTTATAAATTAGGTTTCGACTGGATGGCAAACGAGCAAGTGGGTCTCCTGATGGTAAAGATCACCACCGCAAAACCAACACCGTATTGCAAAACCTAGAGGCCTAACCTCACGTGCCAGTAACTGTCTTACACGCGAAACAAACAGTGCAAGCATACGAGGATTAGCGAGCACAATACCTTGCACAAGGTCCTACCACCTGCAAAGGTAGGTACAATCTCGTTTTATGAAATGGTAAAATATCCTTTTACTACTCCGCAACCACACGTACAAGACACCAGCGTCTGGGCGACGAAACTAAACAGCCAAATAATAAAGATATTACGAGTATTAAATGAAAATCGATTCAGAAGAGCTGGCATGAATGACTTGAACGAAAGTAGGTAATCTTGTCACTGCGAGTGCCGTTCTTATATAGAGGCCTCTTAATATTTTGTAAACAAGTACATACCTACTACCTACTTAATACTTCTTATAACACGATTACCACTTACTACATAAATCTGTATTTCACATAGAGACAGACATTGTCATTCAGTCATTCAAATCACTCGTGACACAGCTGGCTCTCTCATGAATCGACCTAAACGTGTTTTCATTCAAAAAGATTGAGTACAATACTCACAGCGCCACTTGGTGATGAGACTGTCAATGTCCATGAGCAGCGTCAGGAGCTGGTGAGGCTGCGAGAAGCGAGGCTCGTCGCGGTAGAACGTGATCATTATAGCTCCTTGCAACGCCTTGTGCGACAATCTGTCAGGCAACATAATGGCAAATATAAGAATACAAGTCAGAAGAAGAATGTAGGTTTTCCATTTTGTTCGCGGTCATAGTTTTGAAAATAAAACGTAAACTAAATAAATACCTATATAAATGAGAAGAAAAATGTGAAACTACTTGGTGGCCATACACGTTACGGTTTACAGGAGAGGTATACCTGTGCAGGTCAGGTGTGTGCAGTTTTTTTGACCTGCGCAGGCGACCGGAGCAAATTCGAAAATCGTTATCTACCTGCGTTTTTCTTTTTAATAACCAATGCTTACACCACTTTTTCCGATTCCTTTTCACTGTTCTTGTATCGTTTTTTCTCAAAATTAACGCAAGGCCTAGCAGTGCTAGTGCGTCCTCGTCCTCACTCGATGCCATCGCAAATATAACTGAAGACCTACGCTACCTGACCTGTGCAGGCAAACCTGCACAAGTAACCTGTGCGGTGGACCGTAACGTGTATGGCCGGCTTAAGTCTTGCTCGACCTACATTTAACCACCAGTTTACAAGTCCAGCATTATACCTATACCGGTGAATCACCACGCTAATTCGTTGCGCGCTCGCGACGAAAGCGTTGCGGGCTGTCTTGTCTTGGCATTCAACTCGCCCACAAATAGCCAGTGTTTTATAAGGCTCTTAGACAATACAGCCTGTTCAGAATCCTGTAGAAGAGTAACTAACCGTCTCTCTCCACGGGAACGTAAAGCGTCGTGCACGGCGGGGTCGAAGATGGAGCGGTAGATTTCTCGTCGATTCTCCGCGTCCTGCAATCGATGTTGCCGCACCACCTCGCTCGGCTCTTCCTGGAAAATGAAGAGTTTTAAGGGCTGTTTCACCATATCCATTGATTAATTTTATTTGACGGATAAATATGATGCCGTCTCTGTCTATTCGAACAAAATAAACAGAGGCGGCATCACATTTATCCGTCAAATAAATTTAATCAACGGATGGTGAAACAGGGGCTTAGTCTACAATCAGTGGCCTAGAATGTAACATACTTGGACCAAATAGCTTTTACAAGCTCCCAATAACTGATCGCTATGATGTCGCTGGTCGGAAAAAAACAATTAAATCTCACCCACATCTGCGTCTGCGGGAAACGACAAGGCAATCCCGCTTAACCTACATCATTATCATCGCTCGGCCTGTATAAAACCCCACTGTTGAGAAGAAGGACAGGATTTGAGTCGTAGTATCCACCCAAGCCCAGTGCAGGTTAGGAACTTCACGCAAATCATTGAATTTCTTCGCAGGTGTGTTCCATCACCATAGGACCTACATCCCCTTGAAAATGTGTCAACTACTTTACAAACAGCTAACTCCAAACACACTTCTCATCCATTAGGGAAAAGTATCATGTGATAACGAACGTTAGGTTAATTACCATGGCCGCATCAATGTCTTCCTTGATGACCTTGTCCACCGTGGCCTGGAACTTCCCCCAGAAGTTGAACCCGTGCGCGTCCAGGCCAGGCGTGCGCTCCAACCACCGCTCTATAAGGGCCAGGAGCGCTGGCTCTTCTTCTGACCTGAAGAAACAGTTCGTTCAAGCTGTATACGATCAATGTGTGATGCGCAAAGAAAAAAACACATAGAAAGAAAGAAAGAAGACATTAATTCACTAACACAGAAGACACACATATACAGCAAAATTAATACAAATAATATAAAAAAACAGAATAACACATGAAAATAGTAAATACAATATACACAATGTTGTGTGTCCCCGCGAAAGTGAAACGGTCGCTGACTCAGCATTATGCTGAAGCGTTAAACGCCTGCAGCGCTGCTTTTCTGCCAGAACCGTCTGTGACTCACGGAATAAGACATAGCAAGATGATGTAGTGAATTGTAGTACGTATAATGGTTTCCCATCGGGAAAAGTTGGATCTCAATCAGAATACGATGGCACCCGAACTGTCAATCAATTTTTGTATTGAATGAGTACCTTTTCTTTGCTTAGGGCATCACGTCTCGAGGGGGGGGGGGCAATAAATAGCACCAAAAAAATTGCTAGCACATAAAAGGTAAGGTTGGTTACGTTACGGCTACGATTGCCACAGGTGTGGATTTATTTATTTATATTTGGCAAAAAACATAAAATACATAAGGCCTTCTTCTAATAAGTTTGCTTTGGGCATCAAATAGTCTTAATCCGGCAACTATCTATACTAATCTAATGCCTTTAAACCCCTTGCCTTGGATTCGCGCTGTCATCGTTCATCCACCATTACCTCTCATATTTCGTTTTACAGTTTGTTTTTTACCGTAAAACGGCAAAACCTACTAAGTAGGTAGACACTGGCAAAATTGTCCTCCAATGGACAGAGCCATATTTTTCTAAAAACCAACCAACCAACCCCTTGCCTTTGCCTTTTTTATGCTTTCTATTTCTATATAAGTATGTTTATCCGTTGCCTAGTATCCATAGTAAAAGCTGTGCTTAGTTTGGGACTAGGTCAATTGGTGTCAAAGTGTCCCATGATAAGTATATTTTTTTTTCAAACGAGCAATCTACCTTTAAACGAACTTGTATATATATTTATATATAATCAGAATCTCGGAAACGGCTCCAACGATTTCGATGAAATTTGGTATAAGTACGGGGATGACAAACCGATCTTTCTTGGTCTTATCTCTGGAAAAATGCTTATTATCGAGTTTAAGCCTGAGCAAAGCTCGGTCGCCCAGGTACTTAAGTGTTAAATGTCAAAACGACTGTACGATATGGTTACCTACTGACCATAATTGAGAGAGCCCGATAAATACGAACTTTTCCGATAAAAACCATTACACTATACCGCTATATTACTTTTCAGATAATTAAAAAAAAGACGAAATGAGAAATCGAATGGAGAATAGGGATGGCGATTCTTTCCAGAAAAGATCGATTCACGGTGGATGCAGATCGCTCCCAACCGTAGTAACTGGAGGTCTATGGGGAAAATCTAATATACAACAGTGGACATTCCTAAGTATGGCTGAATATCATGATGATTAAAAAAAGAAGGCGAGAGAAGCAGGGGTTTGAAAACAAACAGAGACCGTATTGCCTGACGTTCTAACGTTCGCGAGCCTCAGTAACGTCAGGCAATACGCCCTCAGTTCATGTACGAGTATATACCATATGTATTCTACCTAGAGTGTAGTAAATAATCTACTCGATTTATTACCTACGCAATGCTTCCATGGCATCAGGATTGTCTCCGAATACAGTCTGATAATTCTGGTTGTATTTGACACGCAGCGCTTGCTTTAAGCCGAGCTGGAATAACAAACAAAACACTAAGTAGTTAAAAACTAACGTAGATTAAAGAAAAAACACTTTACCTACGTAACTAATGTAAACTAACTATACAAGGTGTTCATTAAATAGCTGAAAACCAGAAAATATTTTTGCTCAGAATCGGGAGTAGAATCGATTACACTATGTTTTAAATTAGGTCGTGTTTGTGTTTTTAAATCCCTTTTTTATTGTGCCCAGTCTAAAAGTTACGACTGCAACAGGCGCCAATTAAATATTTTAGCGCGGTTGCATACTTGTTCGATAATTTAATACAGGCCGTTTTGTTGGAAGCGTCAAAGCACAACTGACAAATAAAAATTATGATTGTAGAGTTAGAAATTAAGTAGAATTACTGACTTAGCAAAACACACGAATATCTTTTAAAATAATGAAGGTAGGTATTCAAAAATAAATGCAATCAACTGACTTAAAATGAAAAAAATATTTTTGGGGTGTCTGAGGTTTTCAACTATTAAATTAACACCTTGTATATACTCTTCTTCAGAGCCGCTTCTAGGCTTGTGTAAGTACTAATAAATAGAATTCTTCCTGACACAGTACTAGAATGAACTATTCCCATCTTATCCCCCTGGTAAGAAGCATTTAAAGAAGTACATCAATTAAAAAGCATTACCTTGTTCTCCAACAATCGGAACTGAAGGCTTTGGAATCCTGAGGCTGGTCGCAGGTGGTGCCGGAAGTCCATAAAGTCCAGGGGAGTCATGGTTTCTAGTATCATCACTTGGTCCACGAGGAGCTGGAATGTAATGAACAGAAGTTTAGCAAAGGTATATCTATAAAAGAGTAATGTGACTGGCGGTACACCGCCTTAAACACTAAAGCTAGTGATTTGAAATTTGGTAGACTGTTCTGAGATTGCCTCGGAATAAAGAACTAGCCAGTTTATCATTCTTCCACATGAGTGAAGCCAGAGGATAAAGCTAAGAGGGGGGGGGGGGAGGTGAACGCTCGATTTTAATGAAAATTTTGCACTTTAAAGTTTAATATGTCGTAAACAGATCACTGAATCGAAAAATCGTCTTTAAAAGACCTATCGAACGATACCCCACTCTATAGTTAGTAGAAAAAAACAAAACACCCCCACTTTACATCTTTGGGAGATACCCTAAAAAATGGACGGTCAGACAGACGGACACGGACACACACGGCAAAACTATAAGGGTTCCTATCTGACTACGGAAAAAGTCTACGGAAAAGTCTAAAAAGAATTATCAAAATCAGACTACACTGTAAAAAGTTATGCGTGGTCATACATAAGATAAGTAGATAACATCGGAACGTTAGGATACTTAGGTATACTTCCGGTTTACTTTGTAAGTGTCATGCACGATAGCGTTCAACGTAATTTTTGGCAATTTATACCTAGTCTTCAGAGCCCGGACGGAGCCCGTTCACACGGCTCCAAGTTTTGTCGGATCTAAACTATCGGATCATAAGAATGAAAGGAAAACCATTTATTGCCCATAAAAATAAATAACCATAAGGCCATAACCGGATAGTAGTATTATTTGCCCGGTTTTGTATGAACCTCCGGTCCGGATCTGGCTTTTTTCAGGATTCTTGTTCCGACATCCGAGATTGTGTGAATTCAAGTTAACCGGACCGATTTGCTGTTGCAAAATCGGATGAAACATTTTGCTGGATCCGGATTATTCCGGATCCTACGTAAAACAGTTTCCACAAAGGATGTGATGTTTCCGTGTGAACGGGCTCTTAAAGAACTTTAAGCAACTTGAGAGGTATTTTTACCAGACTACGGTAAAGCCAAAAAGAAGGGTAATAAATCCGTTTTAGGCAGGTGGATAATAAGGGGAAAAATTCTATACACTGTGTTTTCAGTAGGTACCTACTGCTTACTATGTTTTGGTGTTCAATACAGTCATTATATCGTACTGGGTTGTATTGTGTTGTATATACTTTGTTTTTTATTGGGAAGCGTGACCCTTACGAATGACGTTACCTACCATAACACACAAATCATGATAAGTATCGTAATGTTTTCATAATGATCCACATCGATTTCTTTATGACACAAACATCTTGGTTATCATCAGTTCATTGGGGTAGGTACCACGGCTCTAGAAACTTCTGCCTTGATAAAGTGATATTTCATAAATATAGGCTGAACCGAAGGTCGATATTGCATAGGCTGGTTAAGTAGATAATTCTGATCATAAAAAAAAACAAATTTACTTTAGTAAATAAAATACCGTATTTAGGGTTGCGTAGCCAAAATGGCAACAACGAAACGCTCAAATTTCGCCTAACTCGGAGACTATCAGTGCTAGAAAGCTGTAATGCACGTATATTATATAGCATTTACCGCATTTTATGCTGAGGCGGGACCATTTCGGGCGCATATATATAAGTATACATTATTTTAGAAAAATTTTCATTTTTTCATTTTCATTTACCGACAAAGCGACAAAGTGGAAAAATAAAATGAACTGAAGTAGAAAAAAAATCGGGTACATATTATTGTTCTTCAAGCAATCGTTTCAGAATTTTGTTCTTCCAATGGAATAATTATCTGTAACTTTTATGTTTGAACCGTGACCGTGACTAAACATTTTATCTTAACTTTAATCTAATCTGTCCTAATAACTTCCGTGATATACAAAGTATTGGGATTTTGCAGGTGGTAAGTAAGTACCATCTTATACTCGCTAATAAAGTGGTGACGCTGCTGTGTTCCGGTGGAGAGTAAGACCTATTACTTATTCTGTGGTAAGACCACATACGTTAGTGATGTAACGAATGTCATTTTTTGAACATTCGCGAATGCGAATGCGAATATCTGCTACCGACATTCGCGAATGCGAATGCGAATATTCAGTTTTTTCGCTTTGGCGCCAAATTGTCGAAAACGCATCGCAAAGTAAATAAATAAATAATACCAAATGATTAAGTGAAGACTCATAATATGATTACGAGATTAAGTTATTTTTTTGTATAAAAAAAAGAAATGAATGTATTTTGATTTTATTAACCTATCTATTATCTAATAATTGTATTTTTTTCTGATATTCATATTCACAAAACATTCGCAGAAATTTTTGCGAAAACGAATGCGAATGCGAATATGCAAAAATATGCGAATATTCGCGAATGCGAATGCGAATATTCGTTACATCACTAACATACGTACATTCGAGCTCAAACCTAGCTGAATCCCCTTAGTAAATTATCGCTGTCGCTATTGCTTTGGCCGTAGCTTCCACGCGCGGGCTCGTGCACATCAAGGTACCTATGCTCTCTCATCCTGAGTATTTAGTCAGTTGTGCAGGCAAATGAGTGACATCTCAGCTCATTTGCCAGTACAATTGACACGTGAAATCTTGGGAAAAGCAAGTTTTGTTAGCTCATAAAAAGTACGATAAAGACTGTATTTTGTATCACTTTGAAATTACTTGATTAAGTAAAGTGATACAGCGGATACAGCATTATTATCCGGTTACATCTAGTTATGGAACTATACACTTATTTACTTAGAAGTTTATCTACGGTTCAGGAGAATATGTAGGTACTTTAGATAATAATCACGAGGGGTGACTGAACATGGAAGAACTAGCTAACTCGGTACAGTCAAAGAAACTGCCATAGCGGGCCGTACAAAAATACCTGACACGTCCTGGCCGTAGAAATGAGTCGTATCAGATATTTCTGAATGCTTTATTGTGCCACATATTAGTGTTGGTGTCTGTACAAGGAACATTTTCGCTGTAAATATCCAGCTCACATTCCAAACATCTCGCAAATAAATATTGTGAAATTATAACGTTTGGAGCTTTCGTGATTTTTTTCCCACTTTATTCGTCATGCTGTGCTCAATGGCATAATCCGTCGGTCTCTAGCTCCAATATTTTCTTATAGTCTAACTGACGGTAACCATAATGATAATTTCTGATAGTCTGACTTTAAACATAATGATATTTTCTGATAGTCTAACTGACTTTAAACATAATTATATTTTCTGATAATCTGACTGCAAACATAATGATATTTTCTGATAGTCTAACTGACTTTAAACATAATGATATTTTCTGATAGTCTGACTGCAAACATAATGATATTTTCTGATAGTCTAACTGACTTTAAACATAATTATATTTTCTGATAGTCTGACTGCAAACATAATGATATTTTCTGATAATCTAACTGTAAACCTAATGATATTTTCTGACAGTCTAGCTGACTTTAAACATAGTGATATTTTCTGATAGTCTGACTGTAAACATAATGATATTTTCTGATAGTCTACCTGACGGTAAACATATTAATATGTATTTAAGTATGTATTTATCTATCTAAGTATGTTTATCCGTTGCCTAGTATTGCTAGTATCTATAGTACAAGTTTTGCTTAGTTTGGGACTAGGTAATTGGTGTCAAAAGTCCCATTAAAAAAAAAGAGAAAAAAATGTATTTTATGATAGTCTGACTGTAAACATAATGTTATTTTCTGTTAGTCTAACTGACGGTAAACATAATTATATTTTTTAATCCAGTATACTACCAAATTGTCTCAACGTTTCGGCAACATCAGTTGTGACCACGACCATTAATCATAGTGAAATTTATTGTTTGCAGTTTTAGTACCCGGTTCATTTTTTAGACATACATAATTATACTGTCATTACTTGACTTACAACATGGCTCACACACAACCAATAAGCACCAGTAGAATGTCTAACTAACTACTAACTAGGAACCCTTTTTTTCACTTCCACCTTATGTTGTGGGGTATCGTTTGATAGGTATTTAAAAGTGAATAGGGGTTTGAAAAATCATTTTTTGATAAAGTGAATATTTTCGGAGATATTCACTACGAAAGTTCAAAAAAGAGTGTCCCCCCCCTCTAACTTTTCAACGGCTAGAAAATATGCAAAAAATATACAACGGAAGTTAAGCTTAAGGGAAACTCCAGGAAAATTATTTTTTAAAATTAATCAGTTAGCAGTTTTTAAGTTTTTGTAAAAGTGATTTCTAAGGCAAAGTTAAGTTAAGGCAAGGTCGGGAACTATACGGAACCCTGCTCTGAGCATGGCCCGACTTGCTCTTGGCCGGTTTTGTCTGACTTGAATTGTGTTTTGAAAATATGATGTAACTAGCTACCTAATTCCCAATAAAAAATTGAAACCCTATATTTTTATCACGTTATTTTAATACTATTAAAGGAAGCCATTCCCATTATGCCTCTTACACCATAAACAACGGAAGTTTCATCAGAATCCCGTTTTTAAAAATCGAACACGTCACCGGTTCACGCTGGTTCGATAGTGACGTGACGTCGCGGGACTAAGGTCGGGAGCACGGGGTCAGGTGGCTATCTTTGGAGATATTGAGGTTTTAATTCAAATAAATATTGTTCGTGTTGTACAAGGTCGGTCGTTGGAACAGTTTCCGGACGGTGGTACTTGCTCGATATGTTTTAAGAACGTTTATACCTGCTGAGCTGGCAACGTTGCATTTTTGTTAAACTAGTTTTTCTCGATTATTCCTTAAAAGTTGAATGAAAATTTAAAATGTTGTCTGATAGAACACTTCTTAATATATAAGTTAATGTGTCTACTCCAATAATTCTTCGTGATAGACTTTTATATTCTTTAAAAACGAATTAATGTTTATAACCAGTTGTGTTTTAAAACTGGACATGGAGCTCGATTCGGGTTCCGGTACTACCGTTTTTTGTATTTTGTATTCTCATTTTATTTTATTTCACTTTATTATGTTTTTTTGCTGTATTTTTTGTGTCCCGAATATTTTTTTCATTTTAATTTCTTTTTCTCCCTGTCTGCAGTTACTTTATGCCTGACAAGTACCTCGAGGACTTACTTTCCTAAATTTTTTCTTGTCTTACCTTCAGAATAAGTACGACTCTGTTAAGTCGCTTCAAGATCTCCATGGTGTGACCTTCGTCCAAACCCTCAACGTCCAGTAAAGCCCGGACGGAGTCCACTTCGAAGATGATCTGTTTGAACCATAACTCGTATGCTGTAAGAAAAGCGTTGATAACAAATAAATAAATATCATGGGACAATTGACACCGATTGAACTGTACCACTCGCAAAATGTGTTTGTTAGATTTTAATCTTGTAAACATTTACCGATAGCATATCGATACGCGCGTTGTGCTTCACTACGCGTTGCTCTTAAGTGCGAGTGAGCGCACGATATGCTCCACTGTGCTCGCACTTTTTATTGGCCTGCATGCAGTCACCAGCACCAATATCTGACACAACAAGCGTGCATAAATATCTGATACGACTCTATTTCTAGGGCCGGAAGGACGTGTCAGATATTTTTGCACGCTCCGCTGTGTCAGATATTAATGCTGGTGACTGTACTATAGTCACAAACTAAGCAAAGCTTGCTATGGATACTAAGAAATGGAATACATACTTATATAGATAAATACATACTTAAATACATATACCTAAAACGTCCAAAACCCGAGAGCAAATATTCGTATTATTCATACAAAATCTGCCATGACCGGGACCGAACCCGGGACCTCAAGCTTCATAATCAGGTTCTCTATCACTTGGACATCCGGTTGTCGTGATTCTAACTTGGTTTAGTTTTTTTTTAATATGGCTCTGCCCATTGAGGACAAATTTGCCAGAGTCTAGTAACTAGGTTATGCAGTAGGTAGTAAAAAGTTGTAAGTAAGGTGTATTGCCGGTGTTCTATGAAACGAAATATGAGAGGTAATGGTGGATTAACGACGATAGCGTGAAGCCGATGTTTTTAATCCTATTCTGACTTTAAGAGAAGTTTCCCTGCCTGCCGCGCGGCCGCGTTAGGTATTCGTTTGGGATATTGCTGTCTTTATCGCTCGTGACATAAGCGCTCGCAGCCGTCCCCCCCATGCCTTCCGCAACGACGTCCGTAATTTATATCGAGATAGCTATAGGCTTTTCAAGATTTGGGCGGTTGAATTTTGGGTTTCGTTGTCCTCAAATTATACGAAAAGTATAGCACAGAAATCAATGATATTTTACATTTAAGACATCATTATATTTTCTTTGCCTGTGGTTTTTTCGATTTTTGTAAAAATGCTTTATTAGTCTGTAATTCTCGTGCAAAGTGGACATCTTTTTTTTGTCGACTTTGGAGCTCCTGTAATTCTGATATTACACATTTATATGAAAATCTGAAAAACCACAGGCATAGATAATTACGTCTAGTCCATACAAAATTTAATCTATTTCTGTTGCCTAGTTTTCAAATGAGACCGAGACTACGTTTGTATGGAGAATGGTACGAAGACACTTCTCTTAATGACTTAATCAACATAGAAAACCCAAAAGAACCCGCGACATTATCATTTCAAAGTTCAATGTCTCAAAAACTGCTGAACCGATTCTTATACAACATTCGCAAAGAATCTCGCTTTCAGGTAAATATAACCGCATTGAAATCGGTCCATTCGTTTAAGAGCTACGATGCCACAGACGGACAGACAGACATTGGCGTCAAACTTATAACACCCCTCTTTTTGCGTAGGGGGTAACAAATAACACCTGAGTTGACTTGACTGACTACAGGTGCCACCGACGCACATGTGCGTTCAAAATGTACGAATAATTATGACCACGGCACGGGGGGCGGGGAAGTTCCTAAAACGCATAACGCATATATGCGTCGGTGGCAGTGAATGCGTTAAGATAATGTCAAATGCTATAAGCATAGATAAACGCTCGCACGTAGACGTAATCACATTCGCATCGCACTTAATTCATCATCTAATACAGTCGAATTCATAAAAATGTGGGCAAAACTTTGATCGAAAATATCTGTACACGCTTCTACGCCGTTAGCAATAGAGTCGTGTTCAGATATTTTTGATCAAATTTTTGCTCACAAGTTTATGAACTCGACTGTACAAGTAGTTTAAATGCATACCTACCTGTATATACTATAACCTAACATAACAAACAAGAAGTTGGAAAACCCTCGACTTTGTAAACGCATTTGCATAAACTGATTTTGATGAAACATGTCTAAGAACCATCGCTAGAAAATCTGATTTAAATAAAAAAAATCACAGTCAGGTCAGTACACCCGTTTAAGCGCTACGGTGCCACAGACCGACACACATACAGAAACACACACAGACACACATAGCGGTCAAACTTATAACACCCCTCTTGCGTCGGGAGTTAAAAATATTTTAATTATTTTTTCTTAGGTACTCTATTAAGTTGAGTTAGCTCAGGTTTTGCCAAGATTATTTTACTTTACTTTACCTTGATGGGTGACAATGAACAGGTGCTCGTCATGAACCGTCTTGGAACCCTCGGCACTGAGCATCCTCTGAGCGTCCAGGAGTTTGTCCAGCATGAGATATTCTCCATACAGCATGCCGGCTTCGTTGCCAAGGCACGTGCCATCTTGTCCAGCGTCATCAAACGCTGACCTGGTAACATATAGGTAGGATCATCATCATATTCAGCCGTAGGACGTCCACTGTTGGACGTAGACCTCTCCCGTAGACTTCCATCCAGTTGCTTCGGTTGGAAGCGCCCTGCACCCACCGTGAACCCGCGGTTTAACCAGAGGCCGTATTGGCTGCGCGCGGGCTCTTGCCATCGCTTTCACCATCTCTTTCTGTCACCATCTTACACCGTTAGACAGAAAGAAATAACGAAATGCGACAGCAAGGGTCCGTGCGGTAGACAATACGGCCTCAAATCATATAAAATAAGTTAATAAGTTTTTGGTAATAAGAATTTAATTTTTAATACATGATTTTTTGCTGACTGTACTTTATGTCGACTTTACTTGCAATGTCACCCAAACTACATTTGCACACCAAATTTCAAAACCGTTGAAGAGTTCCGTCCGCGGAGACGTTCCTGGCAGGACTACCAAGATGTCATCCCTATAGGTATATACTGTAGTCTTTGGATGTCACTAACAGATTATTTATTATTGTCACGCAATTTACATAAGTATGCCAAATTTCAAGTCAATCGGACTAGGTTGGAAGTGGTACGAATTAAACGTGCAAGAATTTACTAAGTATAGACACAGACTACGAGACACAGACAGGCAGAGGGAAGGTGAAACTACTTAAATAAAAGCTTGTAAAAAACGTTTCTTGCCTTATCATTTAATGTTTTAAGATTTGTCACACTGGGTTATCGGAAGAAAAAGAAGCCGTGTGTTATTTCAGAGCTATTTACATATACCGAATTTCACCCAAGGACCGGTTAAGCGGATTATTTTTTTTTTGCAATTTCTGTTAATGTTATAGTATGCAGGAGGTTCCTCTTGAATACTTCAGCTTTCGAATAAACTTGCTATATAGAAATTCAAAATTTGAATTTCGTATTATGTCTTAAATACTATGAACAGGAGCGAGACGGTATGAGTATGATACGTTCAAAACTCAATCTTTAGTAGGATAAGTCCTGGACACGAACGATCCCCGCATTATACAAAAATATCACGGCAAATGTCAGTCTGTCTAGCGAACCGGAGCCAGTATTTACATACATACATATAGTCACGCCTCTTTCCCGTAGGGGTAGGCAGAGACCACTTACTTCTTTACATAAAATAAACACAAATGGAGCGTAAATTAATAGGAAGCCATTGGAAATATCATTCCATTTATAACGGTTGAGCAAATTAACAAGTTCAAGTACGATGAACGAAACCGGTCCGTCAGTAAAAAAATACGCCCGTTTTGAAATAGTACTCATTATTTCATCATTCATATAGCATACCTATAAACACGTTGTATAAGTAATATATTTAAATTAAAGATGTTCTGATTTAATAAAATGCGTAGTAAATTTTAATTAAATAGCTATATTTAAGAACGAAACCAAATACTTGAAATTAAAAAAAAACTCGTCAGAGAACGTCAAAGAAAAGCCCGCTATTATTTTATTCATAATCGGAGTAATTAATAGTAATTAATTAGTAATTGGATTGGATTGGTATTTTGATTCACGTATACAATAAATTTTAATTAAATACCTATATTTAAGAACGAAACCAAATAAGTATTTAAAATTAAAAAAAAAACTAGACAGAGAACTTTAAAGAAAAGCCCGCTATTATTTTATTCATAATCGGAGTAATTAATAGTAATTAATTAGTAATTGGATTGGATTGGTATTTAGTATTCCAAACAAAAAAAATGCCGAGTTCTGAGGCAACAAATTTATACAAAATAAACAATCAAATTGTCAATTTTCTTTTCTACTAAAATGGGTTATATTTACTCGTAAAACCGCAATAGCAAAACTGCTACTAAAACCACGCGTTACGTTAACTAAAACGTTAATTAAGAGTACGTGAGTTAGTAGTGTGTAATTATTAGTAGACTGCACGTGGGAGACAAGTTGACAAATTTATAAGTTTTAAAAATACTTGTCTTATTTTATAAATGTTACAATAAGTTGTATACTCATAATCGACAGAAACTATTTAGCTCCTCGTACACTTACTATAGTTTACTATATACTAGGTAGGTAGATTATTATGGAAAATAATTAAGTGAAGTAAATAATTGAGGCATGGGGCAAGGTAGATAATAAATTAAAGTTACTGGTGGTACTATAATTTACACAGTTTTCTTTGCATTTAAATTAAAATTGTATTCAATATTTATAGGAAACCGTAGAAAATTACTCGCATACCTTAGATTTAAACCATGACAATTCTTTACGCTTAGGTTAGGTAACCTTGATCATTGTTTATATTTTTGTATTTATAAAAATGTTACTTAAAAAATGCATTTATTAAATAATTTTAATATCTGTTAGCAATACAAAAAAAATATCACTAAGTAGTAGTAGTAGTAGTTTACACGTTAATATAATAAAATTGATAAATAAAAATAAATACTGACCTCATTGGGCATGCCATGGTCACTACAATGTTTTAAAATTACAGATTAAAAACAATAAAATTAAAAAGTAAAAAATAAAGCGGGCACGCACGGTCGCCTCGCTTGTTCACACGATACTGAATGAGTGATAGCTCGTAGCTTCGCTGTGTCATAGTAGGGGAGCCGAGACCGTCTTTTTAAAGTCACTCGGGCATCGTATACAAGGTGTCTTAAAAATAATGCGGAATATTTCAGCAGGTGGTTGGTTAAGTTTGGTTAAGCGCCCCTGTGTAACAAACAATTCCTCTGTAACAGTGGTCGGTATTTAACGTGTACCGCGGTAAACACGTGACGTCATTCTGAATCAAATCCTAATCAATAATATTTACAGGAATATTCCATCAAACTATCCTAATCACATTAATTTTAAGACACGTACTACGACATTCGAGTTAAAAATAAATTACACCAAACACAAGTGATCGTGAGTGGCCTTTAGATGAGGGTCAGTAGTGAACCTTCATGACAACTTTCTTGGGAAAATAGTGTAAGTATAGTCGAGGTAAGAAAAGGTTCGTCACTTTTCAACTATTTCAATTACGTTAAGGTCCAAAAGTGACGAACCTTTTCTTACCCCGACTATACTTAGTAGGTAGGTTTCTCTTGTATTCTATCCAAACAGTTTTTTTTTCATAGTTGGTTTTTTCCAAGACGACGAAAATAAAGTTTGATTAGATTGTTATTGTTTACTATGAGTTTATACTAAATTGTACTTACATTTACCTATGAACGGGAATCTCTTGCCCTGATTGATTATTCGTACCTTGTATAGCGTGGGGGACACCACAACAGATAAATTTGTCTCTAGACGGATGTGCATATTAAAATTAATGTCAAATACTTAACCAAATTTAGCGTTTTATTACAATCAGATACCACTAATTTGATCTTTTGCAAAAAAAAACTAATTTAGAAAAAAAAACAGGTCTCAAGTTTTGTAGGGTCGACCAATCGTATTAGTTGAATCCACATCTCGTCTTCGCCTCATTATCATCAGACGTATAAGGATCGACCAATCCCTCCTCTCGTCTCCCTAGTCTCCTTGTCCTGACAATAACAAACACAAAAAAATCCAATTTGGTGCCGTCGTTCGGAAGTTATGCGTTTACATACATTTCGGTGATTCATTTTTATTTTTATATAGATATAGATAAAAAAGAGAAGATAGAAGATGTAACTGATAGATTACCTACACATTTTTAAGAATGTAGCCTATTATACAAAACATAGTATTGCCTTAACGGTCCTGATTTGTCAAAACGTCTTTGGCTTCTGTACTATAATATGTGGTGTCAGTTTCAGTTAGCCCAGCACACTAGTTTTTGTTGAGAACACACAGCTTACATCCATTTCTACCTAACGAGTGCGAAAGAGATGGATGCTTCGCGTCCGCGACAAACGCCAACATGCTAGGGCCTCAGATCGGTGTAATTCTAAACTTTAGCTATTGATTTAAATGCGACAGAGTACGAGGATACTTTCTTTGAGGAAATTGGATAAAGAAGCCCATAGTTGCTAACAAAAGTTCATAACTACGAATTAGTGATGTAACGAATGTCATTCCTTGAACATTCGCGAACGCGAATGCGAATCCGAATATTCAGTTTTGAATTACCGAGTTTAAATACGAACCACATACGAACGCATCCGATTGTACTGTAGTATCATTCCGCTCGCGCCCCGGTCTTTTCGTAAACAAGTGAATTTTGAGGGTTAAGTTACTTTATCTTATATTAAAACACACACACACACACACACACACACACACAAACATCACGCCTGTATTCCCAAATGGGGTAGGCCATGGGTAGGCAGAACACACGAAACGTTACCGCTTCGGAGTCACTTTTAGCAATTTTAGGTTTTAAGTTTGACAAAAACGGTACAATAGTGACAGGTAACTAAGCTGTCGCCTACGGTATAACTTAACCTACGACTATATCCTCAGTCGCCTCTTACGACATGGTCCACGGGAGAAATGGAGAGGTGTAATTCTAACCCGACACCACACTGTTCACACGGGGATTAAAAAACATAAGAAATGAATGGATTTTTATTTTATTAACCTACTATTATAAATGTATTTTCACCTCAGCACCTCAAACAGGCAGGTTTTGCTATGAGAAATCAGTGAGCAAAATCGCATTTTGCTCACTCCGTGAGACAAAGTAACTTTTTAATTTTTTTTTTAAATGCTGAGTACAGTGTTGGGTCTACTCACTGAATTCCAAATATTTGAACTTTACTTTGATCTGTCATTTCACTTCAACTCGAAAAAAGCAAGAGATAGGATCAAATTTGTCGATTACAAACTTAAATTAAATTTTTGGTATTAAAAATATATCGAAATATTTCCAAAATGTAAATTTTCCCGATCTTTTAATAAAGTATGCAACCTCGTTGCACGAAAGCCGCTTCTCTTGTTTTTTTTAATAAAAGAATTCCGTATACTGCCTCTACAGTAGGTATAATTATTATTTGTTAAATTGAATGATTTTTTAACAAATCTATTTATGTGTAGGTAATAGAAATCTTAATAAAAATCATATTTAAAGGTTTTATTTTTCAACCTTTTCAATTACCCCGAGATGAGGCTTTTTGCAGTATTAAAAAATAAGTGTGACATTAGTACAAGAAGTTAAAATTGCATGTTATGAGTATGCGATTTGTGCTGTAGCTACTGGACTCTTTTTATGGTTTTAAATGTAATTATTATATTTGATAATAATCGGATTCTATTTTAAAAAAATGTGTTTGTTTTGTAAACAGGTAGGTATATGTGGTTTTATTCGTATGTTACATTTAAATTATGTTCTCGCTGCTGAGGTGAAAAATTGTATGTGTCACACGAGACCAAAGTTTTTTTGCATCTCGTGTATTTCAATCCCTTGCTGATCTCAGGATTCTAACCTAGAATCACTCGCTAACGCTCGTGATTCAATTATAGAATCCTTCGCTTACTCGGGATTCAAAATCAACACTCGCAACAAAAAACAACTTTGCTCTCTTGTTGCACAAATAACTATTTTTTCTGACATTCATATTCGCAAAACATTCGCAGAAATTTTCCGAATGCGAATGCGAATATTCGTTACATCACTACTACGAATAATAATTATTCATAATATTTACGCGGGTAGTAAACTTTTACTTTCAAAATGTCTTGGTAGCGGAAGAGTAAGAAAGGTAATTGAAAATGATTACAAAGAAATGGACGAAATAACCGAATTTCTCATTAATCATCATCATGATCATCAATGTCTGTGGTGGTGATGAAAGTGATTGTAAAGATCAATTGTAATTTTGAAATTTTTGAATCAGAGTTTGACTATGGCATTAATTCATTCATTTAGATCAATGGATTTAATTCATTCCGAAAAATCTTAATTCTGAATGAATTAAATCCATTGATCTAAACATTTTAAAACATTTTTTTAATAATAAAATCCACGCTGCCTCTATTCATTTATTTTCATTTCATTTGTACAGTGCACGAATGTTTTAGTATACCCCATGTTCCAAATTTACTTGCGACAGATATTTTTAACTGGAAATGTTGGATTATTCGACGTTTATGCCATTATTGTTTCTTCCTAGTCGCGATTCATCACAATATTAATTCCACACAACTTCATTTGATCATTAATTCGTTATTCTTCAATATTTTTTTTTTTTATTCGACTATGGCAAACGAGTATGGGTCTCCTGATGGTAAGAGATCACCACCGCCCATAAACATCTGTAACACCAGGGGTATTGCCGACGCGTTGCCAACCTAGAGGCCTAAGATGGGATATCTCAAGTGCCAGTAATTTCACCGGCTGTCTTACTCTCCACGCCGAAACACAACAGTGCAAGCACTGCTGCTTCACGGCAGGATTAGCGAGCAAAATGGTGGTAGCAATCCGGGCGGACCTTGCACAAGGTCCTACCATCTGCATACTATACTATTGTCTTGTATTGTATTTTTATACTATTCGCGATTCTGCACTGAATTCCACACAATTACATTTTCAGCTCAGCATCTCAAACAGGCAGGTTTTGCTATTAAAAATCAATGAGCAAAATGCGATTTTGCTCACTCCGTGTGACAAAGTAACTTTTTTTTATTCTAGACAATGCTGGGTCTACTCACTGAATTCCAAATATTTGAACTTCAATTTGATCTGTCACTTTCACTTCAACAAAGCGATAGATAGGATCAAATGTGTTGATTACAATCTTGAATTAATTTTATAGTAAGTATTAAAAGTATATCGATAATAAATTACATGAAAACAAAATATTTCCAAAATGACAAAATTTTCCCGCTCTTTCAATAAAGTATATGCAGCCTTGTTGCACGAAAGCAGCTGCTCTTGTTTTTTTTAATAAAATCGTTCCGTATGGTGCCTACCTCTTAGTTGGAATAAATATTTATCAATCTGAATGAATTTGCAACTAATTTATTTATGTTTATTTAATAGAAATCCTAATAAAATCATATTTTAAGATTTAATAACATTTACAATAAATTATACGTTTGTTGTTCAACCTTTTTAATGACCCAAAGATGAGGCTTTTTGCAGTACCTATTAAAAAATATGACATATTGTACAAGTAGTTTTAAGTTCAAATTACAATGCATTTTATGAGTATGAGTTTTGTATCGTACTAACTGGACACTTTTTCGTTCTTAATTCAAAACTTCTCCACTTGCCGGAGACTTTTGATCATTGTCTGGCATTCTTAATTTTTTGGTGAACTTTTAACTTTTTTGACATACGTATCATTTTTGAGTAAAGGTTTTAAATGTGATTATTATATTTGTTTCTTAATAAACGGATTATTCATATTTTTCTTAAATTGTTTGTTTTGTAAATGGGTATATGTGGTTTTATTCTAACCTTATGTTCTCGCTGCTGAGGTGAAAAGTTGTATGTGTCACACGAGACCAAAGTTTTTTTGCATCTTGTGTGTTTAAATCTCTCGCTGCTCTCAGGATTCTAACCTAGAATCACTCGCTACGCTTGACGTGATTCAATTATATAATCCTTTGCTTGCTCGGGATATTATTCAAATTAAAAAATCGCAGCAAAAAACAACTTTGCTCTCTTGTTGCACAAATATAATATAACTATTGATCACATTTTCTATTCTCACTATTAGCAATTCTGCACAATACGAATTCCACCCAATTGCATTTTAACCACATTTGTGGACCCATGCACCCCCTGCTCCTCCGAGTGAGGATGGTTCTAACCCACAGATTTATATGTTCTAATCAGACGATTCACTTGTTCACCTACCCGGTGAATGTAAAACTATACCAGAACAGATGAATTGCTTCATAATCTGTTGTCATATAGTATCAATTTCACATCAAGTTCGATTACGAGCGGTATTATGTTATGGTCCTATTAATTCGACCTTGGCTTGATTTGCAATATTGTGAACCCAAGTATCGTAATTTTATCAATGACTCGAACCATTATTTATGCGTCATAAATAGAAACAAGTCTGTTTTGTAGGCTGTTTGTTTATATTTTTAATATCAAGGCGATATTAACTTCATAACACAGCGGCACGTATTCTATAACGTGATTAAAATTTTACCAATCGTGTTACCTAATTTTTCTAAAAGATGGCGCCACAAGTAAAATAAAATAAAACAGTAAAAAACTGGCCAAGAGCGTGTCGGACACGCCCAAAATAGGGTTCCGTAGCCATTACGAAAAATTAAGTAATGTTTTTCTAAAAATTTCGTATTTTATATGGAATCTTCCAAGTTTAGGTATATTTTATACCTTAGGCTGCTATTTAAGAGTAAAACTACTAATAATTCTCAAGCAAACTTAGCCGTTATAGTTTTCCTTGAAAGTTTGATATACTTATTACTACCATCCTGAATTATAACAAAGGGGGGGGGGACGCTCAATTTTAATGAAAATTTGCACTTTAAAGTTGAATATTTCGCAAAAAAATCAATGAATCGAAAAATTGTCTTAGCAAACCCCTAATGATTTTAAAAGACCTATCCAACGATATCCCACATTAAAGGGTTGGATGAGAAAAAAAAGATCACCCCCACTTTACGTCTATGGGAGGTACCCTAAAAAAAATGTTATTTTAATTTTTTATTGTACTATTTTGTCGGCATAGTTTATATATATCCGTGCAAAATTACAGCTTTTTAGCATTGATAGTCTCTGAGCAAAGCCACGGACGGACAGCCAGACAGACAGACATGGCGAAACTATAAGGGTTCCGTTTTTGCCATTTTGGCTCCGGAACCCTAAAAAATGCTAAGATTCTGAACCCACTCTTTTTTATTGTTTTTATTTATTAGTCATTATTACTATATACTTTTCAATATTTTTTATGGCAACAAACGATTTCCTTCTTTCTTTTCTTTTTTCTTTTAAAAAATAGCTTTCAATAAATTACTTGGAATGTTTTATAAAATAAATCAATCAAATCAGCCCCCATCCACCCAAAGCTGAGTAAAGTTATTTTCATTAAAATGTGTTATTTAAATCCATACTAATGTTATAAATTTTTGCAGGTGGTAGGACCTTATGCAAGGTCCGCCCGGATTGCTACCACCATCTTGCTCGCTAATCCTGCCGTGAAGCAGCAGTGCTTGCACTGTTGTGTTTCGGCGTGGAGAGTAAGACAGCCGGTGAAATTACTGGCACTTGAGGTATTCCATCTTAGGCCTCTAGGTTGGCAACGCATCTGCAATACCCCGGTGTTGCAGATGTTTATGGGCGGTGGTGATCTCTTACCATCAGGAGACCGACTTGCTCGTTTTCCATCCAGTCGAATAAAAAATAAATAAATGCGAAAGTGTGTGTGTTTGTATGTTTATCCGTCTTTCACGTCGAAACGGTCGAAGCGACGGATTGACGTGATTTTTGGTATATTGATAGTTTATGGGCCAGAGAGTGACATAGGGTACTTTTTTATCCCGAAAAAAATGCACATTTCCCGAGGGCGCGGTAACCGAATTCCACGCGGACGAAGCCGCGGGCAAAAGTTAGTTAAATATAAAGTTACATCCTTGTTACATCCATACATACACAAATACTACAACCTCTACATCATACACCTCATTTAAAAAAAAAAAAATAATGCTGGCGACCACACAATTTAGTTCGCTCAAAAGTTGCTTACGTCTTCAAATTTCAGTGTAAGTTTGATTTTTTGTAGGGATGTTTTCTTTCATATTTTGTTATATATTCGTAAATAATTAGTTTTCCTGTGCTGAAAGTGATCCGTACATATAATTTGAATTTACGTGATGTTCGTTGCGGGATCGAAAATAATTAGGTTTGTGGTGCTGATTATTTCGTCAGTTGATTTTTCTAATGCTGTGACATGTTAGTGAGTAAACATTAACATACCTACCACGTGTCTTCACCCTCTGGCCAAATATAAATAGAACGTTTTGATTAGGGCATTTATAACCTATGTATAAGCCTCATACTAAACACCATGTTATTAACGGCAGAATGACTGATTTAACCCTTAATAAGGCCCCATTTTTTGGAGCATACTATCCCAGAATCAAAAGCAGCTATCGAATACATACCTAGCAAAGGATATTTTTTAAAGCTAGTCGTATTGGAAATTGTGATGTATCACGAATTTAATAAGGTTCAGTTTCCAACTCAATGCAAGTGGTCGCTAAATCGCCTCTACCTTATTAAGGGCTAAGACTTCGGAACGTATTATACCGGGTGACACTCGTTCCCGGCCCGGATAATACCCACATGGAAATACCGTCCCTGTTTTTTGTGTACTGATATGAGCTTCTATGGGCCTGTACACGAGAAACAGGGTCGGAATTTCCATGTCGATATTATCCGGGCCGGGAGGGAAAGAGTGTCTGAAACTTTGAAATTTTGCGGTCCCCCTTGGTTTGAAAAATATTTGGCGACCCCATGCTTACCTCCACTGACAGTTAGTTGTATTATCTTACGTTGATAATATTAAGGCACTTGTCCCACCGCCGACGATGAGCGAGAAGCGAGTAGAGCGAGTAACTAGAAACGAGTGGGCGAGCAGCGAGAAGCGAGTGTAGTTTTGTCGCTCGGCTGTAAGCGAGTGTTCGCGTGCGACAGGCTATTACTCGCTCCACTCGACTCGCTCGTGCGGGGCGGCCGCCAAGCTGACATCGCTGAGCGAGTATCTATAGCTCAGCGAGTTTTATAGCTCTTGTCGCTGCGACAAAAGATGTAAGAGCGAGTTCTCGCCGACAGTGTGAACAGCCAGCGATCAACTATTAATATATGTGTCTCTTTTACTCACACAGGATCTTTATATCTTTTGTTCGTTTCTTGAGCGGGAAAATAGTCGATAGCCAATCGTTTCCTCGCTGGCGGTGAGACAAGTGCCTAACATTGAGCAATCATACACAATAACGGTGAGAGTATTTTAATGATACTGCGACCCCCTAGAGGGGCGTCCGTGACCCCCCGACGCTTCACTGTAAAATAAATAAATCCTTGGCTTGGCTGTTTCATAGATCTTTAGCGACTATCTCTTTGTCGTGTCGCTCTTGGCAGAGCGGTCGTGGTCACATTGAGGCGTCCGCGTCGGTGGTAGAGGCGGACACAGCTCTCCGTACGATCTCCCGCCATACCCTTCTGTTGGCAGACTGTCTGGCACAGTCAGATACGCCGTTTCCTACAGCGGCCTTTACTTGATCGGTCCAGTGTATAGGTGATCTGCCGCGCGACCTGGTTCCCTCCACCTTTCCCTGCACGACTAGCCGCTCTATGGAGTCAGTCGCCATCCCGCCTGGAGACATGCCCAAAGTAGTACTACTAAGTATTAGCGACTATGGAAACTAGCAAATATGGAAACTCCAAATTTTAATCCTAGATCGCGCCTTCGAAGTTTCTCAACTCTGACGCTTATATACAACTTTCGGCGCTCTATCTTCGGACTTCGGTCCCCAGGCATACCTACTGCCTGTAGATCTAACTGAATGTCATAACGATGAAGAGACTTATACTCAGTTTGGATAAGTAAGGTATTTAACTAAATGTAAACAAAACAACGTCAAATGGTGTCTTAAATATTGAAATTCCCCCATTAAACTATCTCAACATTCACATTTCGCATTCAAATATACTAGTCTAGGTTGTATTACAATTATAGATAAGTATGTATAATGTTTAAAATCCTTGAATGTACCAAATCTGGCGGCTGAAGTTTGTTTGTTGCTGAACATTTAGTTAAATAAGTACCTATCCAAACCAAGTCCTAATTTCCTACCATATATAAGGCTGTATTTCCGCTAGATATGTGCGAGGATGTGACAAATAGAAAAGCGTCACTTACACGCACAGCAAGGGTCTGGTGGAAACTTAGCCTTAATGGTGGATACGGTAAGAAAGTAAGGTTGTTTCGTCATTGTTGTGGGATGCATGGGATCTATGAAACAACCATGCCAAACAAACATACTTTAACATACCAATGTTTAGGGTCAGCTGTAAAGCCGGGCTCTGGGGCTTTGCCTAGGTTTTTTTTTATTATTAGAGGGAGGAAAACGAGCAAGAGGGTCATCTGATGTGAAATGATCACCACCGCCCATGAGTACAGTCGCGTTCATAAACTTGTTAGCAAAAATTTGAAAGTTGATAATGTTTGCATGTCATAAAACAATAATGCCAAGTAGACGTGTCTGTCAACTTGAAAGTTGGACTTTAGCGACGTATTCATTTGATAGGAACTTCATTAAAAATTTATAGACCACTTGTTTGGTTGATGGTACTTAGATACGTTCGAAATGTGATATGTTGGGGGAAGGTTGGGGGTCAATACTTTTAGAGCTATGTGTGTGTATTAATTCCATTGTATGTGTTATTTTTGATTCAACTTTAAGGGAATAGTCAACAGCATTGGCGTATCTAGGGTTATTTTTCAGGGGGGGGGGGCTGGCCTGCTGTCGGATTTCAGGAATAATTTCTTAGTGGTTGCTAAACTGTTCGAACTACGACCGTGAATTTTTTTTTCGGAAGTAGTGAGATAGCGGGTCTAACAAATAACAATTCCATTTTAACTCGTGTCATCATACATTTTACAACAAAAAATAAAACTCAATAATTTGAGTACATTAAAAATTTTCATAAATTTTCAAAGGTGATTTTTTTATTTTTATCACAACTTTTTTTCTGCAAGTTACTTTAAAGACTACCTGAGTTTATGAAAAACTGAACCAGTAAAATTTTCTTAGATAGTCCCAAGGCATCACTTTAAAAATAATATGGAAAGGGCACTAGTAGGTAAGTAGGTAGTAAAAAACACTTTTTAAATCGCTACGTAAAAGTGATTTTAAATAGGAAATGGAAACGGAAGATGATAGAAAAAAAGAAAATGGAAGAACAAAACACCAAAATAGCTTTTATTTTGAAAAAAATAGTAATAAAAACATTAATTAATTAAAAAAAACATTAGATGCCTTCATTTTTTAACTACAGCAAGTTTTTTTTATTTATTTTTTTATTTGACTGGATGGCAAACGAGCAAATGGGAGCAAGTGTTCAAAATGTCCGCCGATATTAGAAATACACGCTCTGCACCTTTTTAAAAATCCACTTTTAAGTCCTGTTGATTTTTGCATCTGGAGATTTTATATAATTGAATTTATTGTCGCTGTTTTCATAATAGCGATTCATGCATTTAAATTAAGCGGGTTTATTTGCAGGACTAAGAATAGTCTATGGTTTTAAAACTAGGTGCGGCTACATGCAGTCGCTCGACGCTCGTTGGCAGCTATAAAAAAATCTGGTCACGTGACCCTATTTAGAATTTCCCGCGACTCAAAAAAAAGTAGCGTCAAGTCGCCGCATCGAACGCTGCTTGCAAGAATGATCTTGGTCTTGGAAGCTGATTTCTTAACCTCCTTTAGTGGCAGTCGTGGCAGTGGTACAAATAAAAGAAATTGGAATGAATGAAAAAAAAAACTGAAGAGGTTATTGAAGAGGTTTTTTTTCCAGCGATAAAGTTCCAATTTTCAGCTTTGTCGCTATATGTCACGTGATCAGATTTGACGCTGGCTTGAAGCGAGTGTCAAGCGGCTGCATGTGGCCGCACCTGGCAGAAAAGTGAACGTTTCCTTCCGTACGAAACAGGCAAAAAACATAAACAAATTGTCTTTCGTCGCTGTCAACTTGACGTTTCAAATATTTACGCATTTCAATACTTACGAATCTTACGATAACTTGTAATAAATACCGCATTTATTTTGCATTTAAACGTATAAAATTTTACTAGTGTTACAGTTAAATTAGTGCATTCAAATCTGTGAGTAAACGTCCACATATTAGTCGTCTCATTCTAGTTACACCATTAGATAAACACGGTAGCTGTGTTATCTGTTTTTTGTTTTAATTTCGATAATACGGCTAATCTACGTTAAACTGCACTTGTATTTCGCTAAACAAACCGTCTATCTTGCCATTGTTCGGGTAAGTTTTCATACAAGATACGCGCAAACGTGTGAATGACATCAGAAATTAGTCATACTGTCAAGTACCAACTAGAGTATGAAAGGTATTAAATTTCATCAAAACTAAAGGCTAGCGGTGGCCAAGCGAGAAGCTAGCGGATAAACGAGTCAAAACTCTGTAAAACAGTTGTTTGCCAATGCCACTGGGATTTAAGTAGTGTTCTTTGGTTCAAAAATATATTTAAATTTAAAACTGTGAAGTTATCTAATAAGGTAAGTGTATTTACACAGTTGATAACCCCTTTGATACTATTGTTGTTTTGATAGATTCTGCTGCAATTCACTTGTAACACACCAGATATTGAATATTCTATAAATTTGAGTGAGTAATAATGATCCAGCAAAGTTATAAATTTTCACACTTACTATAGTTGCCAATATATTCTCTGTCACATTGTTTTGACCTTTTTTTAATCTGTATTTTCCTGTGGTGAGTTAATATTGCTTTACCTTTCATATGCAAGAAAGGAGTTAAAAGAAATCTAAATTTTAGCCTTCACTGTCTTATATAATTTTCACTTTACA
This sequence comes from Choristoneura fumiferana, assembly GCF_025370935.1. Taxonomy (NCBI): domain Eukaryota; kingdom Metazoa; phylum Arthropoda; class Insecta; order Lepidoptera; family Tortricidae; genus Choristoneura; species Choristoneura fumiferana. The sequence goes on from NC_133486.1 coordinate 4,297,006, forward strand.
GATAACAAAACAAATAGAAAATGATGTCCTTAAATCTTGCTCAAATGCATATTGTAATAGTGCTAGCGGGTACACCCCGAAATTCATTAAAAGGCTGCAAATAGTTTTAAAAGCATGAAAATCAGGACGATTGATCATTAGGCCATAAGAATCAATTCAACCCGTAGCACGAAAAAAAAACAAAAAAGAAGAGGAGTTATGACATCATTTTTTTTTTGCATGTTTTTTTTTGTTCTGAAACCTATTGTGTATAGTATCTAATGAAAGGGCTTACTAAGCTGATTCTAAAAATATATCATATCACATCATTATATTTCAGCCACTTGTTTTAAATTAAAATAAAAATCATTTTCAAAACATACCAAGTTTGGGCTCCTCCAGATATGATAAGGTTGAATCATTATTTGTAAAATATACCTATAATGATATATAATAGCCTCATATCCAACCCCAAGAAAGCAATTTTGAAAATATTTACAGATGGGAGCACAAGGGAGTTTATTGCGTCTGCATATGCACAATCTCCTTTGGCAGTCTGTAGTACATCCACATCACATTTTGTACTATAAAAAATAATAAACAGAGCTCGGCAGGGGTGAGCCATTTTGACGCCACTTATGTCAAGTGTAGATATTAATATAGATACACCTTCAAAAAATATTAAAAGAAAATATTTTTTTTTAATTATAATTAAACTAAAATGACAATGCATTATATACAAAACAAGTAGGTACTAAGTTTTCCTATTTATTCTGAATTTTCTTTATTATTGTAATAAATAACTATAAGTTTTTCTATATTTTCAATTTTCAACAAATTTCTTCTTGAGTTTAGTATCCACTTATAGATAGAAAAAGATCTTTCTACATCCACTGAAGTGATTATAAGTACATTAAAATACTATCCGCATCTGTTCCTTCCGAAAGTTTTTCAACATACTCACTAAACACATCTAATGGCGACGTAAAGATCGTAGCGGAAAGGCAGCCTAAATAAAATAATTTCTTTAGTTGTTAAATTACACCACATATACCATTGAATGACAAGGCATGTCCATGTTATGCAAACTCTGAAAGCAGCTCACCCCGCCGAGCTCTGATAACAAATTGACATATTTCATTTAAACTTATATTCTAAAAATCTCATTCTCAATAGCTTGTCCACATGAAATAAAGCTAGTACTTAAATAATTCTAGTTAATTGACATTGTAACTATAGATTGGTTTTTTTGGAATCTTTTTGTATTTTTTATTTCAATTCCAAATTTTTACTTTTACGGTCATCCCGTAAAACCTAAATTGTAAATACAAACTGAAATATAGATGCACAGAAAAAACAGAAAAATAAGACCATCACTGGGAATCGAACCCAGGTCCTCGGTAATCCGTACCGCGTGCTATACCGCTACACCACTGATGGTCAACGGTACCTGGGTTCGATTCCCAGTGATGGTCTTATTTTTCTGTTTTTTCTGTGCATCTATATTTCAGTTTGTATTTACAATTGTAACTATAGTTTTATATATTTTTGTTATGTGTAGAAATTAAAATAAAACCTACAACGCATGAATAGGAACTAGGAATTGATTTATAATACCATTAACTTCATAATTATAATTATTGTTTGCCCTTGCAGGGCGTCATGGACTAACTAATAATAATACCTAATGTAACACCTTTTACAAATATGTACATGACTTAACAATGATATAAATAAATAAAAAAAACAGAGTTACAAACTTTCGCATTTATAATATTAGTGAAATACATAATACTTGTTGTTCTGTCTAAAAATGCTTTAACCCCCAGACTGATGGGTCAGACCCTGTCGGAGCCGGTGACGGAGAAGCAGTCGGCGACATGCGGGGACAGCCGGTACCTCGTGGGCTCCTCCTGCATGCAGGGCTGGCGCGTGTCTATGGACGATTCGCACACGCACATTCTCTCGCTGCCTGACGACCCGGGAACAGCGTTCTTTGCCGTCTACGATGGACACGGGGTGGGTATCCTTGCTATATCCTTTTTTATGTCTTCTTTTTGTTGAGGCTTTGAACACTCCAGGTGATCATGTCAGCCTCAGGGGTGCTCGCTCATTTTTCCTAAGCAAGAGACATATTTTGCTATATCCTTGTGTACATTAGTACACAGTAAAGTATGTATCATCATCATCATCATCATCCCAGCCTATATACGTCCCACTGCTGGGCACAGGCCTCCTCTCAGAACAAGAGGGCTTGGACTGTAGTTCCCTTGGGAATTTCACACGCACCATTGAATTGCTTCGCAGCTTTGTGCAGGTTTCCTCACGATGTTTTCCTTCAACGCAAAGCTCGTGGTAAATTTCAAATGTAATTCCGCACATGAATTTCGAAAAACTCAGAGGTGCGAGCCGGGGTTTGAACTCACAACCCTCTGCTTGAGAGGCGATAGGTTAAACCACTAGTAGGGCTGTAAAAGTAACGAAAACCTTGGTACAGTCACCAGCACCAATATCTGATACAATACGCGTGCATAAATATCTGATACGACTCTATTTCTAGGGCCGGAAGGACGTGTCAGATATTTTTGCACGCTCTGCTGTGGCAGATATTAATGCTGGTGACTGTACCCGTATGTATTCCTTACTTTACTAACCATTACTCGTATACTCGTATCGATACTTTTGATGCGACCATGAAGCAGAAACACCGCATCCCGTCACCGCACGGTATGAAGGAACGTACTTTATACAAAGCAAAACCGAACTGTATCGTTATCGTATCGTCGTTCTAGATGTGACGCACCGTAACTGATTTTTTGTTATGCAATTCGTAATATTCCGATGTATATTTTTAAGTGATTATTGTATTTGTAATAGTCAGTACGACCACAGAACAGAGTACGACCGATACGGGTTATACGGGTAACGAAACGTATTCGTGAGTAACGATTCGTTACTTCAAATCAGATGAAGTACTCGTTACTCAGTAACGAATACATACGGTTTGCCACAGGCCTAGCCACTAGGCCACCACGGCTGTTGCTGAAAGTATGTATAATAGTACATTGTGTCTTAAGGGCGGTAAACAAGGAATTACGAACGAGAGTCTATTAGAAGCCCGAAGTCGAAGACTGAGGGCTTTAATGAGTCGATGTTCGTAATTCTAGTACCGCCCGTGCGACATAAAATGTTTTTCATCACATTTGCGAGTAAAATTGTATAGTTGTAAAAGAAAAACTAAGATTGTTCCAAAAATTGCCGATACCGCTGACTACGATCTTGGCAGCGCCAGCCTCCGCGCCACCCCCCGCAGCATGCGCCAGACGTGCGCGCGCCGCGCTCCTGCACGCCATGCAGTCTCACACTCATTTACCGACCTTGGGCTTCATGACAAGAAATTAGTACGGGCAATGACTCATTTACCGACCACGGGCTTCATGACAAGCACATTAAGGTCGAGGGTTTTATTTGGGGGGTTGCAACCAAGGTAGCCTGCATGTTACGACACTGTTTACGAGCAAGTGTGATGAAAAATGATTTAATAAACCTATTCCTTGAAATGGTTTTGGAATTAGACTACATTGTAAAAAAGTGATTCATGTGCATGATTTTCCATTTTTTCTGAATTACAGAAATCGAGAAATCGCCTAATTAATATCTTTCAAAAATAAATTATCTTATCTAAGCTTTAACTTTTTAATTTCAGGGGCCAACATAGCGGAGTATGCTGGTAAACACTTGCACAAATTCATAACGGCCAGGCCAGAGTATCACCTCGGCAATATTGAAGAAGCAATGAAACAGGTGAAGATCGTTTAGGTATTATACCTACATAGCAATAAAATAGCCAAGCGAATTAGCCCGTTGAAGTAGTAATGGGCAGTCCATATATATAGCATGGAGAACAGATGGCCGTTGGGACCGAAAAGTTCGTGAATGGAGACCGTGGAGCGGCAAGTGTAGTGTGGTGGTGGAGGTCCGCCAACGAGAGGGACGGATGACCTGCTTAAAGCAGCGGGTTCACGTGAATGCAGGCCGTTAATCGAAGCAACTGAAGGTCTATGGGGGAGGTCTATTTATGTCCAACAGTGGACGTCCTACGGCTGGTATGGTATGATGATGATGATGAACTGGTTCGTGAATGAAACGTAGCGGTAGTTTTAAGCCTTTATTGGTAAGCGAATTTGAAAAATTTATACAAATCGTGGGAATACGGTATTTGACTATTTTGTACATGTTTTATAAATTAAAACTACACAATGCCTGTTATCGAATAGAAAAACAATTTTTAGCTACCTTTACAAATAACAAAGTTATAAAGGTTTGAAATTCAAGATTAGACAGAGAAAGATATACTGACATGTGACGTAAGTGTGAGTACCGCCATACTTGCTGCATAGAGAAAAGCGTTTGAGAAAGAGAGGTATATAGATTTTTCAAAAAATCACTATAAATCCAATTTTCAACCGATTAAAATTTTCTCTTCGCTAAACACTATCTGTATATCTATATTTTCATAATAATATTAAGATATGGCAAAATCAGTAGTTGTCAAATACCGTATTACGTCAGAAGGAATAAAATAAACACACACGTCCGTTTACGCCCGTGGTACGTCGTCAACTGCCATAACATCTCATTTGTTCTTCATTCAAACTCAGTATTCATTCTTCGTTCAAATTCAAACGTACATCATCTTATCACGCTTCAACACACGCATACCACACTCCGCACACCACACTGATATGTAAAGTTCAATTAAGAAAAGAAAAAAAGACTGACCCAAGTACAGTCAAGGGCAAGGATATCGACACGGCCAAAGTTACAAAAATATGTATACACGACTTTATGCACTTAACATTAAGGCTGTGTATACATATTTTTGCAACTTTGGCCGTGTCGATATCTTTGCCCTTGACTGTACCCAGCAGAGTCAGTGGCATAGCGAGGTGCACAAGGCTCCGGTGCATAGAGAAAGAATTGGGCCCTCACCCCCTCTTTCCACGTAGCTTGAACTTATATTGGCCTTCAAAATTAGATAGGAATAAGAATAGAATACAGTGAGTTGAACTGATCCCTAGTCGGCTCGAGCCTGCTTACATGTTTTTTGTCCTCTCTTTTTCTTTTATGCTCCTCTCTTTTCAAAGCTTAGGTTAGAGGGCCCCTTGAGCTCCGGGCCCTGGTGCACTGTATCACTTGGCTCTACGATAGCTACGCCACTGCGCAGAGCTTTTTTTTTTATTCAACTTTATGGCAAACGAGCAAGTGGGTCTCCTGATGTTATGTGATCACCACCGCCCATAGTCACCTGCAAAACCAGGGGTATTGCAGATGCGTTGCCAACCTAGAGGCCTAAGATGGAATACCTCAAGTGCCAGTAATTTCACCGGCTGTCTTACTCTCCACGCCGAAACACAACAGTGCAAGCACTGCTGCTTCACGGCAGGATTAGCGAGCGAGATGGTGATAGCAATCCGGGTGGACCTTGTATAACTCAGCAAGCTAACTAGCTTGCAAGCTTAGCGGTAGAATGCACACTCCACTCCCGGTTTTCCAGCAAATGGCTGAAGCAAGTCTCTGTGGGTAGATAAGAAACCCTTCCAATCCTCCTCCCAGTTGTAAGCTCTAAGGAGGTGGGTAAGTGCAGCCGGGTTTTTTAGCTGGTGAGAGTCCGGCCTGTCTGGGTCCTCCCTTCTCATTTTTAACCCCCGACTCAAAAAGAGGGGTGTTATAAGTTTGACCGCTATGTGTGTCTGTCTGTGGCACCGTAGCTCTTAAACGGGTGAACCGATGTGAATGCGGTTTTTTTATTTGAAAGCAGGCTTTCTAGCAATGGTTCTTAGGCATGTTTTATCAAAATCGGTTCAGCCGTTTTTGAGATATTGTACTTTGAAGTGACAATGTCGCGGGTGTTCCAACTTTTCGTCGGTTACGTTATTTCCATCTGCACATCCCCATCTATAAAGCACCTAAACAAGTAAACAAATGTATGGACCTAGTTGTCTTTGCTCGCAAAGCCACTCTTGTTGTAAAAAAAAAACCTAGCCAAATGCTATTTGTTATAGCTTGAAAGGCCATAGGTCAACCACAGGGCTACTATAGCTTTTCCCTATCTTTTGTTACCATCGCTGTAGAAATATTTAGTAAGAGAACGCGTACGACCTAAAATTAATTGGGCCGGATACGATCGTTATTAATTAACATAATTAACGTCCCCGCGTTACAAGCCTTTCTTAGATCTCACGGTCACGGAAAGTGTAATTTTATTCACGTTATTTGTTTTACTATTAGCTCGTAACCGAGGCTTCTCTCGCGTGATGCATTAGGGGTTTAAGTTTTACTAAACTCCAATGTGGATTTAAGGTAAGTACATCATATACTCATCGGCGCAAAATTTGGCCCACTCTACATACTAAAACACGTATATATTTGAGGGCCGATTTGAAAGCGGTTTTTTTATTTGAAATCAGGTTTTGTAGCGGCGGTTCTTATTTATTATTATTAAAATCGGTTCAGCCGTTTTTGAGATATTGAATTTTGAAGTGATAAAGTCTGGGGTTTTCCAGCTTTTTGTTGGTTATGTTAGGTTATTTATTTTTAATCTGTCATGAATATTAGTAAGTTTTACCGCCGTACGCATTTAGTTTGTTTTGAGGATGGAAAAGGCAATGAAAACTGACTCCATACAGCCTTTTGTTTTCTCTTCGTTTGCATTTTGTTTCTTCACAAATGCGATGAAAGACATTATTATTATGTTTCACGGGCGGTATGAGTATTGGAGCTTGATTCAGAAAGCCCCCAGTCTTCGGCTTCGGGTTTCTAACAGCCACGTTTGCTTATCGTAAGTAAGGAATTCCTTACTTACTGCTTTTAAGACACAATGTACGCGCTCACTGGTATCATGAAACTTGAAACTTTGAAAAAAAAAACCCCTCTAGCTATTGTAAAAAATAAAATAATTAGATAGGTACTCTAAAAATCGACAAAGCACCTTTTAATGTATCAATGATAAAGTGTTAATTCAACAAAATCAAAAACAAATACGTTTCCTCAACATTTTAATAGCGTGTAAAGCAATTATGGCGCTGCAAATAATTTGCGTGTGAATTCGACCTTGACTTGTTAAATATTGCATGCACGTATACATTGCTTTGATTTCAAATTCTTATGTTCAATTATTAAAGCTCTTTTTACAAGTTTAGGTTTTGTGGAGTTACGTTGTTATTAGATGTGATTCATATCCTTGTGGAAATGTGAGGGTTATGGTCACTTAACATTGATAGCGTCAGCGTTCGTTATTATAATTTCTTATAATATAGGTTCATTCGAGGAATCACGTACCAGGGTGATTTTTTTCATAATCAATTTCGTCATGTTTTCTACGTCAAATGTTTGAGAGTCAACATGACATTAGTAGCGCAAAGGTTCCACCTTCGTACTTGATCCTTTCCTCGACTGTACGTTTGAAAAACTAAGATAAATTAAAACACCCCTGATATTTTTCTTTCATGGTCCAATCATTGAATGAATGAACGAATGACAGTTGTAGCGGTTATACTTGAAAGGTTTACGTAATTAACTAATTGTAAACAAACTTCAGTTGCCAGATTTGGTACATTCAAGGATTTTATATTATTTTACAAACTAGGTAGACCAATGTTCATACAGAAATATAAATGTTTAGATAGATTAATGGGGGAATTTCAATAATTATGCTACCAATCGACGTTGTTTTGTTTACATTTAGTTAATTACCTAAACCTTTAAAGTACAGCTTTATTTTTCCGATTTTTCGGTGACCATTGAAACGAAAAAGAACCCGGAATAAAAAATCATAAAAAAATTGATGATTGTACTGTAATGTGTCATTGTCCACAGGGTTTTCTGGACATGGACCAGGCGATGTTAGAAGAGGACATGCTTCAAGAGAAAGTCGCCGGCAGTACCGCCGTCGTCGTGCTCGTTAAAGATAACACCCTGTACTGTGCCAACGTTGGTGACTCTAGGGCCATTGCCAGTGTCAGTGGCAAGGTGAGCTCAATCCTATTTTCTCCTTGTTTATTGTGTCTCTAACCCTGTCTGTGGTGAGCGAGATAAAAACTCGCTAATATACTCTGCTGCATAAAATTTGGCCCACTCTACATACAAACATTAAAGCTTCAGGTCCCAGGTTCGATTCCGCCGGGACAGATATTTGTATGAATAATACGAATGTTTGTTCTCGGGTCTTGGATGTTTAATATGAAGGGTCCACGGAAAGAACATGTCTAGATGAGATTTTAATGCCAAAATGTAGAGCTCAAAAAGTACTATGACTTACTATTGAATTAAATAATCTGAAAACAATATTAAATATTTTTTTCACTTTTGAATAAATGGTAACCATAGTAATTGTTTGTGATGACTAACTTTCAAACCGCTATAACTCAAAAAGTTGCTTAGGTGACTAGACACGTTCTTTCCGTGGACCCTTCATATGTATTTATCTATATAAGTATGTTTATCCGTTGCCAAGTACCCATAGTACAAGCTTTGCTTAGTTTGAGACTAGGTCAATTGGTGTCAAAGTGTCCTATGATATTTATTTATTTGTGTGGCAGATTTGTTGCCGCTTGGTGTAGAAATGCATAAAAGCTTCGCTCCTGTTCAGTGTACAGGAGTTTGTGACTAGCTAATAAAGATACGAAATCGAAAAGCGGAGCGAGGAATAAATGCGCGGAAGTGGGTCGGGGAAACGAGCGCGAGCGAGGAAGCTCCGCAAATGGAAAAACACAAAACAGTCTTTAATTCCGCTCCGTATTACTTTCTCGCTCCGCTCCGCTATCTGCGAGTAGCTCCGTACCTCCGCAACTCCGCTTCAAATTACTTACTCGTTCCGCTCAAAAGTCAAAGTCAAAGTTTTTATTTGCATAAAATGTGGTACAAATTGGTTCCTAGCATATTAAGTAGTCGCACACATTTTGCCAACTATTGGCACGCAAACAGAGAGGTTAAGTGCTACACTACACTAGGCAGGGCATGCTCTATACTATACAAAAATAGTCACGAAACATATATTACTTAACCATGTCATACTCAATAGAGAGTATATAATAAAGAAATAATAAATTAAAATAGTCAAAACATTCGTCGAAAGGATTACAAATAATAATTAACACAATAACACAAATTACACAATTAAGTACGCTCTGCTATCTATACTCGAGCCCAGAATTAGGCGAACCAACTTGACAGTTAATTTCACACAAATGCAACAGTTAGACCAGTGCTGTAATATCGATGTAGCCTGTGGAGTGGCAGCGCCATATTTCAAATTTACTGTCAAGCGGCGCGGCCAATTTTATTAAAAATATCACCAAAAAAAAACCACTTTAATTTTATAGATAAGGCTTACAGTGATAGTTTAGCATAAAATGGCATATCTAATTAAATAACAATGAATGACCTTCAATTTCTGTGATTTTTATTATTCATTATCAAATATCTGATAACCAAATTTTTCTCAGTCATGTATTAAATAACTATAATTACAAAATAAAACAATTACCTGTAGAAAACACTGATTTATTTCGTAAAATATTAATTTATTTACGAAACAAAGCCCTTTTATAGTCTTTCAATATCAAATAATAGTATAATACGAGGTTTCCAAAAATACCAGCGCACGGCAGCGGCCACACAGTGAAACTTGAGTAAACGATAAGAACGAAATTTCTTCCGTAGTGTTGTCGCGGCCGTTAATAAATGCCATCCTTGTCTATTTATGAACGCATTCTGCAAGAATAAGCAAGCGAGATATAGGTCTACCAGTTTATATTTGTTAGTGAAATACGTCACCCGCCAACGACCGGGAGCCGGTCGCTTGCCACTCAAGGGTTTTTGACAGCGTGCCGGGAGCCGGTCGCCTGCCAAACAAGGGTGTGCCGGGACCCGGACGCTTGCCACTCCAAGGGATAAAAAAAACTTAATATCGATGTTTGAAAAAAACTCAATACGTAATAATAATAAGAATTGTGAAATTTTCGTTACGTTATTATTTGTTGTATGTATGTATGTAAATAATTTATTGTACATAAAACACAAGATAATACAAAAAGAATACAACAAAACAAAAAGAGTACAAAGGCGAACTATCCATGTATGTGTGTTGTTATCCTTTTTGTCGTTTTCAGGCCTAAAGCTATGAAAATCAAGTCCAAAAGTGACAAATATTTTCATTCCTCGTCTACACAAGGTTATATTGACAAATCTGGTTCGACATTTTCAGTTGTCAATCTAGTTCGCCTAATTTTGGACTCGAGTGTAGCTCCGCTCCTATGGATAGACACAGTCCGCAACTCCTCTCCGCATTACCCCCTCGCTCCGTTCTGCTCCAGTACAATATAACTTCGCTCGACTGTTAACCGAAGTACCGGTTAGTATCCTGGGTATGGAACCCTAGAAATTAAACTAGATTCCCAGTCCTTTCCATTCTTCCAGGTGGAAATGCTTTCGTACGACCATAAACCCAATAATGAAGAGGAGCTCCGCCGCATAACGGCCGGCGGCGGCTGGGTGCAGCTAAACCGTGTCAATGGGAACCTGGCCCTGTCCCGCGCGCTCGGGGACTATGTGTTCAAACGGAACTATAGACTCTCGCCCCGGGACCAGATTGTCACCGGTATGATCATCAACATAGTTACTATCACCACCACCAATATCGTAGTCATCTATGTGTTCAAGCGGAACTGCACTCTTGCACTGGGACCAGATGTCACCGGTAAGGTCATCATTATCGTTACTATCACCACCACCAATATCGTAGTCATCTATGTGTTCAAGCGGAACTGCACTCTTGCACTGGGACCAGATGTCACCGGTAAGATCATCATTATCGTTACTATCACCACCACCAATATCGTAGTCATCTATATGTTCAAGCGGAACTGCACTCTTGCACTGGGACCAGATGTCACCGGTAAGATCATCATTATCGTTACTATCACCACCACCAATATCGTAGTCATCTATGTGTTCAAGCGGAACTGCACTCTTGCACTGGGACCAGATGTCACCGGTAAGATCATCATTATCGTTACTATCACCACCACCAATATCGTAGTCATCTATGTGTTCAAGCGGAACTGCACTCTTGCACTGGGACCAGATGTCATCGGTAAGATCATCATTATCGTTACTATCACCACCACCAATATCGTAGTCATCTATGTGTTCAAGCGGAACTGCACTCTTGCACTGGGACCAGATCGTCACCGTTAAGGTCATTATCATAGTTATCTCTACTGTCACCACCAACATCGTAGTCGCCTTTGTGTTCAAGCACAACTGCAAAATCTCGCCCCGGGACCAGATCGTCACCGGTAAGATCATAGTTGGACGCTGTTTTGCAATACAGAGTCAACCCACTGTAATTTTGCAATACAATGTCAATGTTAAAATTATTTTCTAAGGGATTTTGTATTGCACAATTAATCAGGGTTGACACACTATTGCATAACAGCGTCCAGTTATCATCACCACCACCACTATCATCATAGCCGTCTATGTGTTCAAGCGGAACTACAGACTCTCGCTCTGGGATCAGATCGTCAACAACACATCAACATCACAATCGCTATTATCGTGTCATTTCATAAGGTAAGATCGTCATCACCACCATCATCATAGTTATCTATGTGTTCAAACGGAACAATAGACTTTCGCCCTGGGACCAGATCGTCACCGGCATGGCCTACCAACCCCTACAAGCTGTATTTAATACTAAAAAACAGCAATAGATGGCACTAAATATTGAGATTATAATAAAGACTAGCATATTTTATAAACACAACTTCACACCAACCTTAATTCAACTCCTTAATTTGAAGATAAGAAACACCATAAATAATAAATTGAGAATACGAAAGTATAGGCTGCCCTATACTATAATATGCTAGTCTTTATTATACATACATGTGGTTACATTTCAGCTATGAGGCTTACGTAGTGTTTTGCAATTGTGACGCTAGATGGCGATAATAACCGGAACACATTTGAGAGAAACATGCCATTATCTTCTAATGAAACGACGTAAATAAGACAGAGACATCATAGTTGACATTGTAGTTGTTGAGCTTGTTGGTTGTTGTCAGTGTACCGTATCCTTAGTGGCTCACTAGATGGCATACGTATCGTGTTATTTGTGTTCTCACTGGTGCCATCTATTGGAAAATCGAAGGAAAGAAAAATAGCCAGTTGAATAGCCAGTATTAGGGTGATACTGAGGAAATAATACTCCGGAATAGAATAAATTGTTAACGGTTTAATGCAAAGAGAAAAAGATTACAATGACTTTTCAGGAAAAGGAACTTATACCAAGCAAAGACGGTGGCGCCACTAACGAGCAAAATGCGAACTATTTTGACTTTAGGGAACAGTTTAGAAATTATGTTTATAATCTTCCAACATCCTCCCTTAAACATAATCCCATCTTAGATGAACAGAAAACCAGTTTCGTATGTGACGTCGCCTTGGTAAGAGCATCTGCAATCATCTTGTCGGTCTGCACGTAACGCACCTCAATGGCCCCTTCCAGAACCTTATTGCGGACATAGTGATGCCTCACATCAATATGTTTTTTCTAGCAGTCTATGTCGATGACCTGGTATTGTTTACAAATAATCAAGGATCAAAACAACAAATCCAAGAAGAATTACATAAACAATTAAAAATAAAGGATTTGGGTGATATAAACTACTGTATTGGAATACATGTAGAGAGAGACAGGCCAAAAGGCATTATTTATTTGGATCAAAGAAAGTACATTGAAGAAGTTTTAAATAAATATGGAATGTCAGATTGTAAAACTGTTAATACTCCTATAGATATGAATACGAACGTACAAAGTAAATCTGAGGAGAATAAAGTCTTAAATGATATACCTTATCAAGAGATTATTGGGTGCTTGTTATATGTTTCACATATTACCAGACCAGACATATGTTATGTTATAAATATGTTGAGTAAATATAACAACAATCCTGACATGCGACATTGGGTTGCGCTCAAGCGCGTCATGCGTTACTTGAAAGGTACTCTAGATTATAAATTGAGTTATAAGAAAAATCTAGAGGAGACAATGACTCATGGATACTGTGACGCAGACTGGGCGAGCGCTGAAGATGACCGGCGTTCCTGCACGGGTTATACATTCTTGTTCCAGGGAGGAACAATTAGCTGGAACTCCAGGCGACAACCTACAGTAGCACTTTCCACAACTGAGGCCGAGTACATGTCATTGTCGGCGTGTGTACAAGAAGCTCTGTGGCTGAGGCAGTTTCAAGAAAGTTTTTGGCCTCAGTTGAAGAATGAGGCCTTGGTGATCTATAGCGATAATCAAAGTTCTATAAAACTTTCAGGTTCCGACGGATATCATCCTAGGACCAAACATATTGATGTGAGGCATCACTATGTCCGCAATAAGGTTCTGGAAGGGGCCATTGAGGTGCGTTACGTGCAGACCGACAAGATGATTGCAGATGCTCTTACCAAGGCGACGTCACATACGAAACTGGTTTTCTGTTCATCTAAGATGGGATTATGTTTAAGGGAGGATGTTGGAAGATTATAAACATAATTTCATCTTAGATGAACAGAAAACCAGTTTCGTATGTGACGTCGCCTTGGTAAGAGCATCTGCAATCATCTTGTCGGTCTGCACGTAACGCACCTCAATGGCCCCTTCCAGAACCTTATTGCGGACATAGTGATGCCTCACATCAATATGTTTGGTCCTAGGATAATATGTTTCATCATCATTTCTGTTCATCACACTGCTGTCAAAAAAAGTATCAGTAGTATCTTCAGTGTCAGTGTCTGTTTGGGAGCTATCATCAACCTGTATCACAGATGTTTCATTGCTTTCTTGTGCACAATTCAAATTTGAACTGAGAGGTAGTGTAATAAGCTGAGGCTCTAGGGTAGGTTTCTGTGTGACGTTATCTATAGAATTTTCGATAAATATCAGCTTTTCTTCACTGTACACTGATTTTTAAAATGTCCATATTTGTTACAATTATAACATCGTGGGCTTTTCCTTTTGGCTTTGAATTATTGTTAGAGGTATTTCTGTGCTTCGTAAAGAATGCAGTAGACTCGGAAACTTTCACTTCCTGCAAAAGTTTTGTCTTAATAAAATCTGATGAAATAATAATGCCGGAACTTTCCAGACCCATGATCATAGGTTTATAATTATCCGGTAAACCCGCCAGCATGAGTGTTCCAAGCCATTCGTCACCAACGTCGAAACCAATATTTCGTAATTTATGTGCGGTACTCATAATCTTATTCACGTAATCTTCGATACTGGAGCAATTGTCTAGTGAAGTATTTATCAAATCTTTTAATAGGCCAACTTTTCTTGACAGCCCGGAGTCCTCAAATGCCTTTTGAAGGTTTATCCATACTTCTTTTGATGTTTTTGCGTTTTCGATATGGATGTAGTTAATAGGTTCCACCAACAAAATTATCTTTGACTTGGCTTTAATATCTATTTTGGCATCGACATTAATGCCTGGATCAACACATTGCCATAATTCTTCGTGTTCTAAATATGATTTGACAGCAAATCTCCATGTCGAATAGTTTTCCCGGCCGGCTAATTTCTCAATTTGAAGGTTAGACGTAGCCATTTTATAACTGGATCGGATGAGTTTTATTGCCGCAATTACAACGAATTGGTTTTTTTTTTTCATTCATATGCACTAAATTTAACTTCGATTCTATTTTGAGTTTATCGGACGGCCCATAACCTGAGGAAATAATACTCCGGAATAGAATAAATTGTTAACGGTTTAATGCAAAGAGAAAAAGATTACAATGACTTTTCAGGAAAAGGAACTTATACCAAGCAAAGACGGTGGCGCCACTAACGAGCAAAATGCGAACTATTTTGACTTTAGGGAACAGTTTAGAAATTATGTTTATAATCTTCCAACAGATACCATTTGCTTGTACTAGGTATTCTCATCGTAGTCGTCTATGTGTTCAAGCGGATCTACAGACTCTCGCCCTGGGAACAGATCGTTAACAATAAGATCATTTCGTCACTATGATCACCACCATCAACATCACAATCACCATTATCGTGTCATCATTGGCATCAAGTCAATAACGAAGAAGAGCTTCGCATAACGGCCGCCGGAGGCTGGGTGCACTACTTGACTGAAATTATTAGTGCACAGGATGATTATGTTTAGACAAAATTTATAAATTGTTCGAAAAAAAAAGAAATCATTTAAAAAGTTTTTTTAAATTTCTATTTAAAGTTAATTGTTTTAATGTAAGGTCATCTCTGAAAGTATTGTAGCCGAATTTGTTAGCACTTTATATATTCTGAGCGGCAAAAAATCTGATCCTCAAAATGTATGCATTAATTAATAGGTACTTCTGTTTTTTTTAATTTGAGTGAATGGAAAACGAGCAAGTGGGTCTCCTGATGGTAAGAGATCACCACCGCCCATAGACACCTGCAACACCAGGGGGATTGCAGATGCGTTGCCAACCTAGAGGCCTAAGACGGGATACCTAATTTCACCGGTTGTCTTACTCTCCACGCCGAAACAACAGTGCAAGCACTGCTGCTTCACGGCAGGATTAGCGAGCAAGATGGTGGTAGCAATCCGGGCGGACCTTGCACAAGGTCCTACCACCTGCCACACGTAGAGTGGGCCAAATTTTGTGCCGCTGAGTATATTATCCGCACCCTTTGTTCGCTTGCAGCGTATCCGGACGTCCAAGTGAGGCACTTGACCGACGAATGGGAGTTCATCGTGATAGCGTGCGATGGCATTTGGGAGGTGTTGTCCAATGAGGTAAAATTTATTCCAAGCGTAGATTCAATGTGTACGAGTAAAAAAGTTGTGGGCTTTTGACTCTATGGCACTGGGCCCGCTTGGGAACTACTGCCCAAGCCCTCGCATTCCGAGAGGAGACCTGTGCCCTGCAGTGGGACGTATATAGGCTGGGATGATGATGATGATGATGACTTGACTTTGAACAAAAAGTACAGTTACCAAAAAAGCTTTTTTTAAAGATGATTTACAACAAAATACTTAATTGTCCAGGAAGTAATATCATTCTGCCGCGTCCGCCTCCTAAGCGGCTGGGAGCCCGCGGCGGTCTGCGAAGCCCTGATGCAGCGCTGCTTGGCGCCCAACTCGTCGACGGGCGGGCTCGGCTGCGACAACATGACAGTGCTCCTCGTCTGTCTCAAACCCTTCCCTGTCACTGTCAACGTGAACGCTTCGATGCCGGTGAGTTCAGCGATCGGCGATTTTGACGCGGCTGCCGGCCGATGAACACGTTGATGATGCTAGTATGGATGTGCCATTAATTAATGTAGGGAATAAATTCAGGGGCTGTTTCACCATCCATTGATTAGTGTTAACAGACGGTTAAATGTGATGCCGTCTCCGTCTATTCGAACAAAACACATAGAGACGGCATCACATTTAATCGTCAGTTAACACTAATTAGTGGATGGTGAAACAGGCCCTTAGTCCGTCAGTTGATTAGCAGGAAACTTTGGACGCGTGTTTTTTCTTTTGTCAATCAAACAAAAAATGTCAAAGATTGAACGAGTCAAAGTTAATAAGACGTCACGTGGAACTTTAACTTGTTATATCTTCATTATTTATTTTTAACTGGCTAAAAAAGAAACAACTAAAATTTAAAATACAACTTTGATTGAACTATTAAGTAGTTAGCAAATAAAGAAAAAATAACCGCGACTTTATATTGCACTTTTAAAACAGTGTTGTTTAAAACAATAGTGTTGTGTTTTATAGGAATATATATTTTATATATATAATTAATTTAAAACATTACAAAATATTAATGAAGACCTGATTTTTTAATTTTTTTAACGAACTTGTTAACACAGGTGCCCTATTTAAATATTATACCTTTTTAAGATGTTTGACGGCTAGCGCCTTAAATAAAAAATGCAAGTTAATTGTATTATGTATAGTCGACCTAGAAATTGGTTTACCATCCTAAGGTTTAATGTCATTTGTAGCGCTTATAACGTCAAAGCCTATTTTCACTCACAAGTAAATATGACATTGACATTGGTAAAGCACTTTCTTGGTGGACCATAACGGTGCTTAGATTAACCTTGGTTTATTTTATAAATCGATTACCTACCCGCAAAGAATGAAATATATCGTACAGTAAAATCGGTATCTTGAACTTAGTGGCGCATCCATATTAACATGTCCGCTTTACATGACTTCACGGTATGCAGTCGAAATGGCCGATCACTGGTCAACTTTATTACTACACAATTTTTATGGTACGCAAAACACGAGGTGTACAGATAGTTCAACTCAGTTGTGCGCGCGGCCCTATGTGTGCGTGCGCTTGTAAATATACAACTTTCATTTGTGTGGCAGTGACGTGGCAGTCGTCGTCCGAGCAAGACTTGTCACGCACACAAAGTCACTGTATATTTACAAGCGCACGCACACATAGGGCCGCACGCACAACTGAGTTGAACTATCTGTATCTAATTAATAAGGGGACGTCCATAAATTAATTGAGGCGCTTAAGGGGGTGAGGGGTTGAAACTCACCCGATATGTTACATGGTGGAGAAGGCTCATTAAATCTATGTAGGAACGAGAAAAAAGGTTAGTCAAGATAAATCCCACGTGTCACCATGGTTGGAAAAGATGGCCTCACGCAGTTAATGAACGCCCCGTAATATATCACTGTCAATATTGTTTGTTTAAATGTCTGTGACACAAAAGACTTCCGTTGTGCAACGTTTGTTTGCACTTAGGACTGAGTGTACCAAAAAGTTCAATTATTGAATCCGAGTTCGTTGACGACTTAGTCGGGATTCATTCAACGGCTTGCTCTTGATATAAAATACGAAAACAAGCCGTTAGTAAAAGCAGATAAAACAGGAGATTCAGCCTTATTACCTTGAAGTTTCTTTCTGCACTTAACTTTAATGTGCGTTTATATGTGGGTGCTGTAATGCATGTATGATGTTGCCTGTAGCATGGTTTTATAAATGTTTTGCATGTATTGGTGAATGCAATAATGATTACGTTGCGCATGTTACACAGAGGAACACACTAGCATTCATCATCTCATTCTATATCAAGGAGGAAGATGGAAAGAGATGAGAATGCGGAATGTTGGTAAATGTAAAAGTTAACATTTAGTCTCATTACTGGAATCATTATTGCCTTCAGCTATTGAACTAACGCATGTCTGCCCGCAGTCCTTCAAACGTTTGGACGCGTCTCGCGCCAGCAAGCAGTGGTTGTCGCCGTCTCGACGCTTCTCTTAATCATATCTCGCTATAAGCTTGCGGAAGCAGTCAAAACGGACGTGGATTAACCTTAACTTTAAAAACGTAGCAAATGAGTGCATTAGAAATGTACTACAAAAAACAAATACGCAGATACTGAAAGTATTTCTTTTTTATAAAACAATTCAATTTCAAACTAGTCATAGTGCAATAAATGGATGACTTTTGAATATATCCAGTTTAGCCCGATATGTTTCGGACTAATCCGTAGTCCTTCTTCCAGGAGTGCTCGTATTCGCAGCGAGTTGAGTGATGGACGAAGGATTGCGGGTTAGTCCGACACATGTTGGGCTAAGTTCGACTTATGTACGTAAGTGATCCGTTTATTTTAGTATCACTTAGGGTTTGTCCACTTTCGTTGAAACTGGCTTGTATAACTGGTCAAATTCACGAGAATCTCGCATTTATTTGAACTGTAATAAATTACACATGTAACGAGACAGATCACAAGTTCGCGCGTTTACCGACCTTTTTGAAAGACAGACCTCCCGCCTTATTGCCATGATCCACGGACTTCTAAAAATCGTTTACTTCTAATACTAATTGAATGTATTAAATTTTAGTTTTGTCTGAAGACCTAGCGATAGAACTACGGTAGAGAAACACTGCTGCAGTAAACGCTGATGTTTAACACCGTCAATATATTTTCTTAATCTCATAAAATTTCGCATTATGAGTTTTCAGTGTGTTAAAAGCATAGTTTTTGCAGTTGTGAAGACGAGTTGTTGCAGATTCGAATGTGTTTGGCTAGTCATTTACAAAATGGTAGCCGTGGTGCCGGGCGGCTAAAGTTAACAGAAAATTAAATATGTTTTCCAATGAGAAATAGTTTTATGCTGCTTTGGTTCTATATTGGTAACAGAATTCGGTGTCACGGTCGCCTTGAATCTTCCATTGTGTTACAACCTGTGATTGAAAACTAGGTACCTGTCGTTGAGTCACTTTGTTAAGCTTTTTTGTCTATTGCAAATATGTCATAACACGAAGGGAAGTAAAATGTTTACAATATATGTATACACTCATTTGAAAATTTTAAGTCATTTTAATCATTGTGCAACAAAAAAAATCTATTCTAATAATATTTCATGATTATTTCACTCTTTCGTCAGCTTGGGCATCTATCATTTATAAAAATAAAATGTTCTCATACTATTGTTTCATATTGATTTATTCATCTGTTTCATATTGATTGATTTATTCTATTTTTGTTTCGATCAAGCTTCTAAATTTTTTAATAAATATCTTTTGTCTAACGATAACGAAGTAGATCAAACTTTATTTGGTATTGGATTCTAATTTTACTTTGATCTGTAATAATAAAAATTG
Source organism: Choristoneura fumiferana (assembly GCF_025370935.1). Lineage (NCBI taxonomy): Eukaryota > Metazoa > Arthropoda > Insecta > Lepidoptera > Tortricidae > Choristoneura > Choristoneura fumiferana. The sequence goes on from NC_133486.1 coordinate 4,316,671, forward strand.
GGTGCCTGAGACAAAGAGGTACTAAGTGAGTTTATTCATTTGGCTATCGTTTAAAACTAACCTAAAATATAGTCCTTTACTTTAGGGTTCTCGGGTAAAATGTGAGCTTTCGTTGAATCCTAATAAAAGTCTGATTTTTTAAAAATATATGTGCTGCATACAACAAAGTTGTGAAATGACAATGTTATTACTCTGTATGTGTGTTTTTATATAATTTTTGACCTTGGAAACAACTTAATTACTAAAATAATATTACTTTTTACAGCGTCTGCTAAAGGGATGATTGTCATCATACCAAAGTTATTTCTTAGAGTTAATTACGTGATGTCTCTTTAAACTTGTACGTTTTGATTTATTTGAAAAAGAAAGACTGATGCGCGTGCCATTACTTCCAAATCTCTTATTCATTTTAAACACAAAATTTAAGTTTATTTAGCAAAACGAAATGTATATTACATATCGTTGTTTAGTTAAAAATCATTTTAGAAGTATTTTTGTCGAAAAAAGCACATGTTCTTCAATTATTAGTTTTTTTTTAAACAAAACGTTTAATTATGGGCTCCTCTGTTAATTTCTGTCTGTTTAGTTTTCAAAACAATGTTGTTTTGGCAGCAAGAACTTAAGTAACATACCACTTTCCATAGGTTATCGGTCAATAGTCTAGCAATGTGCTAATCCAATCAAGGTACTGAATCAAATGCTATCGTGTCTTATGCCAATATATTTGTGTGGTTTTCCGTGTTCAATTTTTGATAACTGCATGTTTTTAATTAATCATGGATTATTTGTGTTTCTTATTAACAGGTTTATATTTTTAAAGTAATTAAATATTTCTATTACGTTACACAGAGGAAGAAATATTTTAATGTATCTAACATGTAAGAAAAGCTATCGAGTTAACTTACATCTTACACATTTTTGCTTATATTGTTCCTTTGTGGATCGATTAATACTTTTTACAAATTTTCAATTAATGTTCTTGGCATATTTAATATTAAATGTGTCATGTGGCTTCGCATGTTTTTGTACCAAATATATGTTTAAATAATGGATTATTATTAAAAGCATGGCATTTTAACTGTTTGCTTCTTCCAGAAAAAAAAAATTGTGAATGTGAATGTAATTTTCAAAATGACAATTTTACAGTTTGTCGTTGGTCGCACTAAATAATTAACACAGTTTGATTTGATTTTGTATTCACCTTGTGTTTTTTTTTCAATAAAACAGTCTTATCAACCTCGTTATTTGTTATTTACCCCCACTTAAGCCGTACTTTCACAATACGCCCCCCCTTGCCCCTGTTCCTCTGGTGTTGCAGATGTTTATGGGTGGTGGTGATCTCTTACCATCAGGAGACCCACTTGCTCGTTTGCCATCCAGACCAATAAAAAAAAATACGAGTAGCTATAGACTGAGGCCACCAAACTAGTTCTACTGCAATGGACTATTTGAAGGCCCGCAATGTATTGCTACTCAGTTGATTTAGTCGCAATGCGAAATCTCAATTCGATAATTTTTGAATGCTATTTCAATTACCAGGTTCACAGACTAATTAGACCTGGCCCCTGTACCACAAAAGTTACAAGTGCTACAATTCGACAAAATTGTTAAGTTTCTCTTAGTAAAATGTTACAATTTTGTCGAATTGTAGCACTTGTAACTATTGTGGTACAGGGGGCTGAACACAAGTACTATACGTCAAAGTACACTAGTGAACTGAATCAATTACTTTGCTCACCTGCGACCTTATGATAGCTACGGTTATGTAAGAAATGTGTGTTGATGCAGTTCCTCCACCTCGATACTGTAAGAACACACACAAATCACAAACCTATCTATCACCACCACCCCAATCAGAGTTCATCCTCAGTGCAACACAACCGTTCACCATGCTACGTTAGACTCAACATCTGATGATCAGGGTTATATATCTTCGTGTGAAAAATATACTCAGCGGCACAAAATTTGGCCCACTTTACATACAAAATTACCTATTTCTGCATACATTTGAAGGCCAGATTTTTGCTGCTCAGTATAGATTAATGTCTTAATTCTACTTATTCTAACACCTGCGATTACCGGGCGTTGATGTCCTTAATAAATTTAACATACGTATCTACTATAGAACTTGGAGGCATAATTTAATTATGTTTTGTATTCGTGTTTGTGCATGTTCTAATGGTAAGTACTAAATGTGTTATAAAATTTTAACGTCAATTTTCTAAAAACTTAAATAATGTTTCTTTTCTAGGAAGCAGAAGCGACTGAACCGCTGGGCAGCAAGCTTATGACCAAAATGGAGGATTTACTGTACGTGGAAGACGACGAGGACGATTTAAAATGAAAAATCGGTATTGTAGTGTTAATGTGTATATAATAATGAATTAGTGTTGGAAGAAACTTGACATACATTTGCTGTAGGTTTTTTTGCTATTATTTTAGTCTGTCATTTAATTTTGTATTTAATTCAAAACAGATAATTTGAAATTTAACTTGACCGATGAACAACTATGATGTAAGTATTTTTTTTGTTAGTTTAAAATTAGTCAAAGAAAGTAGTTAAGTACAATTAAAATGTACACATTATTTTGACGAAAGTGTACAGTGCCATGTGTTCGATCAAATGTTCTAGAATGTTGACAGTGTTGCTTTGTTTTACGCGTTATGCTTCGTAGTAATTGCTTGAAGCTGACTCGCACGGGCTAAATAAATAATGTTCCGTGTGAGTTTTTAGATGTCTAGGAAAAGTCAATTAATCTACGTATTAATTCTAAAATAAAGATTTTGACGACGCTGGACTGGTCACCCTTCAGCCATATCTTCGATTTTATGTGGTAACAAGAAATAGTAACTTATAATATGCTAGAATGTGCTAATAAATAATCTGTGGATGTCGTAGGATATATGTTTGTTATCACAGAAATGCAGGAAATGTAGAGTTGTGGATAACGCTCATTTTGGAGGCTTAAAGACTCGAGCTCTTAAGACTCCAGAGTCTTAAAGACTCGACTATATTTGACAATTAAATTGGCTTATTTTATGCTTATGGATGGAAGAAGAAAAAGTCTTTGCGGCCTTTGAGTCGTTAAGCCTCGAGAGTCTTTAGGGTTCGAGTCTTTAATCCTCGAAATGAGCGTTTTTCACAACACTAAGGAAATGTATTGACCACACGGACGAAACAGATATCATTATGCGTATAGGAATTGCAATTTTCTATTTTGATACTCAAATAAGAACTGATATAGTTTTTGTTGTAAAAGATGACATTTGAAGTTTTATTATTATGACAAATCGTTTACTTACTGTCTTAAATTGAATGTGATTTTATATTGTTAGTTCAATTATTTGATAATTTTATATGGTCCAAAATGTTTGCCAAAATATACCTAATAGTACCAAACTCATTCAACGAAAAATAATCGATTTTCGACCAATTCAACACATTAGGTAGGTACAATCAAACGAATTGAATCATGACCCAGAGTGGAACCTTTAATAATCAATTTCACTACGATTTTCTTGACAAAAGTATGAGATGTCAACATGACATTAGTAGCACAAAGGTTCCACCCTGGGTCATGATTCAATTTGTTTGACTGTACCTACATTAAATTAAGCACACATGGTTTTACATATTATAAAATGGATCGGATATACTTAGTACCCATGACAGATAGAGATAAAATAAATTAAAAGTTATAAATGTTCAAGAATTTTTGACGTATAGTATCAATTTTCAGAACAATGATAATATTACAAAATAATGATGTTTTAGCTGTTATGATTGTTTTAGCATTGCTTCTAGCAAAATGTTTTACTTATCAGGTAGTTGACTGTAACACGAATGAAAAGATCTCGAGAAAATTAAAAACACATGATAGGTGTAACTATCTATAATGCAAAAGTGTCCAAATATGATATTTTTCATGTTCTTGATTCCTGTTTATGTTTTAAGATATTTGTAAACATGTATGCTATATGTGGTTTTACCTACTAGTGTTGGAGTTGGTCATTCTTAAAATGCGTACAAAATAAACATGTTAATCCATACAAATCTACTGCATTTTTATAATGTATAGAATATTTAAATAACCATTTTTTTTAAATAGCATGCTGGAGCTACTATCCTGGTACGCCAAAATGCGGTAGAAATACGAATTATTAATTAAATCTTATTTTAAAGTTTATTTACAATTTTTTGGTGTAGCAGAATAGTATAAAAAATCTCATTCCATGTTTTGAACATTTATATATCTATGCTCGTGGCGCTGAAAATCAAATGCACAGTTTTTTAATGAAGCGAAATAAAATAATGGCAATACTTTGACGCCTTTTAGGAATTGAAGGCAGCTGTTAATATTTTAAAAATAGCATTTAATTATTTATAGACTGTTTTTGCGCTGCTAACATAAGTAAAGAAGCGCTTAGTCATTTGAATAATTGGAAATAAAAATAGTAAGAAACTAAGTGTTACACAGAACTTTTCCTCTGAGTAACATTGTTTCAATTGTCCAATAATTATTTTGTCATTAACCACATTTTTAAAAATGTTAAATAAATAAGTGTAGTATATAATATTATTAAGAAAAGGTAATGAAAAGTTATTTAGACATATCTTTAAAAGCACTAGTCATATACAAAGAGTAGCCTGGTGTGTACAGTACCTTACCTACATTAAAAGGGATGTTTCAAATATTGTAAAAAACTTAAAAGAAATATACTATCGAAAAGTTGTTTTTACGAATTTACTATTCGATGCATATGTCGGCGGCCGATCGTAAAATCCGCCAGATCACGAAATTCCTAGGCATATCGTGAAATGCGCCATTTCATGAATTGGCTAAGGGACATCCGCCATATCGTTCATAACTCACCGTTTAGCGATTTGCCTAGTGACGTTTAGGCAGATCATGAAATTCCTAGGCATATCATGAAGCGCCGCCATTTCATGATGTGGCCAGTTTAGGTAGATCATGAAATTCCTAGGCATGTCATGAAACGCCGCCATATCGGTTCTGGCACTTCGCCGGCCGCTGCCGCGGCACGCTCGCTTCGCTCGCTCGGCTCGTGCGTCGTGATCACAATTAATACTAACCACTCTTCGCTTCGCTCGTCGTACCTAAATTTTCTATATAAATAAATAACAACTAGTGAACACTTTATTTACCAACAAAATACTAACCTATAAAATACGGGCAGACGTCCATGGTTTTTTCACATTGTGCACAGAATCCGTTTGATTCACATAAAAAGAACGGAGCTGATGTTCAAAAGCTTCTTTTGCACTTCTATTTTTAATTCAATCACTATTTTCGGTTTAAAGATCATTTTATTGCGACGCGACATTTTTCACGCGCTAAACAAACACGGCCAGTCAGCTGGTCACGGCCGCCATTGCATACGCAGCGCCACCAGTGGCCAAATAAGAAACTATTTTACGATGTGCCCGGTATAGAGCTAGGAATATCGATGAATGCGTTGCTCTAATCGATCTGCCGTATTATTTCTCAGGCACATCGTGATATGCCTGGCCAACGTTTAGGCATATCATGAAATGGCGGCGTTTCACGATATGCCTAGGAATTTCGTGATCTGGCGGATTTTACGATCGGCCGCCGACACAATATATTGTTTCACACATGAAATATCTGATTTTACTGTTCTTGTATAATATAAAATATGGTTTACTGCGCGTTGATGAGTGAAAAATGTGAAAAAACGTGTAAATGTTAATAAATGATTTTTTTTCAAACAAACAAATGTAAAACGGTACTTAAGTAATTAACGTTGAAGGTACAAAATTTTTACCTGTTCCTGTTGTAAATTTTATATGAAAGATTTTTTATCAATCGAAAAAGTTTTTCGAGTGTGCTGGATGGGATTCGAACCCGCTCCTGGCTATACACGTGCCAATTGTGCTACCAATAACGTCACGAGACTCCTGACCAACCCGCCCGAAAATTTTGATCGCTTACATAAGTTAATTGAGCAAACTACTGCTGATAAAAACAATATCAGAAAGTAATGTATACATCGAAAAGTAAATTCATGAATTAAGCGGCAATTACATTAAGTCGCTCGCCACATACAACATGCGATGACGGCGACAGTGTGAACTCGGTTGTCGGCATTCGGCCAACGACAGTTGCAACACAGTAAACGAACAGACGAATATGAAGAGTGAAGACGACGTCCGTTGGCCGAAATACTGTACATATGTGTAGTGAATACGTATTTGCCATGCACTTCAGTCAGGCTCAGTAATCGATACCTATAGAGTGATTAGATTAACACCTAAGTTGGGCAAGAGTTTTACTCGATTTTTAGTTACACAACATACATTATTTAATTTGGTCATGGGGGTTAAAACATCTCTGCGTGATATACCTACTTCAAACTCGTGGTTTAACATTTGTATAAATTATGCATAAATGAAGTACCCTATTTATTTAATACAAAGTACAAATATGTCACTTAACAATTTGTAGATACATCGACAGTATTCGGAAGTAGTCGTGTTTTCCGAATTTTGACGATGAGAAAGAATTATATTCGCTCCATGTGGCCCTATAGTACGAAGTGCAAAATTCGAACTTCGTATACAAGAGTGTGAGGGATAATATACCACTACTTTGAACAAATCAATACCTCAACAAAATTAACCTACCCTTAAATTGTCAAAATTTAAAAAAGTTCATGACTCAGACCTCATCGTTACATTATATTCCAAAAAATTGTACATTTAATAAAAATACAAAAATATATTCTTGAATGATGGGACTCGTGTGGCACACTGCCAATTTACGGTTTAAAATGTAATGTACCATCAGCCAAATAATGGTCTCTACCAATTTTTCAACAAGTTTGATAGGTCAAATGAATATGTCGCTAAAGGCGAACTTTCAAGTTGACAGACATGTCTATTGGCATTATTGTTTTATGACATGCAAACGATTATCAGCTTTAGGGTTGTAGACCACATATTTGGCTGATGGTACATAAAGTTCACTCAGAAAGACTCAGATCACTCAGATTTTGAGTTACGATTTTTTTTTAGGTAGTGACGATATCTTTGAAACAAATTCGGTGGCCCCATTAGGCGACGGAAGTAGTGTAATTGCCGCTCTAAAAAATAAGTGTTGGTTAGGTTTATTATAATCGAATAGAAGTTTTGACGTTTAGCAAAGTGCATATACTGATATTGCATTGCTCCCTGTTTATGTCTAGTCTTCTTGAAATATTGTACTGTATTGCAAATTTTGAAACGCCCTGAAAATAAAAGTTTTACATTTTTAGTTGTGTGTTTTATTCAACCAGCTGTTGCCGCGGCTTCTTCTGTGTCACGCGGGAATTTCACACTTTCTCGTAATAAAAAATTTATCCCGAAAAAAATTTTAAAATTTAATGAGCCTTTGTTAATTAGGGTTAATGTAGTTCTACATATATGTGAACTAATGATTCATTTATCATTATATTATATTTAACCTTAAATTAAACGAAGTATACATTAGGGTGACCGCACCAATTATGAGCATGTTAACCACAGCAGTACCCAGTAATGGACAGCAAGAATTCAATGCCTTATCACCATTTATGAACTTTGCTAGTTATGGTCATCGGCTAACTGGACAGTTTTATACCTACTTATTAATTAGTGTTATTAGTTAAAAAAAATGTCCGTTTCAGTGGCGTAGCGTGGGTATTAGCCGCCCCGGGCGGAAGAAAAATTTGCCGCCCTCTTGTATAGGTCTAAAGAACTATGATGTCCTTATGATGTCATTGTTGTTGAACGGGAATTCCCCGATTTCGTCACAGTATATGTAATAGAAAATTTCGTGCTCATTCTAATCGGTCCGAATCGTAGGTGCGACAAAACTGTGAAATATATTATCTACATATTATTAAATATTATTTATTATGCCCCCCCCCTCGCTCCCGCCTACGCCAGTGGTCCGTTTCTTATGATTTGGGTAACGGAAAAAAAAATCGGTTCCTGTCCTTGACTGGTGCTACACTAATAAACTTTAGGGACCTGTGATTTCACGCGCGTAAACCATCATACTGAACCCATCAAAACTATCTCCGCAATAGTATGCAATGCCATAATCTCTCATACCTACTTCGAAATTTAATCGTAAACTGCTATAAAACATGCATGATAGTAAAAGCATCATAAACCCGTGAACTAACGGCACGGAACTGTCGGCACATAAAATATAGATAAGTGTAAAATATTTTAAAACTGCTAATCGGATTGGGGTAATTTGATGAAAATTAGAAATTACTCTTAAACTCACCCTTTGTCGGACCCTAACGTATTGCTCCTCTCCTCTCATCCACTCAAAGGTTGACTGGTAGAGATCCCTTAAAGGGATAAGTCCGCCTTTGTACAAGTATCTTAAAGTTTGTCAGTTGTATTTTGTTAATTTTCTTTTGTACAATAAAGAGTTTACATACATACATACATACATACTTTTTGACTAATATGTGGAACGATCTGAAAACTCGTATAGGTAGTGCCACCAGAGTTGAGGTCACGCTCACAAGAACATGTCATATAACGACAGCAGCATTTTGACATTACTTAACTCATTCATTCGATTCATTCGCCTTTTTTTGACAATCAGTTCTTTTTGTAGCTGTGTGTGTGCTTTTTGTATCATTCACTCAACTCTCGTAGCACTACCTATACATAGCTTAGAAAACGTCAGAAAAGCTCAGTCCCCAGTCTCGGTCGCCCAGGTACCGTCGCCATTAGATATTTCGTAGAGGCCAAGGTGGTCAAAATTACTCAAAAGTACCCGCGAGGTATCGGGTTAGAATTACACGTCTCCATTTCTTCCGGCTAGCAACCTGTCACTATTGTACCGTTTTCGTCAAACTTAAAGCCTAAAATTGCTAAAAGTGGCTCCGAAGCGGTAATGTTTTGTGTGCTCTGCCTACCCCATTTGGGAATACAAGCGTGATGTTTATATGTATGTAGGTACTAGCTTTTTCCCGCGGCTTCGCCCGCGTGGAAGTCTGTTATCGCGCGCTGATTTATCGGCGACTGTTCATTTTTCCGGAAAAAAAGTAGCCTATGTCACTCTCTGGTCCATAAACTATCTCTATGCCAAAAATCACGTCCAGCGGTCGCTCCGTTTCGACGTGAAAGACGGACAAACATACATACAAACACACACTTTCGCATTTATAATAAATAAATATCAAATATCACGGGACAATTCACACCAATTGACCTAGTCCCAAAGTAAGCTTAGCAAGCTTGTGTTATGGGTACTAAGCAAAGGATAAATATTATATAGATAGATACATACTTAAATACATATTAAACACCCAAGACCCGAGAACAAACATTCGTATTTTTCATACAAATATCTGCCCCGACACGGGAATCGAACCCGGACCTCAAGCTTCGTAGTCAGGCTCTCTAACCACTAGACCATTTGGTCGTCCAATAGTAGTATAATAGTATAGTATATTATGTAAGTATGTATGTATGTGTTGACCGCTCCGAAATATCTGATGGCGACTGCTGGGCTACTACGAAACTCGAAGTTCGTGTCGTGTGGTCCCTCTGACACTTATACTATTTAATACGAGAGCAAGAGGGACGGTACGATACGATCTTCGACTTTCGAGTTTCGTAGTAGCCCAGCTGTACTGTGAGGCATAATGTGTGGTCAATTGCTCACTGTCACTACCTACTGAAATTAAAAGAGGATTTACTCAAACCCTGTTTTAGTAGCATAAGTAGAAGAACACACGTATTGCGGGCATCCACACTAATATCGTAAATGTAAAAGTGGTCACAAAGTCTGTATGTCTGTTTGTTATGCTTGGATGGCATGAACGGGCTAGGAGTTGGTTATTGAAATCACAATGTTACGTATCTAGCAGCGGCGTGGCGTGAATATTTTGGCTGGACAACTTTGAGAGTGAAGCGTTGAAGTTATGTGTTTGTCATGAACCAATAGAACTAGACATGGGTAATCTCGACTCCGACAAGGGATCTAAATCTAACTCACTAAATCCAGCTCCGGTTTCGGTACTGAATCCGGTTATCGACTCCGACTCCTTTATTGACTCCGGTTCTTTCGAGCGATGATTAGTTTGTCTATGGCCGATCCGGCTAGTTTTGGTACCGAGGTAGGTACTGAAGTACCGATTCGTCCTAATGACTCTTTTGAATCTGTGAGTTACTTCGGATATACTTTACTACTCTTTGTTTACTACTTGCAAACCGGCTCCGGGGAGCGGGTCTGAAATTGGAATCATGCTATCCCTCTTCCTCTCGTAATAAATGCTATTAGCGTGAGCAGGACGGCACATATCCGATCCGATTCGACGTGATTGAACGAAAGTGAAGTGAGTGCTGTATCGCCGATCGCGAGTTGCTCGATCCAATAGGTTGGTCGGGGTTAGTAGCTCCTCGGATTCGATAAGATTTGAAAGGAGTTTATAAGGGATTCGGATCCGCGTAGGGATCTGACACTTTTGAATCTTCAGATCCCGATTTACCCATCTCTAAATAATAAAATAGAACTGCTTCATTTAGCTATCCTCGCTCCGCTGAGCTGTTCCCGCTGCGCTGAACGAGGACATGTAAATGAGACGTTTCTATTGGCTCATTACAAACATTCTTCGCACATCTTTCAGAAAAAGCATCCTTAGTGTTGGCAGTAAAGGGAACTATTATCGTCTTCTGGAAGGCAGTGGCGCAGCGTCAAAATATTTGGTTGACAACCTGGACCAAGACCTCAAGGCTCAAGAGGATGTTTAAAGTGAAGAGGGGTTGAATCGGATGTCGACGCGAGGCGAAAATTTAAGGAACTCGGTGGGAATCGAGTTGTTACGAGGAAACCTTCTGGAAGGCAATTTCGGATAACCTCTGGCCGTAATTGTCCAACGTTCTGGCGTTCGTGATCATAATAATATTTACTGTCTCTTTCTCACCACTCCTGTCACACGGTATAACGCGAGGAGATAGATGGCGAATGCAATTGCGATCGTCAGCGCTTTAGACAATACGATCTAAAAAAAGATAAAGCCACCGGCAAAGGGTAGTTAAGAATAAAGTATAATGCGAATTGTATGAATATCTGCTTCGAACCGGCTCAGCCTAATTGGATGATGGTGGGTAGTATAAAAGGGGGGGAGGGATGGCACGCGGAGGAGTGGCGGCTCGTCAGCCTCAGCGTTCGTACTGTGAGTATATTTTAATAATTTAATAATAGAACCTCCTAAGCAATTCAATGGTGTGTGTGAAGTTCCCAAACCGCACTGGGCCCGCGTGGGAACTGCGGTCCAAGCCCTTTCACTCTGAGAGGCATGTGCCCAGTGGAATGATATAGGCTGGGATTGATAATGATGAATTTGGATCAGTTAAATTTTTAGCGTAGCGTTACCATGGCAACGTCTCCTGGGTCACTTATTAAAAGTATGTTATGGGGTAAAAATCCACTGAAAGTTAGGAAAGTCAAACGTCAAACAGACCTCACGACATTAACGCCATCTAGCGATATTTCGCGTCTGTGAAAACCCTCATTCCTTTATGGCTTATCTCCTAAGCACGCACTAATAAGTCTATCACTGATGTCTCCTGTCACGGGACAGAATAACAATAATAAAAAGTTGATTGACCCTTTTAATGGAACAGTGAAGGATAACGGAAGAAACCTATCGAAAATACAAACTGAGACATGGATGCGCAGAAAAACCAGAAAAAGAGACCAGCGCTGGGAATCGAACCCGGGTCCTCAGCAATCCGTGCTGCGTGCTATAACCCCTACACCACCGCTGGACAGGAATCTAGACACGAATTTTTCCTATGCATACCTACATATCTCAGGTTGCTTATTTCTACTACGCTACTTATGCAGCAGCACTAGCGACATCTATGTTCCGCTCTCATCGAGAGACGTCACACTCTTTCGGAACCAACCGCTCACCCAGACAAGAGATGTCGCTACTAAGCAATCAAATTATGATTGGTTGATTGGTTTTTTGGAGTTGGAAGAAACCTAGCCCCGGATCTACATTTTTTCGGACCGGGGCAAAACCTTGATGGTGGCGCCCCCTTCCTTCAGTGTTTGAGAAAAACTGTTAAAACTGCCAATGAGTAGCATTTTCCTTCTTCATTTCTTGTCTCAAGGATTTGGCGCCCCCATCAAACTGCCGCTCGGGGCAAGTGCCCCGGTTTGCCCCCCCCCCCCTTAGATCCGCGGGGCTGAAGAAACATGAATAGGCTGTTCTACGAATCGGTTCAAATTCAAATTTAAAGTATTCATTGTGTATTACAGGTACATTACACAGGTGTTATTGACTTAAGCTACGTTTTTCTGTAACATATCTATATGTCATACAATTCATCTTAACGACTATGTAGAATCTAAAGTACCTAATAATCATTCTCACACATTATTAAATTAAAACCCTGGCACTATCCAATTACTAATCACAATAAACAATATGTCAACATTAAATAATAATAATAACTATAATTGATGGAATTATTTAAATATTTTAGAACCACCCAATTATTATTAAATACTTAACCATTTTGACAACATGAAAATAAATTAAATCAATGTAAAATTTTATCCAATTACCACTATTGTATCTACATTAACGTCTACAACACTTACTGTATAAAATCACTGAATTGTATCTCCTAAAAACCCCCGACTTTGTCACTTCATAGTGCAATATCTCAAAAACGACTGAACCGATTTTGATAAAACATATCCAAGAACCATCGCTAAAAACCCTGCTTGTAAATAAAATAAATCGCAATCAAATCGGTCCACCCGTTTAAGAGCTACGGTGCCACAGACAGAAACGCAGACAGACAGACACACATAGCGCTTAAACTTACAATACTCCTTTTTTTGCGTCGGGAGTTAAAAAAATCCATAAAAGGGAGTTTTGTATAACCTAACCAACAAAAAATTGGAAAACTCCCGCCTTTGTCACTTCAAAGTTCAATATCTCAAAAACGGCTAAACCGATTTTGATGAAACATGTATAAGAACTATCGCTAGAAAACCTGCTTTCAAATAAAGAAACGATCTACCCGTTTAAGAGCTACGGTGCCACAGACAGACACACAAAGCGGTCAAACTTATAACACTCCTCTTTTTGCGTCGGGGGTTACAAAAATGTTCACAGTTTAGTACCTAAGCTTTCTTAATTAAAAACTCTTATAAAGATGTTTTAAATTCTTCAAAATTTTCCTTATTTCTTATTATACTTGGGATCTTTGCTTGGTACCGTAAACTGCTTCAACTTTGCCCTCTGGCCCCAACATTGCCCGAGTTGATTTAGAGTCGATAACTTAGGACTCTTATAGGTTTTAAACTTTTATCTACACAGGAATTATTATTACGGGGAGACAAAAGTTTAAAAACCTAAAGGGTGCTAAGTTATCGACTCTAAATCGAATCAGGCAATGTTGGGGCTAGAGGGCAAAGTTGAAGCAGTTTACGGTAGCTTCGAAGGTTCGACTGTAGATTGGGAACTACTGTCTAATCTAAAGTCTAAGCCCTGTCAATGTGCGAGGCCGTGCCCAGCAGTGTTGCGTAAATAGACTGGAAATGATGATGAGTTTGTGTGTGTGCGTGCGTGCGTGCGTGTGTGTGTGTGTGTGATCCCGCTGCGCTTAAAGCATGGTTTTCGGTCGTTTTGAGAGACGACGTCTAAACCAAATGTTGTCGTCATACATATACTTAAAATCATTGGTGCAAGTGTTGGTGCAAGTGTAGTGGGCAGGTTTTGCATGAAAACATTAATATATATTGCACTGACCTAGCTGCTTTATACAAATAGTCGCGAAGCAGCAAGGTAAAAATAATTTACTTAGTACCTACAACACAACAATGATGTACATTAACTAACAAGAAATATATAAAACATTGTAATATTGCAACACCCTTACTGGGTTGTATTGTAACATGTACCTACGCTGAGTTCATACACTTGTGGGCAAAAATTTGATCAAAAATATCTGACCACTCTTCTACGCCGTTAACAATAGAGTCATGTTCAGATATTTTTGCTCAAATTTTTGCTCACAAGTTTATGAACTCGACTGTACTGTACTGAATCGGATAATCTGAAAGACAGGTAGGTGCATATTTCACTGACTGTATTTTTTCAAAGTCAAAGTCAAAATATTTTTACTCAATTAAGGCTATAACAAGCACTAATATAGGAAATTAAAAAAAAAGGTATATTATGTACAATAAAATTAAATAAACTAAAACTATATTAAATCTAAAAATGGACCCTGCGGCATGGTACCAAAGATACTGGCAGCATTTCCCCGCTGGATCGCAAGACTGATGCGTTGAGCGAGGAAACTGCCAGCTCTTCGGTCTCCTGTGGTATCTCTGAGTCTCTTCAATAGATCTTTGATACATTTTATTTGCCCCGATATCGGTATCGGCGTCAGATTCCGATATCGGATCGGATAATCTGAAACGCTTTTAGTTTTCGCTACTTGGTTAATTTTCTGAAGTCTTGCCAGTTTGGATATAGAAACAAACGAAACGTAAACAATGACGCAGCAAATAGTGCACCCAAACACGGACGTGAAACAGTGGACGATCATGGGGCTTACGCACAAGTTATGCAAGAAGGATCACTGGAATCTACGCATCGGTACGCATATAAACTACTTATATACCCGCAAGTTTGCACGTATAATCCATCAGTTCTAGCAGTACATTTCGAATATATACAAAATTTCTATCAGTGCCAAATGTTATGTTTCTAGACTTAGCTGTTAAGATTTACACGGATCCTACGGAAATATCGGGGATAAAAGTAGCCTACGTTATATTCCAGACGTCATTTACAAACCAATTATGTGTGTGGGCCAGTACCGGGGATAAAATCTATCTCTACTATTTTAACTATAACTATTTACTACTATAGATCACCGGTAATTGGGTAATTGGATTGTTTTTTAAATATTATCCCCGGTTCTGGACCACACACTGTATTTAAAGTAAGGATACCTAAATCACGGCCTAAAAATTACATTTCCTTTATACTCAGTAGACCAATCTATGTATACGAGTACGCTTTAATTGAAACAGAATTAGAGGGTATATCAGTCTCTAAGGGGCTGTTTCACCACCCATTGATAAACTACCGGGGTTTGAACCCACAACCCTCTGTTTGAGAGGCCATAGGCCAAACCACTCGGCCACTAAGGCTTTAAAAAAATATTGGTTTGACCTAACGGCTTTAGCCTATTCGTTATTTTAAAATTTATGACGGTGGAAGCATTCTACACTTCCACTGAACGTAGATATAGTTTAGATATAGTTAGTGTTTAGTATTGTAACTAAGGGACCCCATACATCCCTGTATTTTTATTATTATTTTTTTTGTATTTTTTTTCTTTAATTGTATAATATAGTTTTTAAGTATTTTTAAGTATTTTATTTGTAATTATATTATTATGAGAAAATGATTTTCTGACAAGTTTCTTGCGGCGCATTCTTTTTGGCAATGATGGTCTTTCCGAAAGCGCTGGTGGTTTAGAAAATGACGTGTAAAAGTGCCCATTGCGGCCTACTGATTTACTGAATAAATGATTTGAATTTGAATTTGAAAGTTATGCCGGGCACTACAGTATTATCGACATTACGAGTATTTATTAACATTCTGAACGACAACAAAAACAGCTGAGCATCAACACAAACAAAAGCCTATATGTGCAATTGAATTACCTACTCGATAAGGTTGTGTCACTATGTAGGTGAGGGTTGGTTATCGTGCTGACGGATTAGCATCGCGGGGCTTCTGTGTTACGCACATGAGCGACCACCAGAGATGAGCGAGGAAGCAGGGCAGTGTCACCTCACTAAATTTAACTACAAAGATATAGAAACAGGCAAAGTTGCACAGATATGCATCATCCATTATTAATAGCCGGAAGACGTCCACTGCTGAACATAGGCCTCCCTCTTAGAACGCCACAATGAAGGACAACTCGCCACTTGCATCCACCGGTTACCCGTAACTCTCGTGATGTCGTTAGTCCACCTAGTGGGAGGCCTGCCAACGCTTCGTCAAACAAAGATATGTATTAGACCTTAATATCAAGCCAATAAAGAAAATAGACCTTAATATCATGTGTTACATTAAAATTAGGTACATATTTTTGTAGTAGTGATTTTCACGACATTTTTGATCTGTCATAGTGACTTCTCTCTTATCCGACTCAACCTAAATTATATCGATAATGATTAATAATAATAATCTTAGCCTATATACGTCCCACTGCCGGACACAGGCCTCCTCTCAGAATGAGAGGGCTTGGGCCGTAGTTCCTCTGCGGGCCCAGTGCGGATAAAGATTATTATTATCGTAAAATAATAATCTTAATATCTTTTATAAAGACACTAATGGAACAGTTATTAGCACTACAACAGACTTTAGATATGAAATTGAATCATTAAATTAGAAATTGTTAGCTATTTATTGTTTTCATTGAATAATCCATATTTATGTCTATTTGTGGTACTACTATACCGTTTTTGTCAAACTTATGCTAAAAGTGGCTCCGAAGCGGTAACGTTTCGTGTGCTCTGTCTACCCCATTTGGGAATACAGGCGTGATGTTTGTGTGTGTATGTCTATTTCACATTTTCGACTGCTCAAAAGTTAATTGGAAGGGATATTTGTTTAAAGGTAAAACCATCTATTGTTGACCTCTACTTTTAATCTTTTTGAGCATGTTGTGTATCGATATATCTCATATATCGATATTGAATATCATAATATAATATAATATAATATTGAACTTGAATTTGAATATTTATGTCGGTTCCATGGTTTGCTTTCGTCTCAACGACAAACCTCCGAACTCTAGGCCGTATTGGTTCACGATCTTCTCCATCTCTTTCTACCCTAGTCTTACACCATGTGACAGAAAGAGCTGGCGGTGTGCTAGAAAATAAGGTCCCCTGCTGTGATAATAACGTCTTAATTTCTTGGGCAGTTAGTTCCCACGCGGGCCCTGTGCGGATTGGGAACTTCACACACTTACTTAGCAGGTTATGCAGGTTTCCTCACGATGTTTCCTTCACCGTAAAGCTCGTGGTAAACTTCAAATGTGATTTCGCAAATTTTTTTTTAAACTCAGAGGTGTGAACCCGGGTTTGAACCCACGATACTCCGCTTGAGAAGCCATAAACCAAACCACTAGGCCACACGGCTTTTCCCGTCCATACATCGATTTAAACAAGCCTTTCTACGCTTTAACACTCGTGTTATCAAATATGACGCAAGTGATATATCCTTTGATAATATTGTTTTAGTGTTCGCTGCGGGGGCGACTGACAGCGCTCCGCAAACAACCATGGCCGACAAAAAGGACTTGGAAAGCGTAAGTTAATAATTTGTGAAGCCGCAAAACAGTAGCTAGCGGCGGGCCTGGAGGGCTACTACGAAATTCGAAAATCGAAGTTCGTATCGTACTGTCCCTCTCACTCTCGTATGGAATAATATTAGCGCCAGCGGGACGGTACGATACGAATTTCGATTTCGTATTTCGTAGTAGCCCTCTAGGTCCACCGCAGCTGTTTGAATGCCCGCGTGCAATACGGAGTAAGCCGCCCCATTTAACTACAACCTCATGCAAATTATGAGAATTACTAGGGTTAAGTACGTTGTTTTGTTTACATTTAGTTAAATACATATCCAAACCAAGTATAGAACAATTATCGATTTTGAGTGACGAGCTGCCTGACATTGACAAAGCGTCAGCCTGTAAGTTAATTGACACTAGAAAATGGTCTAATCATGCACTTGACATGACAACCTGAGGCCTTGTCGTCTACCTACCTACTACCCTGGAAGTAACAATCGTTTTCTCCACTTCTTTCTATCACACGGTGTAGGACGACGATAGAAAGAGATGGTGAATGCTGGGTGTTAGGTAAGCCGAGTTTAGACATTACATTGCGAGGCCGTAAAGCCAACGAGTTTGTAGTGGTCAATCTAGCGCCGCAATGTACTGCAACTTGCACGATGTTTTTGGAAGTCTAAACTCGGCTTGCTTTAGACTATACGGCCACTGGATTTATTAAATCTTATGCCCAGGGCGAGGCCACAGTAGAATGTGGTATTATGAAACCAATGACGGAGCTGCCTACTCTACCGAAAGCTTTGACCTTCGAAGAGAAGAAATACCTGCTGGCGGTAGAGCGTGGGGATATGGCCAATGTCAGAAGGTAAGTAAAGTCTAAAAGCTAGAAAGGTAATTTTGCTGTACTCTTAGTACGGTCGAGTTCATAAAGTTGTAAGCAAAAATTCAATCAAAAATATCTGAACACGCTTCTACGCCGTTAACAATAGAGTCGTGTCCATATATTTTTGATTAGCTACATTTTCGCTCACAAGTTGAACTCGACTGTACTTACCTAATGGGTTTAGATATGTGTCATCTGAAACATCTGTGCACTTTGTTTAAAAGTGGCTATCCCTGAGGGCTCTCCTGATCTGCGAACATTGCTCCATGCTGCCCTCTTAAGGCGGCTGCTCACGTTAGCTCATGGTAAAAGTCTCGTCAGATGGCGTTAAAAATCAGACTGTCGAATTTTCGTGATGTTTTTTTGTAATTTTTAGAATATCCGTAGAATACTAATAGTTGAGTTTATTATTTGCGAAAACAATTTAGAATTGCCGATTTTTTGAGACTACAGTCGAACGGAAATAGTGTGCCAATTCTGAGATTTCAGGGCTCAAATTTAGGTGTCAGGTACAGCCTTATACGGACACTAGGAGCTCACGCACACATGCAAATAGACAGCGCCAACTAGTGAAAAATTATTGCATCACTTTTCTAGGCTTTCGGAAGGCTTTCGGCGTAAGCTACTACAAAATATTCATATATTTTTTTTCGGGTCACGAATATTTGTATCAACTGTACTTTTGCCCTTAAAATGTTCAAATATCTAGATAATATGAGTGTTTCATATGCGACGATATAGAATTAGATGAATCGTGTTAGAGTCCCAGGAATCTAATCTTATGTGATTTTTGGCTTTGGACTTGGAGATTGTCGAGTATGATATTGTGCTCAAGTTGGTAACCACATATGATGCTCTTGTGACATACATACTTTGATAATCATGCATTACATGCGAGTGTTACTCCTATTTCTTCGAATATTGGAGACGAAATCTTTCCGTGTTTTATTCTACCTACCAGTCTTGATTGCAGTTATCTTTTGAGTTGAAGGTTGCGATAATTCTTTGTATTGTATGTATACCGAGGTACAGAAATGGTCATTTTGGAAAGCTGAAGAACGGAAGGCCGTAATGCTGTATAAGTGTGTCAACTACCCTGATGCGTAAAACAGTTCATGTGTAGTGGTACATAGTAGGCTGGAAAGGAAACAGCCTCGTTGAAGCTATCGGTATGTAGAATCCTGCTGGAAACGACGTTTCATATTTTGAATCTTTATTTATACGTGGATAATACTATCATCATCATCACCATCATCATTATCGTGGTCTGGTTGTTTATATATATCTAGAGGGTCTTTTTCCTTATAAGCTTTAGAATTTCCGTGTAATTTTTCAAGACAGGTACTGCTGTGTCCTTAAAAGGGCAGACCTAACGCTTTACGACGGTGCTGGTGGGCATCGTACGGTAGTAAGCGAGGACCTCTGGGGAGCTAGTACAGTCTCCATGTTTTCAATTGTCGTTTTGTGTCGTGGGTGTGCCAGATAATAAAAATTCTTAGATATAGTTGTGAATTTCCAGGTGTAGAGCTTTATTGTGCTAGCTGCTCGAGGAAGACCTGAATGCGTTCAAGCGTGTTGCTGCTGGATGCAAGTTAATACTATAAAAATGTTGCAAGTATTACGCTTGCGTTATATTAGCGATTAGATTACGCTTGAATCATTCCAAGTACATTTTTTGTTAGATCCGAAGGAATTTGTTTTGGAGTTTTCGACGGTAAATTCAGAACTTTACTTCCTATATATTTATTTGTATTTAGTATGAATAATGAGAATACAGGCTACATGTAGGCATCTACATGTTTCTACGATAAATAAAGAACATTCTGACTCCAAAGCAAATCGGATCTCGTTTTGAACGGTATGCCCAGTATTTCAACCAAGTGGTAGAAATTCGTTCAAGAATTCCCACAAATTGCAAGAAATACCGAGATTACATCTGAATATATTTATACTTACAAGAGATACTTACCTATTTACTCAATTGATGATTAGCTGCTTGACGACGACCGGAGTCTTTCAGTGCTCACCCTACACGCGTATGAGCAAAATTCCTTCTTGATGCGAACCGATTGCGGTTTAGGAACTAATCTTATGAACTTTTTTTCCTCCCGACCCGTGGTCCAACTACTATGTCCAACTGGTTGCACCACGGGGAAGCAAGTTTACTCATCGTCAACCGGTTGCACCACGGAGAAGCAAAATCAGTAGTCCAATTCTGGAAAGTATGTTTATCCATGGTCCTACTGGGTGGGTCCAATTAGTTTAACTAGTTGAACTACCACTTGAACTCTGTGGAATCGGGGTTCGGACTGTTGGTTTCACTGTATTCAGAATAAACTACATAGTTGTTGGGTTTCATGAGACTTTTAATTTTATAAAAATGCAGTAATGATAGTACCTATTCTGATACACATGACCCAAGGTAATTTTACATCCCCATGGTGCAAATGGTTCAACATAGCAATTGTTCATATGCCCGTTGGACAATAGCCCTTCAGTTGTACCACGGGTCGCAGCAATAAGTTGCAGAAAAAAAAGTAGTCTGAGAATTGAACCATCCTGGGTAAGTTTAGGTTCCCGTGGTGCAACCAGATAGCAGTTGGACCACGGGTCGGGAGGGATTTTTCCCTTTGTGCAGGACGGTAGCTATAGCCACGCAGCGATTTTCCCTCGCTCGTGCCTAAAATATCACATTTTTCAAAATACTACATTACTTATTCATTAAAATTCCCACTATACCAGATGCCCAAAATAAGACATTCCACAAAAAAAAAAACACTTTCTTGTGTAATCTTCGATTTTGTAATGTGGCGCATGGTATTTTAGGCACGAGCGCCCTCTATCTGGTATAGCTTGGATTGCTCGAAACAGATGCAAAGTCGTGCTCCTACTACAGTCTCCTACTGGTAGGAGCACGAACACAATATTATACTAATTCTCCTACTAGTAGGAGCATGAATACCTATATGTACTGATTTTCCTACTGAAAACCAGATGTATGGAATAGTATCATTTAGTCTAAAAAAACTAAAACACAGGTGGTCTAAGAAGCAATAGGTCATGCAGCCTATCAGTATAACGCAAAAGTATTCTGAAATGTAAAATTTAGCAATATGCGGAATAAAATTATGAACAGATAGAGATGAACCTGAAATAGGATTTATATTCTCAGAGTATGTAACCAATGTCAACCGATCAATGACATGACATTGGTCTAAAGAAATTGTAAACTTGGTACACTGTCATTATAAGAAATTGACAATTTAGAAAGTGGTTCATTGTTCGAATTGGTCTCTGGTCACAGTGAGAAGTGGTCAATTTAGTGAGAAGACGTTATGACAATCATCATCATCATCATGATCATCTCAGCAGTAGGACGATCACTGTTGGACAGAGGGCTCCAATCATAACCTCCAGTTGCTTCGGTTGGCAGCGGCCCCCACCGTGGACCCACGGCTTTTACCAAATCATCCGTCCATCTCGTTGGTGGACGTCCTACGCTGCGCTTGCCGATCCGCGGTCTCCACTCGAGTACTTTTCGGCCCCAACGGCAATCCTATACTTTGCGGAGGTTCATAATATCAATGAACTGAATCAATTGCTTCGCTCACCCGTGACTTTATAATAGCTACGTTTATGCATGAAATGTGTGTTCATACAGTTCCTCCACCTGCACACTGTCGGAATACGCACAAATCATACAAACACATCTATCACCACCACCACACTACACTGATGCGTTTCGAATTCGACCAGATCTCATCTTTAGAGCAACACAAACGTTCACCATAGATGTTAGAAATAGTAAAAGATATAAAGATATTATTATAAAGGTCGCGGATGAGCAAAGTAAATATTTCAGTTCACCTATAGGTACAAAAATATATTATGTAGTACTTACTGTACAGTCACCACCATAAGCGTGAAAGCTGTCTAGGTGCTGAAAAATATCTGAACATGATTATATATTTATTGTGCATTACGTAAATGCGTGTTCCGATATTTTTTAAATGTTTAGACAGCTCCGCTATGTGTTGTGGCGTCAGTGCGAATATATCACGAAATAGAAGTATGCAAATCACGTAAACGATATTTTGAGCATGAAAGAATAAAACAAAGATAATTATAACATTTTTAATAATAGGGAGACTATTTTACAACGTCTCACAATTACCCTTACCTACCTCACATAAAGTAGAGGCAGCATCCAAAATAGATCTTGTATACTTAGCGTAGTTCTTAGCAGCAGTAAAAAAAAAAACAAAGTAGTTGAGATGGCTGTTCTACTTTTGTCATTTATAATTCCTATATCATATACCTAATTAAGATTGAGAAGTGAGTGAGAAAAACTGCAATCCCCTAAACTTTAGGGCCTAAAGAAATTAAGTCTTTGAAAAATAATGTCTATTGTCTGCCGCAGTGTGGATGCCGTCGCTCGATCGTCAAAATCCTGGGTTTTACAGCTAATAATTAATTAACTTAATTTTTAACTATCTTTTACACAGTAAGAGTTAGGCTACTAGTGTCTTGGAGAAATTAACTTCGTTTGACTACAGTGCCCCCTCAAAGTTAACAATCAAAAATAACACGGTGTATAATATCTTCATAGTGCAGACATTTTATAGATTATAGTTTTTACCAAGTGTCTAGGTATGCTTCATCATAATCAGTCGTAAGTCTATTCTTGGTAAAAGTTGTATCATTTATTTTACTTATAACAATTTAATAGATTTCTTAAAAAGAAAAAAAATAATTATATTCACGATTTGATACCTACATGTTGTCTTTAGTGGTTATACGGATATTTTTGTGACAACCTATATATTCCTCAATTTAATCCGCAAGACCTTGTAAAATCAAAAAACATTGAAAGTCATAAATAATCAAATCATAATATGGGCAACGAACAATTGACACATCTGACGTCACGCCCAAACTGAAAGAGACGTATATATTATTTGACAATATGGTACTGTTTTCGATGATTGTCATTATTTGAAATAAGAACGGTGGTTTGAATCAATCTGTAAAGGTATTTAGTACTTATGTAGCAAGAGTAACTGTGAATCTTCGGCTCCATGACATGGCCCAATTGCATAATAGGTAAACAAGCTAAGAGTATTAGTGAATTTCAATACAAAATCGCTAATACTATTAGCTTTGTACTTTGTTATGTATTACGTAATTGCCTCAGAAAATAATTTGAAGTCCATTATGAATCTGAAAAGTTAAATATATTTAGTGAGCAAAAACAGTAAAAGGAAAGACAAACGAAGGAACAAAATAAAACACATTTATAATTTTAAGTTTATCTTAAATAATCCATACATTTAGGAGATAATTCTTAATAAACCGGTCAAGAAAAAAACAGTCATTTGATCAAAAACCTACACACTCCGCCAAAAAAACACCTTCACTGCCGCGGATCGAGCGAGCGAAGCGAGCGAGATCGATGTATGTGGAGCGGATGCGACTCTGTTGGGTCAGGTGTGGTCAGGTTGAAGGGCAAGGGCGGCGAGTGAGGCGGCAGCCCGGCCTCGACCTTCGCTTGGAGTTTTTTTTTTATTGAGACTTTTATCATAGAGAGAGAGAGAGAGAGAGAGAGAGATCATAGAGTTGACTTTGCGAGCTCGTTTCGTTGTCACTGACGCGTAACAGGGATTTTATCCAATTGCTAAACAAATGTAGTGAAATGAAACCGACCGACGGCGAGTTTGATTCGCGCACAAAGGGTTCCCCGCACCATCTGTACAATATTCATTAGACATTAGCAAAAAAAGGCAAAAAAAATCACGATTAAATATTTATTTTATTGTGTGTTTAGTATTTGTTGTTATAGAGGCCACATAATCTTTGAATATTTCAACTGTCTAACTATCACGGTTCTTGAGATACAGCCTGGTGACAGCCGGACGGACGGACGGACGGCCAACGAAGTCTTAGTAATAGGGTTTTGGGTACCGAATCACTAAATCGAGTTGACCTTTTATCTGATTTTGTAATTTCACTAAACTGGTTGAGGTTTATAAATTATTAATAAAAGTAAGTTACCTACTGTATGACTGACAGACTGACGGGTAGCTTACTCGACTGGATATATAATAGACGGGTCTCCTTCGTAATCCATAATATCGTTTGTCCTAAACTCAAATGCCATAACACTTTTGCCATAAACACTTTTGACATTATATCATACTTTTGCCATAATGATCTTATGCCCTAAAAATCATAAGCCATAATATTAAATGTCCTAATACTCTACATCCCTAATATGTTTTGTACTAATATAGTAAGACATAAAAACTTACGAGTAATAATATTAAAATCCATAATATTAAATGCCATAACAGAGCTCTTGTAGGCAAACAGCGACTTGCGAGCCAGAAAAGTAGATTAGGTTAGAACCGAGTTCCCAACAGTGACGAACCGGTACCAGAAAAGTAAGTTAGGTTAGGTTAGAACTGCGACTCCTACAGAATGAACCGCAGCCAGAAAAGTTAACTTAGGTTAGAACTGCGACCCCTACAAAAACGAACAGCAGTCAGAAAAGTTTTTTTTTAATTATTCATAAAAAGTGGCCCTTTTTTAGTGTATTATTATTTACTACTATTATATGCAATTTCCCGGGACTCCAAACTATCTATGTACCGAATTTTATCTAAATTGGTTCAGCGGTTTTGAAGTGATGGGATAACAAACAAACAAACAGCCTTACAAACTTTCGCATTTATTATATTAGTGGGAAGTGGGATGATTCAACGGTGTGTGAAGTTTCCAAACCAGTTTATTACAAAAATGATTATTTCAACCAATATTAGGACATGTGACTATTAGGACATATCGATGGCAGCAAAGTAAAAGAAGATATCTACAAAATAGCTATTTTACAGGAGAGCGTATTTAGTAAAAAATAATGACTACTTTGAGATTAATGGACTGATTACCATGAAATTTTCTATGATGCATTAAAATAATGTTCTTGTTCAACAGATTTTATTTCTGTAACATTATTTTAATGAAAAATTGTAGATGTCTTTTTTTACTTTGAAAGAGCTTAAACGTAGAGGAAGACATCTGCCTGATATCCGTTTATGCGTTGTAATGAAACAAACGCCTTTTCCGTTATAAAAAACGAATAAGCTAAGGTAAGAATCTCCGGTAAAACTTAGAGGAGTGTTTAGAGATAATCTAAACAACATGCAACGAGTATTCACCCTTTTTTTGATAAATTTTGTAGATGTCTTTATTTACTTTGCATTAATCATTTTATTCATATTATTAAATGAGTTATCTACCACTCAACCTCATCGCTGTCTATCATATAAATTAATTTATTTCGTTAAAAACCCCCAAAATATGTGTTAAATAAAATAAAAAAAAATTGTTTTATTTTTGTTTACTCATATATGTTTTTACGTACTCAAAAACTAAGTTATTTTTTATAGTTTTACACTAATAAATTAAATAAATCAACAGTAGGTACAAGTAATAAAATTACGTACAAAATATATCCCAAAACAAAACAATATAAACTGTAAAAATAAAACAGTATGTACTATAATAGTATAAACAATATAATGCTATAATGAATGTGGATAATACCAAAATTGTCATCAATGGCCACATGGATCAGAGGCCCGTCATCGTTAGTGGAAATCTTCTTGATGTTGTTTCGGAGTACACATACCTCGGCCTGATTTTGCAGTTAAGGTACCAACACATGCTAGTTACTAGCACGAAAGCATGCTACTATTCAGCAAATGCTACTTACTAGCATATGTGCATAGGGACGTGCTACTATTATAATACTAATAATCCCAGCCTATATACGTCCCACTGCTGGGCACAGGCCTACTCACAGAATGAGAGGGCTTGGGCTGTAGTTCCCACGCGGGCCCAGTTCGGATTGGGAACTTCACACACACCATTGAATAGCTTCGCAGGTTTGTGCAGGTTTCCTCACGATGTTTTCCTTCACCGTAAAGCTCGTGGTAAATTTCAAATGTAATTTCGCACATGAATTCCGAAAAACTCAGAGGTGCGAGCCGGGGTTTGAACCCACTATACTCTGCTTGAGAGGCCATAGGTCAAACCACTCGGCCACCACGGCTTGCTACTATTAAACATGCTTTTTCTGTGTCATACAGGTACAGCAGGTACTAGCATGCTTATTAGCATGCTAGTAACGAGCATAATGTAACAGTAGTCTTAGGTAGAACACAACTTTGAGAAGGAGGCCAAAAGAAGGATTCAGCTGGGCTGGGCAGCATTCGGAAAATTATGTCGAGTTTTTTCGTCAATTATACCGTAATGTCTGAAAACGAAAGTTTTTAACCAGTGCGTCCTACCCGTCATGACATACGGAGCTGAAACGCGGCTCTGCCAGCTATGGAACGAGCTATGCTCGGAGTTTTTCTGAAGGATAAAATCCGCAACTAGACTATCCGACACAGAACTAAGGTCATCGACACAGTTCATAGAATTAACAACTTGAAGTGGCAGTGGGCTGGGTCATATCTGTTGAAGCACCGACAACCGCTGAAGATATTGAGTGGAGACCGCGTCTCGGCAAACGTAGTCCAAGACGCCCTCCGTTCAGGTAGAGGGACGATCTGCGAAAGGCTGGTGGTAAAAGCTGGATGTGTCTAGCCGAAGACAGGGCGCAATGGCGGTCTATGGGGGAGGCCTATGTCCGGACTGCTATTGGCTGATGATGAATAGTATAATCGATATTCTACTACTTCTATACCTATTAGGAAAAAAACAGATTGCTCGTCATCATCAGTCAAAATCTGTTCAGGCGTGTCGTTTCCAAAAAGCGGTAAGCTGCAAGCAATAGAAACTTAAGTACTTACTTACGTTAAGAATTTTAATTCATTTGCTGTCTAAATAAAAAAAACAAACAAGTGTATGAAACCAATGTTAAGTAATATATCTATTTGTTTAAATATTTTAAGAAAAAACAAATAATTTTCTCATAGAAATTAGAAATAATAAATTTGTAGATTGAGACATATGCAAAAAGTATGACGTATAAACGGACAAGTGGCATGTGACTTTATTGACGTCACAAGCATCCTGTCAAAGCTCCGAAGTAAAAGCGGATAAATTCAAATGTCCGTTTCTACTGCGATGTTTTTTCAAAAGCTAGTGTAGATGTTTTTTTACGTGCCAAATTTTCTTCATTATTTTGAAATTTGAAATATTTTTTTAACAGACTTATAGATATGGTTGAAATAAGTTATTTTTTGTAAAAAAAGCATTTTTGAAAAAATGTAGATGTCCGTATCTACTTTGCTGCCATCGATACTATGATAATTAGTACTTACGAAATTAGTGCAAATAAGCATTAGGATATTCAATATTAGGAAAAAACTATATTTACATTATGGCAAACGTTATTATGGCAAAAGATCATTATGACATAAGTTGTTATCCAATATAGATCCAAAATTGACATTCCACACCGCAGTGCTGGAGTCTCCAGTTTATATTAGGCAATAGAGAGCCAAATACAATAATATTAGGACTACGTAGTTTACAGCAGGTGGTGCATCAACATTAGATCAGATTATTAAAACTCAACAAAATTAACTTTGACTTCATAAGAATTTTATTTACCCAATAAGTGACCCTCACACTAATAAGACAAATCTAATAACGTATCACTTGTCACAATTGAATAAACCGTTTAGTAGTTACGAGCGAACATAGGAACATACGTACATACTTAAATATATATACACACAGATTCAAAACATAACCTTCGCTTCAGTTAGGGTAAAAAGGTACGTGGTAACAGAGTTGTTCGACCTACTAAATGGCCATTCAAGAAGGATCATGGTTTCGAATCCAGTCTCGCATCTCTAGTTTTTTTTTAAATATTCAATTGCTGTTCCCAATCTGCACTAATCCTCCGTTGTAACTTTTGTAGATAGTAAGTACCTAACGTCTGTTGTGCAGACTTGTTTATATAGTTATATTTTTCTTTATGTATTGTTACTCGAAATAAACATCTTTGTCAATGAACATCTTTTTGCTAACTCATATCTTACAAATCATTTATTTAATACTCTTCCAGCTCTTTCCACCAAATATAACAACAGAAACTATCAGCCCCAGTATACTACTCGAAGTGAAAGCCTGTGCTAACAGTGGGATTATAGGTTGGAATGATGATAACACAATACAAGCAATAGGAAGTATTTTGACTTAGCCGTATTCTTACCATCAGGAGACCCACTTGCTCCTTTGCCATCCAGTCGAATAAAAAATAAAAATAAAATAAAAATAAATAATTCTTGAAATTTATACTACAGCTGGGCGGAGCGCTATGGTTGGCGTCTACAAAAGTGAAACAGACGTGTGTATATTTTTATTGTATGTGTTTAGTTTTAGGGGTAGGGATAAAACATATGTTAATTTTATGATTATTTATTTATTAGTTAAATTATAAGTTGGTCATACAAAAAAAATGCGTCTATTGCGGCAAGTTCGAAACGACTTGTTGTTGAATTTAATCACATGAAAAATTCGAGCGCTAGTATCTGTGGCTAGTATATATAGTCGATCTACTGCCTATTACTTGTATTGTGATGATAATGTGAAATTACTTATGTGTGGCAAAAAGAAGTAAAGCAGGTCTTACCTTCTCAGTGATCCACTGGAGTCCAATTAGTTGATTTTTAGTAAAAATTAGTCTAATTCCTGAAATTAGTTTTTTAAATTAGAAATGACTACTAAGTCGGTTTACATACACTAGTTATCTCTATCTGAACTCAAATTATACACTTTGTCACAATCACAATCACGTTGAAGAGTCCCTGTGAATTCGTGTCATTTACATGTCAAATTGCGTCCCTTTTCCTTGAAATCAATCAAGCAGCGTTGTTGTGATACATATAGGTAGGTACCTACGCAAAACATAGACATAACAGACTGCTAAAAATTTCTTTCGGCTTTGTTGTTATGCAGGTATAAAACGCTCTTATCAAATAACAAGCTGTTGCCCGCGACTCATCATCATCATCATCGTCATCATAAACATCACATCATCACCATCATCTGCAATACCCCTGGTGTTGCAGATGTTTATGAGCGGTGGTGATCTCTTACTGAGTCTTACCATCAAGAGACCCACTTGCTCGTTTGCCATCCATTCGAAT
Source organism: Choristoneura fumiferana (assembly GCF_025370935.1). Taxonomy (NCBI): domain Eukaryota; kingdom Metazoa; phylum Arthropoda; class Insecta; order Lepidoptera; family Tortricidae; genus Choristoneura; species Choristoneura fumiferana. Next base: position 4,346,102 of record NC_133486.1, read on the forward strand.
AAAAGAAAATCATCATCGTCGTGACCATCTTCATCTCATCATCATCATCATCGTTGTAGTTGTCGTCATCATCATCATTATCACATCATCATGATCATCATCATTATCATCGTTATCATCATCATTTATTGTATTGTACTTTTTAATAAAAGATTTTTGCTGACTGAAGTTTTTGTTGACTGTACTTGCATTGACATCAAAATTAGTACATTTTTGTACCAAATTTCAAGTCGATGCCATTTACCGTTGAGGAGTTCCGTCCTGACGATCGAGACGTCAGGCTGGTGGCTGGACCACTCGGGTGACACTACCAAATAATTGTACTGTCACAAGATTAATTTACTAAGTAAGTATGCCGACTTTCAAGTCTATCCTACTGAAAGTGGGTCAAATTCAACTTGCAAGGTTTGAACCGCACATACATACACATATTATACATACATACATTGCAAGTTAAATAAAGCTTGCGAAAGAATAAATGAAAAATACTGACTGAATGTGTGTGTGTGTGTGTGTGTGATTCGATGACAGACAGCGCACCACCTATAACTAGCTACTGGCTGGAATCAATACCAATAGGTATAAAAAATATAATAAGTTTCTGTATTTTGTTTGCTGACTGCACATTTTGTTTCGTTGACTGAACCTACTTACATTGTCATCCAAACTAGGTACGTCTCCGTATCACGTTTCAAGTCGATACCACTAAATGTTGAAGAGTTACATCATGCGGAGCAACTGTGACCGGCCAATATAATTTCATTACCAGATTATTGTATTACTAGTTTTTACCCGCGGCTTCGCACGCGTAAACTATTCGGTCTGGTAGTTGCAATTGAAATTTTCGGGATTTCCAAAATTCCCCTGGAAATTCCAAAATTTATATCGTGGTCTTCATTGAGGTTGTGTTGTGAATAACTGTACAAAATTCAAGACTCTAAACCCAGTGCTAAAATTTCAAAAAATTTCCCTATCCAAATTCAAATTCATATCATTTATTCCGTAAATAGGCCGCAATGAGCACTTTTACACGTAATTTTTTTAAATACCAGCACTTTCGGAAAGACCACCATTGCCAAGAAGAATGCGCGCCGCAAGAAGCTTGGCAGAAAGTCATTTTTCAAAATAAAAATAAGTACAAATAAAATACTTAAAAACTACGTAAGTATACATTAAAGAAAAAAATACAAAATAATAATAACAATAATACACGGATGTATGGGGTCCCTTAGTTACAAAACTATCCCGTGAAAAATATCGGATAAGAAGTAGCGTATATTGTTATTCCAGACGTCCGGCTACCTAGTATACCAAATTTCATGCTCTAAGCCCAGCGGTTGTTATTCGAGATTTT
>NC_133486.1:4347555-4349121 GCF_025370935.1 Choristoneura fumiferana
GATCTAGTTAGCTAGTCATCTTTAATACAATGTGAACGGTGTTCCATTTTCAGTCTCTTGGTGCAAAATGCACATGTCATTACCTTTTTAATTAAATAAAAACTCTTTTATAATGTAATTCTACTGACCAATTCAAGCCATATGTAAAAGGAAATCCGTTAATCCGAAATTCTGACAACATAATAAAAATGTAACGTGAAAAAAGCCGTCAGGCTCCAAATAAAAGAGACGGAACTATCACTGACAAGTTGGTACTCTTTTCGGTGATTGTCAAAAACAAAAAGTCGAATCTTATGACGTGTTAATTTATTTCGCACTCAACTCGAGATTAATCCTTAAACCTTTTATATAAAGCTCAGTTTTCTAGTGTGTCCCACACTTTTGGATACTATGGCTGCTACGCTACCGGTGATGTGCGTGCTCCGATTTATTTGTACACGATGGATGTCCTGAGCAATTTGATCGCTTTGATTGGGTCCATGTTAATGACTATTTGGATGTTTCCAAGTATTTGGTGATCTTGACTGCTACGTACTATATGACGCTGACTGTACATTCAATAAAGTTCGATGGAATTTTTCGGTTTTGGTTGACGAAATTTTCATTACCAATAAAAGAATAAAAACTTCACATACATCAACGTCATGCAAACGCGTTAAAACCCTTTCGCCCTAACATTTCTAATCCTGTATCAACATAGAGTAACTATACCATAGTAACACACTAACTAAATCTTTACAGAAACCTCTAAACGGACGCATTGTGAGCGGGTCATAAAGGGAAGGTTGGTTATTAGCATCTCTTACCGAGTGCGAGCACAAAAATGGGTATCACGCCCATGTAATAAATTGACTGGCTGTTAACTCGCGCTGGACCGCCCGCTGCGAGGGATTATTCTGGATGCTCGACTGACCATAGAGCATAGACAAAAATCGGTTTGATTGCCATACATTTTATAAGACGTAGGTTTCTGTAGTTGGAACGGTTCTTTATAAATACTTAGTGTACTGCGTCTATCACGTCTTTATAAGAAGAATATAGCCCAAACCAGTGTTTGGCATGCAAAGCTACAAACCAGAGATGGTATTGCGTTCGTTTATTGTTCTTTGTCAAAAAATATGACAGGCATAACCATATTGGTCATATAAAATGTTTAGTTGTGTGCGTGTATCTATGTTTGTATTTGAGTGGGTTTTGTTTTGAAATGTGTATGTAGGGACGTAACAAATTTCGACAAGAGTATGATTTGACATATTATTATGTATATGCATTTCGTCTCACAGGAAAAGCTGGCAGATGCAGTGCAAAGATGAGCTAAAGACGACTCCCTTGAAAATGCTCTTCGGGATTAACCGATTAAGTATAAAGGCATGTATTCCGCGTAGCGAATAACATCCACTTATAGTCGCAAAATCCGCAATATCTACGTTGCCATCTTTTTTAACCCCCCACGCCAAAAGAGGGGTGTTATAAGTTTGACCGCTATGTGTATATGTGTGTCTGTCTGTGGCACCGTAGCTCTTAAACGGGTGGACTGATTTGGATGTGGTTATTTTTATTGAAATC
>NC_133486.1:4354786-4405850 GCF_025370935.1 Choristoneura fumiferana
AAGGTAGTCTTGAGTGATGGACTTCGTGTGGCACACTGCCAATTTACGGTTTAAAATATAATGTACATAAAGTTCACTCAGAAAGACTCAGATCACTCAGATTTTGAGTTACGATTTTTTTTTTAGGTAGTGACGATATCTTTGAAACAAATTCGGTGGCCCCATTAGGCGACGGAAGTAGTGTAATTGCCGCTTTAAAAATAAGTGTTGGTTTAGGCTTATTATAATGTAATAGAAGTTTTGACGTTTAGCAAAGTGCATATACTGATATTGCATTGCTCCCTGTTTATGTCTAGTCTTCTTGAAATATTGTACTGTATTGCAAATTTTGAAACGCCCTGAAAATAAAAGTTTTACATTTTTAGTTGTGTGTTTTATTCAACCAGCTGTTGCCGCGGCTTCTTCTGTGTCACGCGGGAATTTCACACTTTCTCGTAACTAATAAAAATTTTATCCCGAAAAAAATTTTAAAATTTAATGAGCCTTTGTTAATTAGGGTTAATGTAGTAATCTACATATATGTGAACTAATGATTCATTTATCATTATATTATATTTAACCTTAAATTAAACGAAGTATACATTAGGGTGACGGACACCAATTATGAGCATGTTAACCACAGCAGTACCCAGTAATGGACAGCAAGAATTCAATGCCTTATCACCATTTATGAACTTTGCTAGTTATGGTCATCGGCTAACTGGACAGTTTTATACCTACTTATTAATTAGTGTTATTAGTTAAAAAAAATGTCCGTTTCAGTGGCGTAGCGTGGGTATTAGCCGCCCCGGGCGGAAGAAAAATTTGCCGCCCTCTTGTATAGGTCTTAAAGAACTATGATGTCATTATTGTTGAACGGGAATTCCCCGATTTCGTCACAGTATATGTAATAGAAAATTTCGTGCTCATTCTAATCGGTCCGAATCGTAGGTGCGACAAAACTGTGAAATATATTATCTACATATTATTTATTATGCCCCCCCCTCGCTCAAGCCTACGCCAGTGGTCCGTTTCTTATGATTTGGGTAACGGAAAAAAAAAATCGGTTCCTGTCCTTGACTGGTGCTACACTTATAAACTTTAGGGACCTGTGATTTCACGCGCGTAAACCATCATACTGAACCCATCAAAACTATCTCCGCAATAGTATGCAATGCCATAATCTCTCATACCTACTTCGAAATTTAATCGTAAACTGCTATAAAACATGCATGATAGTAAAAGCATCATAAACCCGTGAACTAACGGCACGGAACTGTCGGCACATAAAATATAGATAAGTGTAAAATATTTTAAAACTGCTAATCGGATTGGGGTAATTTGATGACAAATGAGAAATTACTTTTTGACTAATATGTGGAACGATCTGAAAACTCGTATAGGTAGTGCCACCAGAGTTGAGGTCACGCTCACAAGAACATGTCATATAACGACAGCAGCATTTTGACATTACTTAACTCATTCATTCGATTCATTCGCCTTTTTTTGACAATCAGTTCTTTTTGTAGCTGTGTGTGTGCTTTTTGTATCATTCACTCAACTCTCGTAGCACTACCTATACATAGCTTAGAAAACGGAGTAGTTTCGCGTCTCTCAGTCCCCAGTCTCGGTCGCCCAGGTACCGTCGCCATTAGATATTTCGTAGAGGCCAAGGTGGTCAAAATTACTCAAAAGTACCCGCGAGGTATCGGGTTAGAATTACACGTCTCCATTTCTTCCGTGGATGTCGTAAGAGGCGACTGAGGATATAGGTCAAGGTATACCGTTGGCGACAGGCTAGCAACCTGTCACTATTGTACCGTTTTCGTCAAACTTAAAACCTATAATTGCTAAAAGTGGCTCCGAAGCGGTAACGTTTCGTGTGCTCTGCCCACCCCATTTGGGAATACAGGCGTGATGTTCCCGCTTTTGCCCGCGGCTTCGCCCGCGTGGAAGTCGGTTATCGCGCGCTGATTTCTCGGGGACTGTTCATTTTTCCGGAATAAAAAGTAGCCTATGTCACTCTCTGGTCCATAAACTATCTCTATGCCAAAAATCACGTCCAGCCGTCGCTCCGTTTCGACGTGAAAGACGGACAAACATACATACAAACACACTTTCGCATTTATAATATTATATTTTATAATAGTAGTATAATAGTATAGAATATTATGTATGTATGTATGTGTTGACCGCTCCGAAATATCTGATGGCGACTGCTGGGCTACTATGAAACTCGAATCTCGAAGTTCGTGTCGTGTGGTCCCTCTGACACTTATACTATTTAATACGAGAGCAAGAGAGACGATACGATACGATCTTCGAGTTTCGAGTTTCGTAGTAGCCCAGCTGTACTGTGAGGCATAATGTGTGGTCATTGCTCACTGTCACTACCTACTGAAATTAAAAGAGGATTTACTCAAACCCTGTTTTAGTAGCATAAGTAGAAGAACACACGTATTGTGGGCATCCACACTAATATCGTAAATGTAAAAGTGGTCACAAAGTCTGTATGTCTGTTTGTTATGCTTGGATGGCATGAACGGGCTAGGAGTTGGTTATTGAAATCACAATGTTACGTATCTAGCAGCGGCGTGGCGTGAATATTTTGGCTGGACAACTTTGAGAGTGAAGCGTTGAAGTTATGTGTTTGTCATGAACCAATAGAACTAGACATGGGTAATCTCGACTCCGACAAGGGATCTAAATCTGACTCACTAAATCCAGCTCCGGTCTCGGACTGAATCCGCTTATCGACTCCGACTCCTTTATTGACTCCGGTTCTTTCGAGCGATGATTAGTTTGTCTATGGCCGATCCGGCTCGTTTCGGTACTGAGGTACTGTACCCTTAGTGTAAGTTTTCGGTTACAAAATACGTCTCGATCGCGTTCGCGTTAAAATCTCAATTTATATGGAAACACGAACAGCGCCTCTAGCGGAACGTTTGCGATGTTCGTGTTTCCGTACAAATTGAGATTTTAACGCGAACGCAATCGAGACGTATTTTGTAACTGAAAACTTACACTAAGGGCACTGAAGTACCGATTCGTCCTAATGACTCTTTTGAATCTGTGAGTTACTTCGGATATACTTTACTACTGGCAAACCGGCTCCGGGGAGCGGCTTTGAAATTTGAATCATGCTATCCCTCTTCCTCTCGTAATAAATGCTATTAGCGTGAGCAGGACGGCACATATCCGATCCGACGTGATTGAACGAAAGTGAAGTGAGTGCTGTATCGCCGATCGCGAGTTGCTCGATCCAATAGGTTGGTCGGGGTTAGAAGCTCCTCGGATTCGATAAGATTTGAAAGGAGTTTATAAGGGATTCGGATCCGCTTAGGGATCTGACTCTTTTGAATCTTCAGATCCGGATTTACCCATCTCTAAATAGAACTGCTTCATTTAGCTATCCTCGCTCCGCTGAGCTGTTCCCGCTGCGCTGAACGAGGACATGTAAATGAAACGTTTCTATTGGTTCATAACAAACATTCTTCGCACATCTTTCAGAAAAAGCATCCTTAGTGTTGGCAGTAAAGGGAACTATTATCGTCTTCTGGAAGGCAGTGGCGCAGCGTCAAAATATTTGGTTGACAACCTGGACCAAGACCTCAAGGCGCAAGAGGAAGTTTAAAGTGAAGAGGGGTTGAATCGGATGTCGACGCGAGGCGAAAATTTAAGGAACTCGGTGGGAATCGAGTTGTTACGAGGCCACCTTCTGGAAGGCAATTTCGGATAACCTCTGGCCGTAATTGCCCAACGTTCTGGCGTTCGTGATCATAATAATATTTACTGTCTCTTTCTCACCACTCCTGTCACACGGTATAACGCGAGGGTAGAGATAGATGGCGAATGCAATTGCGATCGTCAGCGCTTTAGACAATACGACCTAAAAAAAGATAAAGCCACCGGCAAAGGGTAGTTAAGAATAAAGTATAATGCGAATTGTATGAATATCTGCTTCGAACCGGCTCAGCCTAATTGGATGATGGTGGGTAGTATAAAAGGGGGGGAGGGATGGCACGCGGAGGAGTGGCGGCTCGTCAGCCTCAGCGTTCGTACTGTGAGTATATTTTAATAATTTAATAAGAAAGAAAGAAAAATTTTATTCGGCAAACTTGTAGGTAGTATACATCAGGTACATATAACTTAATGTTTAATTAAGGTCAACTTAAAGCTAGCCGAAAGGGCTGGCAGCTCAGCAATGCTGAGTTACGGAACCACAGCGCTGATTTTCAGCTGCAGCCAAATAGAGGAAAAAAAATGAAAATATGTTATACATATATGTTGTACATTATGGCCGTCTGACGGAGATTCTGCAAAGGGATAAGTTAGCCTTTGTACATGTTATGTATCTCATTATTTGACAGTGGAATTATTTCTACTTCTTTATATAGGTATTTCACTTATTTCTAATAATAGAACCTCCTAAGCAATTCAATGGTGTGTGTGAAGTTCCCAAACCGCACTGGGCCCGCGTGGGAACTGCGGTCCAAGCCCTTTCACTCTGAGAGGCATGTGCCCAGTGGAATGATATAGGCTGGGATTGATAATGATGAATTTGGATCAGTTAAATTTTTAGCGTAGCGTTACCATGGCAACGTCTCCTGGGTCACTTATTAAAAGTATGTTATGGGGTAAAAATCCACTGAAAGTTAGGAAAGTCAAACGTCAAACAGACCTCACGATACTAACGCCATCTAGCGATATTAACGCCATCTAGCGATATTTCGCGTCTGTGAAAACCCTCATTCCTTTATGGCTTATCTCCTAAGCACGCACTAATAAGTCTATCACTGATGTCTCCTGTCACGGGACAGAATAACAATAATAATATTAATAGAACAGTGAAGGATAACGGAAGAAACCTATCGAAAATACAAACTGAGACATGGATGCACAGAAAAACCAGAAAAAGAGACCAGCGCTGGGAATCGAACCCAGGTCCTCAGCAATCCGTGCTGCGTGCTATAACCCCTACACCACCGCTGGACAGGAATCTAGACACGAATTTTTCCTATGCATACCTACATATCTCAGGTTGCTTATTTCTACTACGCTACTTATGCAGCAGCACTAGCGACATCTATGTTCCGCTCTCATCGAGAGACGTCACACTCTTTCGGAACCAACCGCTCACCCAGACAAGAGATGTCGCTACTAAGCAATCAAATTATGATTGGTTGATTGGTTTTTTGGAGTTGGAAGAAACCTAGCCCCGGATCTAAGTTTTTTTCGAACCGGGGCAAAACCTTGATGGTGGCGCCCCCTTCCTTCAGTGTTTGAGAAAAACTGTTAAAACTGCCAATGAGTAGCATTTTCCTTCTTCATTTCTTGTCTCAAGGATTTGGCGCCCCCATCAAGCAAGTGCCCCGGTTTGCCGCCCCCCTTAGATCCGCGGGGCTGAAGAAACATGAATAGGCTGTTCTACGAATCGGTTCAAATTCAAATTTAAAGTATTCATTGTGTATTACAGGTACATTACACAGGTGTTATTGACTTAAGCTACGTTTTTCTGTAACATATCTATATGTCATACAATTCATCTTAACGACTGTAGAATCTAAAGTACCTAATAATCATTCTCACACATTATTAAATTAAAACCCTGGCACTATCCAATTACTAATCACAATAAACAATATGTCAACATTAAATAATAATAATAACTATAATTGATGGAATTATTTAAATATTTTAGAACCACCCAATTATTATTAAATACTTAACCATTTTGACAACATGAAAATAAATTAAATCAATGTAAAATTTTGTCCAATTACCACTATTGTATCTACATTAATGTCTACAACACTTACTGTATAAAATCACTGAATTGTATCTCCTAAAAACCCCCGACTTTGTCACTTCATAGTGCAATATCTCAAAAACGACTGAACCGATTTTGATAAAACATATCCAAGAACCATCGCTAAAAACCCTGCTTTTAAATAAAATAAACCGCAATCAAATCGGTCCACCCGTTTAAGAGCTACGGTGCCACAGACAGAAACGCAGACAGACAGACACACATAGCGCTTAAACTTACAACACTCCTTTTTTTGCGTCGGGAGTTAAAAAAAACCATAAAAGGGAGTTTTGTATAACCTAACCAACAAAAAATTGGAAAACTCCCGACTTTGTCACTTCAAAGTTCAATATCTCAAAAACGGCTAAACCGATTTTGATGAAACATCGGTATAAGAACTATCGCTAGAAAACCTGCTTTCAAATAAAGAAACGATCTACCCGTTTAAGAGCTACGGTGCCACAGACAGACAGACACACAAAGCGGTCAAACTTATAACACTCCTCTTTTTGCGTCGGGGGTTAAAAAAATGTTCACAGTTTAGTACCTAAGCTTTCTTAATTAAAAACTCTTATAAAGATGTTTTAAATTCTTCAAAGTTTTCCTTATTTCTTATTATACTTGGGATCTCAGCTTGGTAGCTTCGAAGGTTCGACTGTAGATTGGGAACTACTGTCTAATCTAAAGTCTAAGCCCTGTCATTGTGCGAGGCCGTGCCCAGCAGTGGGGCGTAAATAGACTGGAAATGATGATGAGTTTGTGTGTGTGCGTGCGTGCGTGTGTGTGTGTGTGTGTGTGATCCCGCTGCGCTTTAAGCATGGTTTTCGGTCGTTTTTTAAAATCATTGGTGCAAGTGGAGTGGGCAGGTTTTGCATGAAAACATTAATATATATTGCACTGACCTAGCTGCTTTATACAAATAGTCGCGAAGCAGCAAGGTAAAAATAATTTACTTAGTACCTACAACACAACAATGATGTACATTAACTAACAAGAAATATATAAAACATTGTAATATTGCAACACTCTTACTGGGTTGTATTGTAACATGTACCTACCTACGCCGAGTTCATACACTTGTGGGCAAAAATTTGATCAAAAATATCTGACCACTCTTCTACGCCGTTAACAATAGAGTCATGTTCAGATATTTTTGCTCACAAGTTTATGAACTCGACTGTACTGTACTGAATCGTATAATCTGAAAGACAGGTAGGTGCATATTTCACTGACTGTATTTTTTCAAAGTCAAAGTCAAAATATTTTTACTCAATTAAGGCTATAACAAGCACTAATATAGGAATTTAAAAAAAAGGTATATTATGTACAATAAAATTAAATAAACTAAAACTATATTAAATCTAAAAATGGACCCTGCGGCATGGTACCAAAGATACTGGCAGCATTTCCCCGCTGGATCGCAAGACTGATGCGTTGAGCGAGGAAACTGCCAGCTCTTCGGTCTCCTGTGGTATCTCTGAGTCTCTTCAATAGATCTTTGATACATTTTATTTGCCCCGATATCGGTACCGGCGTCAGATTCCGATATCGGATCGGATAATCTGAAACGCTTTTAGTTTTCGCTACTTGGTTAATTATCTACGGTCTTGTTGCCAGTTTGGATATAGAAACAAACGAAACGTAAACAATGACGCAGCAAATAGTGCACCCAAACACGGACGTGAAACAGTGGACGGTCATGGGGCTTACGCACAAGTTATGCAAGAAGGATCACTGGAATCTACGCATCGGTACGCATATAAACTACTTATATACCCGCAGTTTTGCACGTATAATCCATCAGTTCTAGCAGTTCAATAGACATTTCGAATATATACGAAATTTCTATCAGTGCCAAATGTTATGTTTCTAGACTTAGCTGTTAAGATTTACACGGATCCTACGGAAATATCGGGGATAAAAGTAGCCTACGTTATATTCCAGACGTCATTTACAAACCAATTATGTGTGTGGGCCAGAACCGGGGATAATATTAAAAACTATCTCTGCTATTTTAACTATAACTATTTACTACTATAGATCACCGGTAATTGGGTAATTGGATTGTTTTTTAAATATTATCCCCGGTTCTGGACCACACACTGTATTTAAAGTAAGGATACCTAAATCACGGCCTAAAAATTACATTTCCTTTATACTCAGTAGACCAATCTATGTATACGAGTACGCTTTAAATGAAACTGAATTAGAGGGTATATAGAAAGAAAGAAAGAAAGAAAGAAAATACATTTATTCACAACACAAGACACAACAATAGTATTAAGTACAAATAGACAACACGTAGGAAAGTATGTGTCATTGCGGTTGTGAATCGGACACTGGCTCAGCATAATGCTGAAGCGTTAATAATAAACACCCCAGCGCTGATTTTCAGCCAGCACCGTTGGTGACCCTCGGACCGCTACAAAGATATACTACACAGTTTTAATACTATACACCATATATCAGTCTCTAAGGGGCTGTTTCACCACCCATTGATAAACTACCGGGGTTTGAACCCACAACCCTCTGTTTGAGAGGCCATAGGCCAAACCACTCGGCCACTAAGGCTTTAAAAAAATATTGGTTTGACCTAACGGCTTTAGCCTGTTCGTTATTTTAAAATTTATGACGGTGGAAGCATTCTACACTTCCACTGAACGTAGATATAGTTTAGATATAGTTAGTGTTTAGTATTGTAACTAAGGGACCCCATACATCCCTGTATTTTTATTATTATTATTTTTTGTATTTTTTTTTCTTTAATTGTATAATATAGTTTTTAAGTATTTTATTTGTAATTATATTATTATGAAAAAATGACTTTCTGCCAAGTTTCTTGCGGCGCATTTTTCTTGGCAATGATGGTCTTTCCGAAAGCGCTGGTAGTTTAAAAAATGACGTGTAAAAGTGGCCATTGCGGCCTATTTACTGAATAAATGATTTGAATTTGAATTTGAAAGTTATGCCGGGCACTACAGTATTATCGATATTACGAGTATTTATTAACATTCTGAACGACAACAAAAACAGCTGAGCATCAACACAAACAAAAGCCTATATGTGCAATTGAATTACCTACTCGATAAGGTTGTGTCACTATGTAGGTGAGGGTTGGTTATCGTGCTGACGGATTAGCATCGCGGGGCTTCTGTGTTACGCACATGAGCGACCACCAGAGATGAGCGAGGAAGCAGGGCAGTGTTACCTCACTAAATTTAACTACAAATATATAGAAACAGGCAAAGTTGCACAGATATGCATCATCCATTATTAATAGCCGGAAGACGTCCACTGCTGAACATAGGCCTCCCTCTTAGAACGCCACAATGAAGGACAACTCGCCACTTGCATCCACCGGTTACCCGTAACTCTCGTGATGTCGTTAGTCCACCTAGTGGGAGGCCTGCCAACGCTTCGTCAAACAAAGATATGTATTGGACCTTAATATCAAGCCAATAAAGTCATGTGTTACATTAAAATTAGGTACATATTTTTGTAGTAGTGATTTTCACGACATTTTTGATCTGTCATAGTGACTTCTCACTTATCGACTCAACCTAAATAATATCGATAATAATTAATAATAATAATCCCAGCCTATATACGTCCCACTGCTGGGCAAAGGCCTCCTCTCAGAATGAGAGGGCTTGGGCCGTACTTCCCACGCGGGCCCAGTGCGGATAAAGATTATTATTATCGTAAAATAATAATCTTAATATCTTTTATAAAGACACTAATGGAACAGTTATTAGCACTACAACAGACTTTAGATATGAAATTGAATCATTAAATTAGAAATCTTTATGTCTATTTGTGGTACTACTGTACCGTTTTTGTCAAACTTATGCTAAAAGTGGCTCCGAAGCGGTAACGTTTCGTGTGCTCTGTCTACCCCATTTGGGAATACAGGCGTGATGTTTGTGTGTGTATGTCTATTTCACATTTTCGACTGCTCAAAAGTTAATTGGAAGGGATATTTGTTTAAAGGTAAAACCGTCTATTGTTGACCTCTACTTTTAATCTTTTTGAGCATGTTGTGTATCGATATATCTCATATATCGATATTGAATATCATAATATAATATAATATAATATAATATTGAACTTGAATATTTATGTCGGTTCCATGGTTTGCTTTCGTCTCAACGACAAACCTCCGAACTCTAGGCCGTATTGGTGAACGCTCTGACGTTCACGATCTTCTCCATCTCTTTCTACCAGAAAGTGCTGGCGGTGTGCTAGACAATAAGGCCCCCTGCTGTGATAATAACGTCTTAATTTCTTGGGCAGTTAGTTCCCACGCGGGCCCTGTGCGGATTGGGAACTTCACACACTTACTTAGCAGGTTATGCAGGTTTCCTCACGATGTTTCCTTCACCGTAAAGCTCGTGGTAAACTTCAAATGTGATTTCGCAAATTTTTTTTGAAACTCAGAGGTGTGAACCCGGGTTTGAACCCACGATACTCCGCTTGAGAAGCCATAAACCAAACCACTAGGCCACACGGCTTTTCCCGTCCATACATCGATTTAAACAAGCCTTTCTACGCTTTAACACTCGTGTTATCAAATATGACGCAAGTGATATATCCTTTGATAATATTGTTTTAGTGTTCGCTGCGGGGGCGACTGACAGCGCTCCGCAAACAACCATGGCCGACAAAAAGGACTTGGAAAGCGTAAGTTAATAATTTGTGAAGCCGCAAAACAGTAGCTATCGGCGGGCCTGGAGGGCTACTACGAAATTCGAAAATCGAAGTTCGTATCGTACTGTCCCTCTCACTCTCGTATGGAATAATATTAGCGCCAGCGGGACGGTACGATACGAATTTCGATTTCGTATTTCGTAGTAGCCCTCTAGGCCCACCGCAGCTGTTTGAATGCCCGCGTGCAATACGGAGTAAGCCGCCCCATTTAACTACAACCTCATGCAAATTATGAGAATTACTAGGGTTAAGTACGTTGTTTTGTTTACATTTAGTTAAATACATATCCAAACCAAGTATAGAACAATTATCGATTTTGAGGGACGAGCTGCCTGACATTGACACGGCGTCAGTGTTGCTGCGTTATTGACGTTTTACGGTAATCAAGTCCTGCAAGTTAATTGACACTAGAAAATGGTCTAATCATACACTTGACATGACAACCTGAGGCCTTGTCGTCTACCTACCTACGATACTGGAAATAACAATCGTTTTCTCCACTTCTTTCTATCACACGGTGTAGGACGACGATAGAAAGAGATGGTGAATGCTGGGTGTTAGGTAAGCCGAGTTTAGACATTACATTGCGAGGCCGTAAAGCCAACGAGTTTGTAGTGGTCAATCTAGCGCCGCAATGTACTGCAACTTGCACGATGTTTTTGGAAGTCTAAACTCGGCTTGCTTTAGACTATACGGCCACTGGATTTATTAAATCTTATGCCCAGGGCGAGGCCACGGTAGAATGTGGTATTATGAAACCAATGACGGAGCTGCCTACTCTACCGAAAGCTTTGACCTTCGAAGAGAAGAAATACCTGCTGGCGGTAGAGCGTGGGGATATGGCCAATGTCAGAAGGTAAGTAAAGTCTAAAAGCTAGAAAGGTAAGGTCGTAGTACGGTCGAGTTCATAAACTTGTGATTCAATCAAAAATATCTGAACCCGCTTCTACGCCGTTAACAATAGAGTCGTGTCCATATATTTTTGATTAGCTACATTTTCGCTCACAAGTTGAACTCGACTGTACTTACCTAATGGGTTTAGATATGTGTCATCTGAAACATCTGTGCACTTTGTTTAAAAGTGGCTATCCCTGAGGGCTCTCCTGATCTGCGAACATTGCTCCATGCTGCCCTCTTAAGGCCAGCGGCGTCTTTAGCCCATGTAGCGCCCGTGTGCAATTATTACTTTAGCGCCATCTAGGAAGCGAATGCATGAAAATGGAATAGTACAAAGTGCCGCGGCCGGCGCCCCTAACACCGCTGCGCCCGTGTGCAACGCACACCCTGCACTGCACTATACTATAGGTAAAGACGCCTCTGCTTAAGGCAAAGGCGGCTGAAAAACTTTTGGAGTTAAGTATTTATAGGTACCATTTATACAGAAGCTTGAGGTCCCGGGTTCGATTCCCGTGTCGGGGCAGATATTTGTATGAAAAATACGAATGTTTGTTCTCGGGTCTTGGGTGTTTAATATGTATTTAAGTATGTATCTATATCTATATAATTATATTTATCCGTTGCTAAGTACCCATAACACAAGCTTTGCAAAGCTTACTTTGAGACTAGGTCAATCGGTGTGAACTGTCTCGTGATATTTATTTATTTTATTTATTTAGAATGTCTTAAGCTACACAATGATATAAATAATTCAAAGGTGTTTTTTTTGAGACACGCTTTTTACCTTTTGCATGTTCGCGTACATGGGCGGTTAGCAGCGCAAGGGTGCATGCAATTTTGGTACTTTATGTCTTTCTTGTAGTATTGTTTGGTACCCCTCCACTTAAATTGACATCATCAATGTCCAGCTGATTTCCGAGATTTTAACATTTCCAATCCAACAATCCAATCGATTCTTGCATTTTCGATTTGAATCTAAATTTGAAACTTAAATGAACTTCTAAAACAGGAGGTAGCGCGTAAAATTGATAGCTGTTGTTAATATGCGTCTTCAAAATGAAACGATCATGTGGCCTTAAATTATAATCATCTGATATTATGATTTAGAATAGATTCTCTTGGCATTTTATCCCAATTTAGTCAGTTGAATCAGCTTCAGCTTTAGCAAGCTTTTGAGTTACGGAATCCTGAATATTGAGAAACATTTAGTGGTGTTTATAGTCCAAACTAAACAAATCTGGACAGGGATCCATGCGTGTCTTAGTTGTTTCACCCTGCACGGGATAGAGACAAGTTCCAACAGCTGATAGCCGACCTTCCCTAGTCGGAGAGGCACTTGAAGAAGCAAACTAACACCACCATTTATTTTATATGGCGTCATATTTTCCCTCTAGGATTCTTCAGAAAGCTCATCGCAAAAAGCATATAGACGTCAACTGCGTGGACTCCCTTGGTCGAGGCGCTTTGACCCTGGCCATTGACGGAGAAAATATGGAGATGGTAGAACTGCTTGTGATCATGGAAGTGCAGACGAAGGATGCTCTGCTTCAAGCCATCAACGCTGAGTTCGTGGAGGCAGTTGAACTACTATTGGAACACGAAGAACTTATCTACAAGCCAGGAGAGCCATACGTAAGTTTTTTTTTAAAAATAAATAAGAAAGAAAAAAGAAAGAAAGGAATAAGAAAGAAACAAGAAATAAATAAATATTTAGTCGTGTCAACATGCAAAAAATAAATAAAAATGCACATGTCACGAAATGGTACCAAATCATATTTACAACAAAGCCGACAATGTCAGTGATAACTGCCATCCATGGAAACCTCTATAGCCTCATTAGGACTGTTAGTGCATTGCTGTGCTTGCAAGAAAAGGCATATTTGCATTAAAATGGGGAAAAGCGGTTTAAGTTTTTATAAATCAAGACGGTCTTTGCAATGTTACGGACTGATGCTGTCATGATCATTGTATTTTTTAATTCTAAACTCTGTTTCTACGGCAGGCGAAAAAACGTACATTGAAGAAGTATATATTTTGTCCGATGCACTAACTATATTATCATTTGCTCTTAGTACAAATTTTCAAAGTACGGCGGGCTGTTAGTGGTCACTCCACACAATAAAACTTGTTGTATCATGTTTTCGAATGACATTGAGAGATACATGCGAAAGGTTGCCCATAGTAATTCTTTTCGCCTGCCGTAGAAACAGAGTATAAATGTTTACCCTTCAATACATAGAGTTGGCAGAAAGTGGACTGCAACACAGCCATGTTCACGCCTGACATCACACCGCTCATGTTGGCAGCACACAAGAATAACTACGAGATAATAAAGATACTGCTGGATCGCGGGGCCACGTTGCCCGATCCACATGATGTCAGGTATGGCTCTGAACCTTTGATACATGCTCATGATCATGTGTCTAGATGACTTCATAGTTACAAAGCGGAACCAAAGTTAAAGAAATCTTAGTAGGTAATGAAGTTGACCCATATTTTATGCTGAGTGGAAGTCACGTAAACATCACTTTCATCATGTTTATATATCTTCTTTTATTTCATCAGCACCAAAAATCTGACACATCAAAGCGTGCATAAATATGTGATACGACTCTATTTTTAGGGCCGTAAGGATAGGACGTGTATTTTTGCACACTCCGTTGTGGCAGATTGCAGGAGGCTGTACGCCTATCTCCGTGGAGTTTCACAATTTATTTAACAACGATTCCCTTCTGTTTCTTTTTTATTGCGCTAAAAGTATCATCTTCGCTTGCAAGGTCATCCTTTTTTCTTGTCTATAGTTACTTCATCTACCTTTAGTACTTTGTTATAATAAGAATTTATTTATGTTATCAGATGTGGTTGCGACGAATGTATCCGTGAATCCAGCGAGGACTCCCTTCGTCACTCTCTAGCGCGCCTCAACGCGTACCGAGCTCTTGCATCTCCCTCTCTCATCGCTCTGTCTTCCACCGATCCCATCCTCACCGCTTTCCAGCTTTCTTGGGAGCTAAGAAACTTGGCTTTTGCTGAACAGGTATATCACTTTTTGGTCATGAATAGACATTCGGTCTTCTTTTAAAAGACAATGTCTTTGAAGGCAATCTAAAAACACGTAATTAATATTATGTTCAATTTGGTAAACTTGATGTTTTTAGAATCCGGTTTAGAACCCTAGCTTTTAATTATTGTTGTGATCAGTGTTGTTTGTATTTTTTTGACACAAGTCCATTAAATACTACTTGAAAGTAATGTTTTTCGCGTTTTGTTTATGTCTGAGTAATTATTTATTCGTAGGTCTGAGTATCCAATGTGATATTTCATTCATTATGAATTTGAATAATACGTACCCCAAAAGGGAAATGAAAAGAAGTTATTAAGTACTCGTATGAAGGGGTCTTTGACGTCTTGTAGGAAAGTAAATCAGAATACTTGGAGCTCCGTCGGCAAGCTCAGCAGTTTGGAGTGGACTTACTGGATCAGTCACGTAGCTCTCAGGAGCTGGCCATCATCCTGAATCACGACCCTGATGAACCACCGTTTGCTGATGGCGAGCACATGAAACTAGCCCGACTTGAACTGGCTATTGACTTCAAACAGAAGAAGGTTAGATCATAATACCTAAACTAACGGTTATTCTAAAATTGGTATAATTGTGATCAGAACGCATAGCTTTACGGAAAGCCAAATACAATACAATATAAAGCTTAAGTTTGAATCTCAATGACCAAATGGCTATCCATTGTACTGAAGGACAAAATTTAGTCTTAGTTTGTATTATTTGCTAGATCTTTGATAAACTACAGATACCTAAGGCCGTATTGTCTAACACGCCGTGCGCGATCGCATTCGCCATCTCTTCCTTCCTACTCTCATCTTGAACCGTATGGCAGAAAGAAGACTACTTCTATAAAGGAATGTGATTTTAAGTGTGTTAGACATTAAGCCCTCCTCTGCTCTACAGTATTATAATATCGAGGCTCTATATTTTGTAGAAGATAGTTCTAACATAAGTTTGGTTACAGTACAGGAAAGTAACTAATGTACAGCTTAATCTATCCGAAAGAACACGTTATAGGCTACCAGCCTACACCATCTAGATGTACTGGTTTCTTCTGCAGTTCGTGGCTCATCCGAACATCCAACAACTCTTAGCTTCTATATGGTACGAGGGCGTGCCAGGTTTCCGGCGCAAGAGTGCTATGGAGAAGATCATGATAATATGCCGTGTGGCCTTACTCTTCCCGTTTTACTGCTCACTGTACATGATCGCTCCAAATTGTGCTACTGGAAAGCTCATGAGAAAACCGTTTATGAAGTTTTTGATCCACGCCTCGAGCTACTTGTTCTTTTTGTGTGAGTATTAGTTTTATGTTGCCTATTCCCAAACAACTTACGAACTGAAAGTCTTATTAATATGGCATATTCGTATAGCCACTTACTCGTATGCAGTAACAGTAATGTGATTTTGGTTCTAAGCTTAGTTTTTTTAAGAGTGACACTGGGCCTTTATAGTGTGGAATAAGCTCATACCTACCACGGAAAAAGGTTTTCTGGAAACAAATTAAAAACTGGTATTTTGTTATAGTGATTCTAATCTTGGTTTCGCAACGAGCAGAAGTGCAAGCAATACAATTGTTCGGACCTGAGTGGATGGTGAAAGAACTGGAGAAGGAACTGTTGAAACAGAGAGGCAACGGACCGACTTATTTGGAGATGTTTGTAGTTGTATTTGTTCTCGGTAAGCACAAAACTAAGGTTCGTTTCGAAAGTACACTTTGGCTAGCCATAACTGTTCATGGAACGATTTGTGTGGTATTAAGGAAAAGAGTTTTGATTATTTTTGAAATTATCTATCATAATCAAATTTAGCCGAAAGACGTCCCCTGCTGGTCCTTCCCCAAAAATCGCCACATAAATGATCTAACGCAACCCGCTTCCATCGGAATCTGGCGAACTTTACCAGGCCAATTAGTCCACATGAAGTAGGGCGTGCCCACACTGCCTCTTCCGGCACGTAATCGCCACTTAGTACTTATTAGCCCCAAACGGCCATTATTTCTTGGAGCGGCAGCGACCCATCGACTGCCTCTAGGTTTGGCAATTCTTCCGGCTGTATTCTTTTCGGCTACTTTGGATCTTCTACATCTACGAGTACTTATCATAAATCAACCACCAAAATAAATCTCTTGTCATTTTGTACCCAGCTTTCGGAGAATTCCATCGCTAGTTTCTTATTCATTCACCGTTTCAGGCTTCATCTGGGAGGAAACTCAAGAGATATTCATCGAGGGGATCCGTTCGTATCTCCGCAACATGTGGAATTTTATCGACTTCACCCGTAACTCCCTGTACGTCGCTGTGGCACTGCTCCGCTTCGCTGCGTACCTTCAACAGTCTAACGAAATCGCCAAGGATCCGCAGACGAGGTTCATACCCAGAGAACAATGGGATGCTTTCGACCCTCAGTTAATCGCTGAGGGGTTGTTCGCTGCTGCTAATATATTTAGGTACCTTTGAAATTTTGATAAGATTGAGGGTTTCTTGACAGGCGTCTTCGTATCAAGAGGTCCTTTTGAGTCTTGCTTGTGATTGGCTCATTTAGTCATTTAACCAATTACAAACGTAACCCAAATTTCAAAGATGTCAAGCAGACCTCACGATACTAACGCCTACTAGCCTGTCACAGAAATCCTCATTCATTACAACTGTTATGTATCTCCTTCTTACTTTTTTTTAACTAGGTTGATAAAACACTATGGTCTTTGTTCTCAGTGCATTAAAGCTGGTCCATTTGTTCTCCATCAATCCCCATTTGGGGCCACTGCAGATCTCCTTGGGGCGGATGGTTATCGACATCGTGAAGTTCTTCTTCATCTATAGCTTGGTCTTGTTCGCTTTTGCCTGCGGTAAGTAGTAGCGATTTACCTTAATTTACAAAGATACCTACCGTCATCTGGCAATTTTCATTTCTCAGGTCTAATCTATTCTGAACTCGCTGAACTAATGTCGTTCAGTTTGACGAGTAATTTTATAATTATGAGCAATGTTTATGAGTAATGTTTTAATTATATTTATAGTATTACCTACGAGCTATGTTTTAATTATTTTCTTCTGTTAACTGCTCCACCAGATTAGAGCACTAATTTTTCAAAAAAATAAATTAAAACTGGGATTTCTCTATTAAGGTGACCCGGGGCTATTGTAGCTGGGGGGATATATTGTATCTGAGCCATCTGACGGCGTCCTTACGACGCCATGTTCTTCTAGGCCATTTTACGTTGTGTTCGCCAGAAGTTTTTTACACAAAACACATGAACATGGCGAACATGGCGTCGTAAGGACGCCATCAGACGGCTCAGATACAATATCCCCCAGCAGAAATGTCGAGATCCAGGAAGATAAAGGCCAATTCTGGTTATATTGAGAGCAAGTTTTCACGGATTATCTGTATAAATACTAATTTAGGTCTAAACCAGCTCCTCTGGTATTTTGCTGATCTTGAGAAGCGCAAATGCTACGTCCTACCTGGAGGACTACCGGACTGGGAAAACGCTGGCGATTCTTGTATGAAGTGGAGGAGTTTCGGAAAGTGAGCATTCTGTGCATCATGTACGGGCTTGGAACACGCTGCAGAAGCAAAAGGCTAGAGTCATAATCATTGTCACATAGACTCAGCCTATGTATGTACAGTCAGCAGCAGAAGTGGATGAGCGGTTACGGTGCTCAAAATGATCTACACACGACTCTGCTGACAAGGTAATAAGAGAGTGTTTAGATCATTTTGAGCACCACAATTGCTCATCCGTTCCTGCTGCTGACGTACAAAGTGGCGTGGCTAAAATTTTGCTACTATCTTCTCTTTCTTGGCGTTATTTGTGTTTAAAGACCCGCTAGGTTTCTTTTTTATCCATAACTAGCGATCCGCCCCGGCTTCGGAAAAGTGAATTTAGAAAAAAAAACTATCATCAAACGCATTTCAGTTCACCTCCCTTTTCCTAAAAGTAAACTCACGCGAAGCTGAGGCGCATCAAGGGAGCATCGCTAGTTATATGTATATTGTATAAACCTTCCATGAAAAAATATTCCACGGCACAATAGAACCATGTCGTAGCGACATTTTACATGATTCGAAGAATATTGTTATAGACAAATAAAATAATTTAAGGTTACATGTTGGCCTAGGTCAAATTGGTTCGTTGTAAGTAGATATGTATGCTACGCTAGAATACTGTCATACATAATTCAAAGTTAAAGTTAGTGCGATAACTCGAATTCCATTTATTTCCGTTTATAACCGCAAACTTTTACGGTACTTAACGAGAGCTCTTATAACTTTCATGTTTTATTAAAAAAAAATAAGCGCAATGCCTCACTCCTATAATGATTATTGATTAAATCAGGATTAATCACTACTTTGACGTGGTACATAAGGAAGTTATGGAATATACCTAGTGCTCTCCACGAAGACGCGTGATTTTGACAAAATTAGACATTAATGACATTGTAATAAGAACCACGGCACGCGTCATCGTGAATGACTCTACATAACTTGGTTTCCGCCGTAACGCAGTGTTTCCACCAATAAGGTGCGTGGATGTGTTGCAAGGTATGAGTTTTTCATTAACCAATAGAAACGCTTCATTTACACATCCTCGCACAGCACATCTCTGGTGGAAACAGGTGAGCGGAACGAGGCGAGGTAAATGAAGCGTTTCTATTGTTTAATGAAAGACACATTTTTTCGCAACACATCCTCGCACATTATTGGTGGAAATGATGCTTTAGTGCTTTGTGGCGGAATGGCAGAACTACGAGTACACTGGCCATGTGTTTTACGATCAAATAAAACCTCATTTCAACAATCCATAGCAACCTTATTTCAATTCGATGTAAATAATGCATTTCCATAGTAACGCACCTGTTTTGTCAATCGCCGACGACAGTCGCCGACATTGGCTTCCATCAAGATAGCAGGAGCCGCATTATTTTTAAGAAAATTTATTTTTAAACTTTTACTATAATGGGCGACGCCCAATTCGGTGTCCGCCATGTCATCGGCGCTCCAATAGCCACGACTAGATTATCAGAGCAGGCGCTAGTTTGCATGCCGCCTAGGTCTGCTAAGTTCACACTCTCTGAATGGAGGCTGAGCAACGACGCAAGATGCAGAAACACCGAGG
The DNA here is from genome assembly GCF_025370935.1 of Choristoneura fumiferana. NCBI lineage: Eukaryota > Metazoa > Arthropoda > Insecta > Lepidoptera > Tortricidae > Choristoneura > Choristoneura fumiferana. The sequence goes on from NC_133486.1 coordinate 4,374,362, forward strand.
ATCAGCAGCAACTAGCCGACAGAGTGCTAGGAGAATCCGAGAGAATCCGAGAGGAAACCGCCGAAAGAGCCGAAATCATGAAAGCAACATCTGACAGACGTATTGAAGAACGCATTGGCGATATACAATTCAACAAAGGCGAGTTGATGATACAGAGAAAAGAAATCGTCAACGAGTTGGAAGCTCTAAGCATGTACAAGACGAGGCTGCAAGATTGCCTAGCTGCTTTGCAGACGAATGCTTTGACGATCTGCAGAAAATGCCTTATGCTGAGAGACGGTCGCATTGGAATAGATTTGGTAGTTGATGAAGTTGAACAGGCCCTTCAGCGAGAGATAACGACCATCCTTGGCGGTCAGAGCCTTTTAAAAAGAGCTTTGGAGCAGGTCAATGAGCAAATGAGACGACTGAGATCCATTCGCTATCTTCTGGATCGTGATTTGCAGTACAAACAAGCTGCTATTGATTTAGATAAAGGTTCACTTGCTTTGAAACCAACTGACTTATGCTTATCTGTGTACGAAGGTTACGCGAATCTCGATCCCGCCAATATTTCAGCTGATGAATATAACGCATATTCTGCCAAAAACATACAAATGGCAGCCAGGGAAGTCACATCAGCACGTCCGATTCGTGTTTTTATTGATACTTTACTCAAACAAGTCGTGGCTGACTTGTGGGTTGCTTATAACAAGTGCAATCATGAGTTCAATGAGCGAATAAAAGAGACTAAAATGTCTAAAGGAAAGCTTGAAGATATGCACTATGAGACGACTCAGAAGATTTGTGCTATGCAGAACAATATATTGCAGTTGCAGAAGGCGCTGGCTGATAAGGAAGGGAATACTGCTCTGGCCCATACTAGACTTGGAAGAAGGGCTCAAAGAGTTGGTGCTGAGTTAGTGAGAGACCCGCCTGGACAAGCCCTTTACTACGAGTGTGAGATGTTACGCCACAGCACAGAGCAGTTGCAACAAATGCTCCATGAAGCCACATCTTCCCTTCGATATTTGCTGCAAACACAGATACAGTTGGAGGAGGATATTAATGTCAAGATGAATACGTTGAAAATTGACGAAGTGGACTGCATGACGCTTAGAGCTACCATGGATTATCACGAATACTAAAGCTAATGAAAGATTTACGCTAGATGTATAATGATTTCACTGTAGTTTTGGTGTTTTATAAATTTTCACGCTTGTTTTTTTTGATTCGAATAAATTGTTTTAGTGATCATATAAATAGCGCTTATTCCACGGTCATAACGATTTATGTTGATGATAATTTACAAATAAAGGTGAGTAAATAACTGAAAACTTAATTAAACTAGTTCACCTCCCCCTAATTTCATATGATTACATTCTATAATTTTCGAATATTAAATTCATAGTCATTAACTAAAAATGAGCGTCCATTATTACCAAAAACTACTTATGCATGTTGTGGAGCATCTTCAAAAAGTTTCAAAGATTCTGTGTAAATTCCTACCAAAACACAACATAAGACACATAAAAATAACAGATAACAAAAGAACGATTTAATATAGAAAAAGTTTTCGAGTGTCCCTCAAAAGTAGCCTCCATTGTCTGTCTGTCTGTCTGTCTGTCACCAGGCTGTATCTCGTGAACCATGATAGCTAGACAGTTGAAATTTTCACTGATGATGTATTTCTGTTGCCGCTATAACAAATACTAAAAACAGAATAAAACAAATGTTTAAGGGGGCTCCCATACAACAAACGTGTTTTTTTTGGCGTTTTTTGCTAATGTCTAATGTTGTAATGGGTACGGAACCCTTCGTGCGCGAGTCCGACTCGCAGCTGGCCGGTGTTTTTATTGCTTTATTTACGTTTCCTACAGATGATGTAGTGAATAATGTTTTGTCATCGTATTTTGTCGGAATTTTCGTATTTATCTTGTTTTCTCAACTAGCTTACTGAAGTTAATTGAGAAAGCAAGTGCTATATTGTGGAATTAGCTCTATGTAAGGGCCTTCCCGATTACAATAGTCGATAGAAAATAGCTTTATGCCTACGCAATAAGAGCGAAAAGACGTCGGCAGGCGCCGGCCGAGCTGATCCGAGCCAAACCATGCCTTTTCAGCTTTTATTGTGTGGACATTATAGTAGATTGTTCAACAAGGGACTAAAACAAGCCATAATGACACGACACGAGATGTTTAGCCTAGCCACCCGAGCAGAGCGAAAGCTTGCATATTTAGCCAACAGTTTCAAAATTGAAAACTATTTTAAAACTAATTGGACTATGCATAATGAAACGAATTTATCCTTAATATAATTGAATGATTCATATTCGTGTTTCACGAAATTAAATCGGATTTTTTAATCGGCATCTATCGACGTGTTTTTTTTTTACACTTACTACTTCCTTCACCAGCGTGTTCGAGGCTTCCCAATCCCTCTTCTGGGCTTCCTTTGGCATGGTGGGCTTGGAGAACTTCGAGCTGGCCGGCATCAAGAGCTACACCCGGTTCTGGGGCCTGCTGATGTTCGGCTCTTACTCGGTTATCAACGTCATCGTGCTGTTAAACCTCCTCATCGCCATGATGTCCAACTCCTATGCTATGATTACTGTAAGTATTTTTTTATTATAGGTACAGTCACCAGCACCAATATCTGACACAACAAGCGTGCGTAAATATCTAATACGACTCTATTTCTAGGGCCGTAAGGGCGTGTCAGATATTTTTGCACGCTCCGCTGTGGTAGATATTAATGCTGGTGACTGTACATGCTTGTAAGCAGTATTCTCTAACTTGGCTCATCATCATCATCATCATCATCCCAGCCTATATACGTCCCACTGCTGGGCACAGGCCTCCGAGAGGACAAGAAGAATTCTGAGAAGAATGAGAGGGCTTGGGCTGTAGTTCCCACGCGGGCCCAGTGCGGATTGGGAACTTCACACACACCATTGAATTGCTTCGCAAGTTTGTGCAAGGTTTCCTCACGATGTTTTACTTCACCGTAAAACTCGTGGTGTGGGTGAGGTTTCAAATGTGATTACGCACATGAATTTCGAAAACAAAGGCGCGAGCCGGAGTTTGAACCCACGAGAATCTAACTTGGTTACAAAAACACCCTAAATAAGACCCAAGGTTTTTCTTGCGTTATAAAAAAAAAAACATTAGTAATATTAAATCTTACAACTATGTAAGTAGATTTATAAATAATTCCATAACATTAAATACAATTTCGATTACTCAGTTAAATTAAATTAAATTACCCATTATGGTAGTACTATTAGTTATTCTGTGCTTATAGATAATTAAATTCAATAAATGTTATTCTCGCAACAAACTTTATGTAAAGATAAATTATAGGAGTTTCATCATCATCATCATCCCAGCCTATATACGTCCCACTGCTGGGCACAGGCCTCCTCTCAGAACAAGAGGGCTTGGGCCATAGTTCCCACGCGGGCCCAGTGCGGATTGGGAACTTCACACGCATCATTGAATTGCTGAGTTTAATACAGCTCAAACATAAGAGATCCTATTTATTACGCACCTTTTTGACAAAAATAAATACTAACTTGTACTAGTCTTATCCATATTAAACTTGTAATCGGTACTTCAAATCCACTCACTAATCATAAGGTCGCGGGTGAGCAAAGAAATTATTTTAGTTAATTTTAGTACAGTCAACAAAAAGTACAGTAAGCAAAAAAGGTTGTATTAAAAAATGTATTTTTATAAACTTAATCTTTGAATCTTTGTAATTCAAAATGAAAATATATGATCCAATTTTCATGCAAGTCCCGTAATGGTATTGCTTTTAGCACGTCGCAAAAACATATGATGTACATTAGGTGCATCAAGTGTAAGATATTTAAAAGTATAAAACATTATTAAAGTGGAAAGAATAAACATTTCACTTCTAGTACACTACAGACTATAAGCGAACCTGAAAGAATTTTATCCTACTAATATAACCTGTTAAGGTGAGCAAAGTAATTGTTTATCTACATCCGTATCATACATAACCTTTGATCATAACTTCCCTACAGTATGTCCATAGAGACCATAAGCAAATGTCCTATATTAAGAAACTTCTATCTGTGGTTGCATCATAATGTTTACATTAAAGTGCCGGTAAGCGACACTTTAATTACATTCAAATTTCGAACATCTTCTAAAGAAATATTTTTGGTTACGACAGTCGAGTTGGTCGATTTGTAATAAAATTTCATTGAATAATAAAATTATTATTGTTCCATACATTTTTTGATTCAAGAATTTGCATGGGAGTCTAAATCGACTCAAGCCTAGATTGTGTATGAATAAAAAAAAAACTATAACTGTCACTGTCAGTCATTTATTGAAACTGAGGTTTTATGCCAAGAACCGCTAACTTTAAAATGCAGGTATATCTGTAGATATTGTAGAAAACTTATGGTATGCATGTAAATAAAATTATGTATGTGACTGTACATAATTAGGCATTAAAACACTCGTGAGATATTATTATAAAACTCGCTCTCGCTCGTTTTGTAAAACCTGACTCGTGTTTTAATGCCTCTCATTATGAATCAGTTACATAAAAAACTATAACTGTCAGCCATTTATTGAGACATATTGTAGAAAACTTATGATATGCATATAGATAAAATTATGTATGCGACTGTACATAATTAGGCATTATGCAAAAGCCATATAAATAATTATTATAGTTCTTTGATACAATGGGCCTCCGCAAAATACCACCTGATGCAATCATTTTTAGGGCCATACCCAAAGGGTGCCAACGGGACCTTATTACTGAGACTCCGCTGTCTGTCTGTCTGTCACAGGGCTCTATTTCTTGAGCCGTAACAGTTAGATAGGCTAGACCATAGAAATTTTCACAGATTATGTATTACTGTGGCCGCTATTACAAGAAATACTAAAAATAAAATAAAGTTAACAATTAAAGGGGGTCGTCATATAAGAAACGTATATTTTTCAGCGTTTTTGGTTGCTTTTGAATAGAATATCTCAAAAATATCTGAATACGACTCTATTGTTAACGGCGTAGAAGCGTGTTCAGATATTTTTGACCAAATTTTTGCTCATAAGTTTATAAACTCGACTGTATATACAAAACAGTTGGAAAAATAATAATTAGGAAAAACTATTTTCGGCGAAAAGCCAGGGTCTCGTTTTTCACAAGACGTTATTATGATTTTTCTTCTCTTGAAAAACATTGGCTTACTACTGTATTGTTAAGATGACGCTGCAACTTCAAACTAAAGTAAGATCGGGATAAAATATTGTGAAGGTAATCAGTCGGAATGGTACTATTGTATTAAAGTTCTGGGAAGCTAACAAAGTGTGGGAGGCTGATTAATTGCTTCTTTTGAAGCGAATAGTTTTATTTACTGAGGCTCTTTGAGCCCTCGCGGAGTTTAGGGGAGTTAAAATGACTTAGTAATGCAGCGGTTATTTGATATTAATTTATTATTGTTATTGATTGTACAATAGAATACTTATAAATATTATTTACTAGCTATTGCCCGCGGCTTCGCCCACGTTCCAATTTTCTCTCGATTCATGTAAGATTCGGTAGATTCGGAAAGGGCTTGCCAAGTTTCTTGCGGCGCATTCTTCTTGACAATGATGGTCTTTCCGAAAGCGCTGGTAGTTTAAAAAATAACGTGTAATAGTGCCCATTGCGGCCTATTTACTGAATAAATGATTTGAATTTGAATTTGGCTCTAACGATTTAATATAATAATAATAATAATTTAATAGCGAAGTCTCGCTCGACCAACATCTCAAGAGGCTCTCGCCAGATGGCTAGATCAAGGGCCAGATACATACAGAAGGCGGTACTTACTTCTGGACACGGCACGCATCGTCCGGAGGTTCCTCACTCTGCGGCCCTGACCACCGGTAGCTTGGGCCCTGCCCCGCCACCGGCAGCAAACTAGGTTAGGTTTTTATAATAATATTTTTTATTTTGTTTGTACTTTTTTTTGTATTTTACTTTTTATTACTATTATAAAAACCTAATCTAAGAGTGAAAATAAATACAGAGAATAATAATTTAATAATAATATCATGGGACACTTGAAACCGATGTGCCCCAGAGATGTGCGAAACTGAAGATTCAAATAAAAAAAAAGAGAATCGATCTTTTGTTTCAAGTTCCGAACGACATTAGCAAACAAGTTTTAGTGTATAATTATGCATTTACAATTTAGAAAACGTGATACAAATTAAATATTGCTTTGCTGAGGTTTCTCAGAGCCATAACTAGATTATATCAATGGTGGCTCTATTAGGACATGTTCACGTTATTTCGTCGCTTTATTGGATTATTTCGGGCCCATGTCACAAATAAAAATGTTGACAACTACGTCAACGACTTTTGTAAGCTGTCTTCGTAGAGCATTTCTATTTATCGTTGTACCCTGAGTCTATCTCTCCGATTTCAACAAAATTTTGAAAGTAGACAGTCCATGATTCCGAGCTGGAAAAACATGGTCTCCAGATGTGTCCCCAAAGTATTGTATGGATGTGTCCGTTTTGTTACGAATTTTACAGGCTGTAAATAAATTTACTAAAAATCTCAGACACCAACTGTTGTTTGTGTTACGTACCACAACAGGAAAAAGCTGGCCAAAGCGAGTCGAACTCGCGCACTGAGGGTTTCGCATACATTTTTAGGTGTATATATGTCAAAATCTACGCTAATAACTGGTTGTGTCAATAAATATGTACTGTTTACAGTGTGGGGTAATATTATTATATTAGTTTTAGTTTAGACTAGACTTTAGTTTGTTAAATTTTTATTATTATTTGTTGTAGCGGCATTAGAAACACACGTTATGTATTTTTTCAGTTGTCTATCTATTACGGTTTTTGAGATACCCCTGTGATAGGCAGAGACAGACAGAGATTTATTTTGAAAAATGTCTTCCTGCCAAGTTTCCTGCGGCGCTTTATTTTTGGCAATGATAGTCTTTCCGAGACGCTGGTAGTTTAAAAAGAATAAATGACGTGCACCTATAACCTAACCAACAAAAAGGTTGAAAACCCCCGACATTGTCGCTTCAAAGTTCAATATCTCAAAAAAGGCTGAACTGATTTTTATAGAACATGTCTAAGGACCATCGCTGGAAAGCCTGCTTTCAAATAAAAAAAACCGCATTCTAATCGGTTCACCCGTTTAAGAGCTACGGTGCCACAGACAGACAGACACACAGAAACACAGCGGTCAAACTTATAACACCGTTTTTTTTGCGCGGAGGTTAAATTGCGGCCTTCTTACATTGAAGAATAATTGATTTGAATTTTAATTACACAATATAGCGTAATTAATAGGGTATTCTTGGTCACCCTTCGGGTACGGAACTAATGGGACCACTTTGTTGTCCGTGTGTCCGTCTATCCGTCCATCCATCTGTCAAGACCCTCTTTCCCTGGAAGGCATGGATACAGTCGAGGTCAAAGATATGTTTACACTTTACTACCTTGTCACTGTCACTTCATGTATAAAATTTTCAGAAGGCTTACAGTGACAAAGGTACTTAAGTGTAAAGATAATTTTGACAGCTTAGTACAGCTGAAATTAATATCAAATACTCAACTCTCCAATCCATTGAAGCCATGAAAAGTTAATCTTCTATATCATTACAATTAAAAGGTACAATAGGTATCTAATCAAAAAAAGTGTTTCAAAATGCCGCGGTATCGAATTTAAAAGCGGGCACTTCCGGTGCTCTTAGAAACTTGAAATTTGGTGCTTGGCTTTTTTATCCAATCAAAAACATCAATGTGATATCAGAGCCAAGTTCAATATTAAGAATACGCGTCGTTGTTGACTTTACCTACAAAACAATTGTGATCTATGTAGGCGCCAAGTTATTTTGCTTTGAATGTAATGAAAGTTCAAGACTTTTCACTTGGCTAGTTTTTACCAGTAAACCAAATTTTAGAAAGGTAACATTAGACAAAAATAATAGGTATAGTCTGTACCGAAAGTGTCGTAAATAATTGTTTAATTGCAAGTACCTGACCTAAGTAATTGTTTTGCCTTAAATTTGAGAGGCGGCCTGTGCTCAGCAGTGGGCCGGAACATAAAGACCGGAGATGATACAAATTCAAGCTGATTAATAAAGCCAACTCGATATTTAGTGGCAGAACTTTCAACAGAAGGGTGACAGAAATTACGCAATCACGGGTAACTCTCTTTAATTTAGACAAAGCAATTAAAAGTAATTGTGGCGAGTTCGTAAAATCCCTAATGCCTGTATTGTCTGCGATTAAGTTGAAATTGGAGTTTACCTAACGAGTTGACTCCAATTTATGCCTGGAAAAAAAATAGATACAAATTTTGTTCCTGGCTGTACTTTTTGGTTACGTACTCGGGTTGCCATCCAATCTACACATGAGGGCAATAAAACCATTGAAAGTAGATCGAATTGGACTCGCAATCTTTGATCCAGTCATACATCGTCACTAGTTTGAAAAATTCTCTTATCTCAAATTAATGCATAAACCAAATTCAACCTTGAATTCACCCTGCCCAATAGCAACGACTTGGGTGATATTTGTAAATATAGATTTTTAGGATTAGAGTAAGTTAGTTTTAGTTCTTTTTTATTTATTTCTGTTAATTATTGTATATATTTTATTTGTTTGTTTATAAATAAATTTACTCTTAAACTACCTTGAAAGAATAGTCGTAAAGTTCACTCAGAAAAATTATTAATTATGACGTATGAGTTTTTTTTAAAGTAGACTAGTGACCTGTTTGTTGAATGTTCCCAAAATCAAAAATAACACTAGAAAAAAAGAAAGAAAGAAAAATTTATTTTGGCTCCATAAGTACCACCTAAAACTAAGACTAAAACTAGCACTAAAACTATGTTACTTGGTGACACGGCAGGATACCAAAAAGGGTCTCCACTCAGCATGTGTTGCTGCAGTGCAGTAACGCTGGTTTTCTGTGGAGCCCAACTACACTACACTACACACTGGTCTGCAGGTGCAATTACGTTGCAGTTAAAAAGCAGTTCATCTGTAACGATTCCTAATCAAGAATCGTGCTAAGCTACGGCTTGCCGTGGCAACACTTTTTTTTTTGCTTCTTTCGACACTACATTGTTTCGGTTCTTTCTTTATACTCATACTTAATGTGTAAGATGGTGTAAGGTTCACAATTGTTTTTTTTTATGTATTTTTGTTACAGTGTCGAATTTTAGAAAATAAATTATTCTTATTCTCATAATCTTCTCTTTCATTCTCAGGAACATTCGGACGTCGAGTGGAAGTTCGCACGAACCCGGCTCTGGATGAGCTACTTCGAGGAGAGTGCCACGCTGCCGCCGCCCTTCAACATCTTCCCGACGCCCAAGCTGGTGCTGAAGATGCTAGGGCTAAGGAAGAAGGATAAACTGGCCAAGGAGAAGCAGAAGGTTAGATGGAAACTCTTTTTCACAGGTTGACGCGAGCGGTACTTACCGGATATATCATAATGCCACAAAAATCTCCATACAAATTAACCTGACGTCTGCGTCTTAGTAGTGACAATAATATGCTGTTGTCGACAGTTGTCAAAGAGATGTGACACAGATCGTTAAGACACGTTCGATGTATGTCGTATGCGGACGTCAATATACGTAATGTGTGTGTGAGCAGTTAGCACACATATTATGGGAGACTAAAATAAAACCCTCACAGAGTGACGGTAGGAGCCTATAGGTGTAGTAGTATTTGTGTTATGGCGGAATGACGTAACTACTTTGTTCAGTTCATCATCATCATCATCATCCCAGCCTATATACGTCCCACTGCTGGGCACAGGCCTCCTCTCAGAACAAGAGGGCTTGGGCCATAGTTCCCACGCGGGCCCAGTGCGGATTGGGAACTTCACACGCACCATTGAATTGCTTCGCAGGTTTGTGCAGGTTTCCTCACGATGTTTTCCTTCACCGCAAAGCTCGTGGTAAATTTCAAATGTGATTCCGCACATGAATTTCGAAAAACTCAGAGGTGCGAGCCGGGGTTTGAACCCACGACCCTCTGCTTGAGAGGCGATAGGTCAACCACACCACTTTTTTCAGTTACGTATTTCCTCTTCGGTGATAACTCGTAAAATGTTACCTAGAGATTGTAACATGAAGCTCTGTGAATGTCAGACGGTTCAGCGGGCGGGTACAGTCAAGTTTAAAAATATGAACTTATCCAAAGTTTCAAAAATAAGTACCACAATCGTATTCCGACGCAATAAGGATTCGAATAGCTATACTTATTTGCACTTGTTGAATAATCACCTTTGCACACTGTATAAAGATTGTACATATTTTTTTCGAAAATTTAATAACAAGCCTACTTAATAAATAATTCTATTGAAGCATAAGAAATACACTATACTTTTTACTTCGAGAATATTGGATTTGGAAAATAAAATTTTAAATAATTTTGAAATTTAATAATTTAGCCTAAATAAATAATTATTTTTCCCAACTGACAAATTAAAATTTTATTTCAAGCATCTTTTCTTTGAAGCATAATTTCTTAAATCCAGGTTTCATGTTTTATTCCCAACCTAACCTACTGTGTTCTATAGAAGCATAAGAAAATACACTGAAAACTTTTTACTTCGGAGAAAATTGGGAATTGGAAAATGAAACAGTTGGCAAATTAAACATTTAGCAAACAATAATTCTGCGTAAAGGTAAAACCCAGCATCGTCGGTTTACCTTCAACAACATCACAAAAATTTGCATTCAGGCATGCTCTGCACAAAATTCTTAATATTCAAGTCCATAGGTATATTTACTCGAAATCTCAAAGTAAAATATTTGAACTGCCAAGCGTGCGAGTCGTGCCACGGTTCCCAAAGTAAAACCGCCCAAGCCAGACAAAGTATGCAAAATACTAATTACCTAACTCGTCTGCCAAATAAATTACATGGAATAAATCCTATTCCATCTATCGCGAAGGTCTGAAACCCCTCTCCCATCTTCCGAATAACTAATATACAATGATCCCACACTACGTACATTTTGCTTAAGATTGGTTTTTGGAGTCTTTTTGTATTTTTATTTCAACTCCAAAATTTGTTACTTTTACCAATCTTAATTTGATTGCTTAATAGTGACATCTCTTGTCCGGGTGAACGGTTAGTTCTTGGAATGTTTGAAAGTTTCTCGATAAGGGCTAAAACCATAGATGTCGCTAGTGTCGCTGCTTAAGTGACTAAAAGGAACAAACAAGCTGAGATATGTGTTGCATAGGAGAAATTCGTGTCTGTACTCCTGTCCAGTAGTAGTGTAGGAGTATGGCACGCAGCACGGCATGCTGAGGACCTGGGTTCGATTCGCAGCGCTGGACTCTTTTTCTGGTTTTTCTGTTCATCTATGTTTCAGTTTGTATTTCGATATACATTTTGCTTATAAGTAAACACTGCGGACATACATCCGCGATCAATTTTTTTCAGTTTGGTTAAAAAGTTAGGTACTAGATAGTTCTTATCAATGAACTAAGCCTGAATGAACTAAGTAAACGGAAATCTAGCAAAACACACTGTATAATGGGTTAAGCCGAATCATTTTGTCATTAAGTCACTAAACTTGATACATGAAAATGAGACGCGTGGGGGTTAATTACCTAGATCGTACCTTCAAAACACTGAAATAACGATATCCGCCCAGTTTCAACCAAAGGGTAGAACGAAAATAAATTGTTACAAGTTTGTAAAACAACACCGAACCCGTGTAAAACAGTGCAGATTAACGATCAAGATATTTAAAGAAATAGCGTGGAATAGCGGTGGGAAAATAAGGCTGTGAAGGCACTGTGTTGTCTCAACTTCGTTACCATGATTATAACTAGGACTTGGAGCGACACATCAGGCGCTCGGCGTTGCGTTCGGTGCGCGTTTGTAGCCTACGTACATACAGCACGATTAGCACGGGGTTTGACGGGCGTCTATAAATAAATCTGTATCGAAGTGCTCGATATTCATTTTGCGAATTGGCGTCCAGTCTGCACAAAAGCGGGCGATTAAAATTAAATTTTCATCACACTTGCTCGTAAACAGTGTCGTAACATGCAGGCTACCTTGGTTGCAACCCCACAAATAAAACCCTCGACCTTAATGTGCTTGTCATTGCGCGTACACATTGTCTTGTCATGAAGCCCAAGGTCGGTAAATGAGTGAGTGCCCGTACTGATGGCGCTGCGCGCGCTGCTGCAGGACTACATGGACCACATGCACACGCACGTTGCGGCGCATGCCGAGGGAGGTAGAGGGCGACGCTGCCAAGAGCACAGCCTAAGGTATCGCCAATATTTGGAAGAATTATATTTTTTCTTTTACAAATATAAAATTTTACTTGCAAATGTGATGAAAAACATTGTATGTCGCACGGGCGGTACTAGAATTACGAACATCGACTCATTAAAGCCTCTCTCCTTCTAATAGACTCTCGTTCGTAATTCCTTATTTACCGCCCTTAAGACACAATGTACTATTACCTACCTATGTGCCAATAGCAAAAAGGGGGCGCATGTATCTATTAGAAGCGTTTCTGATGCTCGCGCAACGAACGAAAATCTGACAGCGCGCCTCTTGGGGGCTACTACGAAATTCGAAAATCCAAGTTTGTATGGTATCGTCCCTCTCACTCTCGTATTAAATAATATTAGTGTCTGGGACGGCAAGATACGAAGTTCAAATTTTGCACTTCGTAGTAAAGGGCCAGTAGCGAGTCGATTGGAAACACGGGCCCGTCTGCCAAGGACGATGAAGATCATATATAAATGGCAACAAGTAAGATACTTACCCCTGTTGGGACGCAGGTTTACAACCTTGGAACGAGCTTATAACGCGCGTTATCAAAACGCGCGCTTCAAAAGCCCAATGTATGTATACTCGCTCTTAGTTAAGTAGTTGAGTTTCAAAAACACCTTTTTAGCTGTAGTTTTGGCTAGCTACTTGAAATAATCTTTGAACTTTTCGAAGACTCCATCCGCGTAGAATTCGTTAATCGCTATCCCGCGTGTACGGGATAAAAACTATTCTATGTCCTTCCCCGGGACGAGAGGTAAGAGGTAATAAAATGGGTCTATATCGGATGGCATACAATTATTAGTCCTATCGTTGTGTCGCATAACGTCTTTTGTCCTAATAACGTATGACATACACTTTGTTCCGCATATTTTTGATTGTCCAAAATTGTTGCTCCTATTATCGTTTGTCCTAAATATTATTTGTCCTATCGTTTGATGTGGCTAAGATTCAACTGTAGAATGATTGATGTGCATAATTGTAATTGTTATATTATAGTAGGGATCGGTTAGGGATGACAAAAAAAATTACCTCGAATTACCTTCTAACCTAACCTATCCGAGTCGGGGTGCCCCGGAAGCTCTTGCTCGCTCGCTTCGCTCGCTCGCTTTAACATATGGCTTTTAGGAGGTTTTATGTTAGAAATATTATGCTTTAGGTAATTAGATTTTAGAGTTATCAATATTAGAACAAACTTGCTTTAGGACTTTAAATGAGTATGCGCAAAAGTTATTAGGACAAACGAGTAGTATGCCATTCAACAGTATGCCAAACATTCTCGGCCAAACATTTTTAGGACAAAAAACGTTATGCGATACGACAGGCACCCAATAAAAATATTAACTGGTAGAATTAGTTTCGTTTCATGCATTGATACCGGAATTTCTGAGGAGGTTGAATACCCACTTGATTCTGTGATGTACGATATTAATAAAACATGTATGAGACGTGACTGGTCTCACGGAAAGGGTAAAAGTCAGGGTTGAGGTGATGCCTCCAGCCCTCTAGTCATATCCAATTTAAGTACATTAATTCGACCGGAAGGAAAACCTTTGCCTTTGCCATGAAAACCGTGGAAGTATCTAATATTTGTTCACGAATACAAGGTGTTAATTAAATAGTTAAAAACCAGAAAGTACTTTGCTCAGAATCGAAAGTAGAATCGATTGCACTATTGGTTTAAATCAGGTTGTGTTTGTGTTTTTAAATATATTTTTTATTGTGCCTAGTCTAAAAGTTACGAATGCATACGCCAAGTAAATGTTTAGCAAGGTTGCGTACTATTTTTAAATAATTACATACTGGCCGTTTTGCTGTCAGTTTGATTTTCTTCTAAGAAAGTCTAAGGCCGGCCTCAAACAGCCGGAACAGCTCTCTGAATTAACAATATGAATTCATATTATTAATTCAAAAAGCACGGAAATTCATACAATTTCACTAATCACCACACACATTATGATTTTTTCAGGTTATGAAACGTCGAAGCGCAACTGACAAAATAATTATTTTGCATTCGTTTCTAGGTTTTCACATCACTAAATATCTATGGTCGGGTAAATGGCGTCTTTGTTTACACTTTTAATAAATTGGATTGATATGTATAAACCATATCGAACCAAATGAATCGTGACCCACCGTGGAACCTTTTCATAGCAAGAAGTCATAGTGACATCGCTTTGCTTGACAAGGAAATTCATTATGACACTTACCTACTGTGCGAGTGTTCGACTGTACGCACTTCAAGGCGGTTATTAACCCGCTGCTTCCAGCCTCTGTTCTTATTTACCCGTTTATTAAATGAAGTTTGTCGCAGCGTGAGGTCCTCAATGTGTTTTATAATTGAATAATATTCATTAAATTAGGTAACTTAACGTTACGTAACGTTATTTTTCATAAAGGCTACATGAGCCTTATGAAAATCATTAAGGATGAGTATTACCGTCAAGATGTGGAAACTCTACCTTCCATTTTCCAGGTCGACTCTGTCGAGGAATATAGTTGTGTTAAAAATAATATTTAATACTACATAACCCATCAAAAAGTTGGAAAACCCCCGACTTTGACACTTCAAAGTTTAGTATGTCAAAAATCATATCTAAGAACCATACTTGATTTCAAATAAAAAAATTAAATCGGTCCATCCGTTTAAGAGCTACGGTGTCACAGACAGACACACACAGCGGTCAAGCTTATAATACCCCTCATTGTGCGTCGGGGTTAAAAATAGCTAATAGCACATTCAAATAGGACAATTACTTTCAAGACAACGATGTAAGCTAGCCGAGCTTAGGGTTGAACGCAAGGTGATTTTTCCATGGTCTGATGATGGAACAAAGGAAGGTACCGATGATGCTGGCAGCGTTCCCTCTTATAGTTATTAACAGAGCTCGTAATTTCCACGGCATTTTTGAACTGTCATAGTGAATTCTCACTTATCGACTCTACCTAAATGATATCGATACCTAATGATTATTATCGTAAAATAATAATTATAATATCTTTTATGCCACTATCGTAACTAATTTGCAATTTTTACTTTTCAAAATATGAAGCCTTTTTTAAGTTCCTTCAAGTGGATGTTACATGTGTTACAAAGAACATAAATTAAACTAATAAATTATGAAGTAAATAGGCTTATAGCAATTTCGCCAGATTTTTACAGAATTATTAAACACTAGCTATTGCCCGCGGCTCCGCCCGCGTGGTATTTGGTTATCGCGCGATGTTCCCTCGGGAACTGTGCATTTTTCCGGGATATAAAGATGCCTATGTCACTCTCGGGCTCATAAACTATCGCTATGCCAAAAATCACGTCGATCCGTCGCTCCGTTACGGCGTGAAAGACGGACAAACATACACACAAACACACAAACTTTCGCATTTATAATATTAGTATGGATTATTTTTTTATAAAATTTTACTGTGGCGGTGATCAATTTTGGTGGATTATTCAAGAATATATTTGCAAATTAGCTGATCTAATTTTTAATGCAAAAAATTGCTTATTTGAATTAATGTTGATTTTACATAGAGCGAAGGTGTTAGGTGACTGGGGTACGTGAGAAATGAGCCAATTGCAAGCAAGACCGTAACGTCAAAAAACCTCACGTTACTAACGCCATCTAGCGAAATTCCGCCTGTCTTTTAGCCCTCATTGTTCCATTAAATGAAAAACACTTTCGTATCCATCGATAAGAAACTTTATTATTTAGTGCCAAATTTTAAAAATGAAAAGTGTAGCTGCGGCTCTACGTTGGGTTCTGAAGCTGATTGACAGAGCCCGATAAATGCGATCTTTCCGATAAAATACGATAGAAAACCATTGTGCACTAGGTAGGTACAGTCAGCATCAAAAGTAGCTATACACTTTCGTACTTTGTTGTTTTAGAGCCACGGAACTAATCGCCATAAAAGATTGTCAAGGTGTCAATGCGACAGAGTAAAAAAGTGATGCGCTACTTTTGATGCTGACTGTACATCCATACAATACAATAACTCTTTATTGCACACCAACACAGTAAGCAGTACACAAAACACAGGTATATACATAGAGATTTTCTCCATAGTTATTAGTTTAGTGTCACAACGGAAAATAATCATATCAGCGTTAAAGGTGTTCATGGTAGAAAATGGGTTAGATGTAATGTTACAAAATATATTTCGAGTGCAAAATATATTTGTTTTTATTTTGGCGATTTTTATCAATCACACAATATATATATTTTTTTATATTTATATTCTAACGCAGGAAAATATCGAGAAAGAGCACGACGTCCGCTACACAGCTGTTATGCGGGCGCTGGTGTGGCGGTACGTGTCTGCCATGCATCGCAAGATGGACGACGAACCAGTGACAGAAGACGACGTCAACGAACTCAAGGGCGACGTGTCGGCGCTGCGTTATGAGCTGCTGGAAGTGTTCGAGAAGAATGGGATGGATGTGTCGTTTACTGATCGTAAAGAAAAAGGTATGGGTTTTTGGTGGAGAATAAGCTCTTTGACCTGACCACTGGAAATTAACTAAATTGCCCCAGACTAATAAACAGAGCAAGTTTATGTCTTTAAACTAAATTTCTTTTAAAAATTACATTTTTAAAACAAGCTTTTTTGCTGACTGTACTTTTTGTTGACTGTTCTTACATTGTCGTCCAACTTACATACGTATACCAAATTTAAAGATAATCCGAATACTGGAAATGGCACAAATTTAACTTACAAGATTTGCCCCCACAACAACAACAAAAAGGGCTAAACCGATTTTGATGGAACATTGCTAAGAACCATTGCAAGAAAACTGATTTCAAATAAAAAAATCCGCAGTCAAATCGGTCCACCCGTTTAAGTGCTACGGTGCCACCGACAGACACACAGATAGACACAAACACACATAGCGGTCAATCTTATAACACCCCTCTTTTTGCGTCGGAGGTTAAAAATTGATTACTTTGAATATCCGTCAGCTACCAAGAAATCAGCTAAAAAGTTGATTCATCGATTACCTTGTTCCGCAGCGGTTCTCGGCAAACGCATGAAGGTGTGGGAGCGGCGTCTGATGAAGGACTTCCACGTGGCTCCAGTGGCCCTGGACGAGGAGGACAAGCAGCCGGAAGACGGCCTCTCCAAGTTCAGGAGGATCGCGAAGCTGGCTGTAGCTTCCACCAGCAACGCCAAGTGGGACCAGACCCTCGCGCAGACTGGGATATCGTGAGTACCCATCGTATCATACCATGAAGCGCATACATTAAACGCGTCGGCTACGGTTGGTTAGGAAACTGGCCATTGTCTCATACTTTTCAATACAAAGTATGTATTTTTCACTTCTTATGCTCGTAAAGTCCGTGTTTATACTGGATCTATAGGCGACATAAAATTATTATGCTCTAGTGCATAAAATAATCTTCGTCTAAGACCAAGGTAATCAGGTGTCAGTGTCAACAGCCACAAACAAAAAAGTAAATAAATTTAATTTTCAATTTATATAAAACTAAAAATCAATCAAAATAAATGAATAAAACTAAAAAAATATAATTATACTCGTATGCATGAAAAAAAAAGGTACGTATATAGTAAGTGAACAAATTGTTTCCATTGTTGCTATTTCGTTTCCTCGCAATCGAAGTGAAAAGCATAGTGTAAAACTCGAGCATTAAACCCATTTTACCTTCGACGTGTCTATCCCTTGCCGTACCGGCTCGGGTGGGTATATGAACGCCTCGTGTAAAATGGCTCTTGTTGTACAATCTACTATTGAGGTTACACTAAACTAACTATATATACAGTTCGCCCAAGTCTTGTCCCTGAGGAAGAGTGCCCATAAGGCTGGCTGCATTTCCGCGCTGGATCGTGATTCCAATACGTTGGGCGAGAAATGCACCAGCCCTATGGTCATTGGTAATTTCGAATATATTTTTTTATTTGACCAAAAAGTTTGTGAGCGTCCGAACTCCATGGACCCAAAGTTTCAACAGCAAAAGCTGTAAATATGTAGTCTTAGAGAGACCTGTATATTTGCGGCGTTTCGCTGTCTCAGCCTGCGCTGCTGCTCCACCCGCCTTGGTAGATGAAGAGGCTAAATGGGACGGCGCGAGGGTATCCACACAAGTGGCATCCCAGATAAGTGGCCGACCTATTTGCCAGGGAATAAGGGTTAATCCGTCGGGTCTCTTTCCATCATCGCGTTCCTTTTTAAATAATTGTACTTTACAAAGAATTTATAATATAATAACTTATTTCATCTACTATTTGACTGACACTTTATCACGGTCATAGTAGGATACGGTGTAATGGGTAGAGATTTTTACTAGTTACAGTTGACGTCGCGTGCCTTGCCAGTTCTACCAATATCTACTTTGAAGAGCAATGAACCTATTTATGCTGAATCGTGACCTCTATGAATTTAGCTTTAAATTTATTTGACTCAAAATACGTACGTCTGTACAGTTAATATGCTCCTAATGGATCAAAGTGCAGCCCAGTCAAGCGTGAAACGCTGTTTTGGTATAGAGCTCTAACCGGGAAATAAACTGCGCATTTTCCTTTACTCGTTCATACACTCAATATTTAACAATGAGAACGGCTCGCTGTACAATTATCTTCACAAATACTTTTGACCTGACCAAGCTATTCAATGTAAAACAAATTTATGCGTTTTCAACTTGCATGCTTATCAAAAAAAATATTGAAGAAGGAAATACATTCACAACTAACATTTACGAAAAAAATATTTATGCATAAGTAATTTGAGTAATTTGAGGAACACAAACAAAATAAAAGTATTTAGGCATAGAACTGGCTACGGTAAACGGAATATTTTATCCGAGGGAGCACAAATGTACAAAAACCTGCTAAAAGATATTAAAAGAATCTGAATCCTTAAGTATGTTAAAAAATACATCTATGATTAGATCATGGAGGAGTTTATTATAGTTTAAGAATATTTTTGTTTCTCATATAAGTGAACTGTATGTTCTTAAGCGAAAAAACCGAAATACTTATGACCTGTAATAAGGCTTGACCTTGGGCTTGGGCCCCGGGAACTACGGCGCAAGCCCTTTCATCCTCAGAAGAGGCCTGTGCCCAGGCCGGAATGATGAAAAGCGTCTTGGTTCCAGGTCTCAGATAGGTCGATGCAGGAGCCGGGTGTCTTTCAAAAACCAGCAGAATCTGCAGCGGGCCATGGACGAAGCCAGGAAGCTTGTGATGCGCTCGCCTTTGCCAGGTAAGTGTCATAAAATTGTGATGAGGGGAGAAGCTAGAATATCAGAGAATTCTCTCTTCAGGCAGTTGGCCTGAGGACTGAAGTCCGAAGGAAGAGCATCGAAGTCGTGTATATATTATGCGTCCAAGTGGACTACATTTGAACAACTTTATGCCCGTAGTAGTGTGTAGGTACTTAATACATGTACAGTCGAATTCATAAACTTGTGAGCAAAAATTTGAACATAAATATCTAAATACGACTCTACTGTTAACGGCGTAAAAGCGTGTTCAGATATTTTTGATGAAATTTTTGCTCACAAGATTATGAATTCGACTGTATGTATTGTGTATGTTTAATGCACTGTAGTTAATTTAAAAATTCCAGTCCTTTTATCTTGTCATTGTATTGTCCATTATTGTCTCTGATGTCCAGTCAATCGTTCAAAGGTTAGAAAAGATCCCTTTAAAGGATAAGTTCGCTTTTGTATCCCTCATTCTCTTGTTATTTGGTAACTTCATGTCATTGTGTTTTATGTACAGTTAAAATTTATACATTACGATGCCTTTGGACATGATCCTACCACTCGTGAATTATACTTGAGATTTTTAGATAATTATAGTAACTAACTTAATGTGAACAAACTTCTGCAGCCAGATTTGGCACATTAAAGTATTTTAAACATTTTATTTATCTGGCATTAATACAAACTAGACTAATGTATTTCAATACAGAAATATAAATTTTTAGATAGTTTAATGGGGGAATTTTAATATTTAAGACACCAATTGACGTTGTTTTGTTTACATTTCCAGTTAATTAGTTTAATTACCTAAGGGTCTCACCAAACCTATTGACGGCTTTAGCCGATCAAAAACTCTTTATGTCCACGCAATAAGAGCGAAAAAGACGTCGATCGGCTCGGCCGACGCGACGAAGTTTACCGACGGGAACACGTCTTTTAAGATCCTAAGCGTTTCAAGTATTATAGTTTTAATTATTGTCATCAGAAGGTTCTCGCGGCGCGTCGCCGATAGAGATGCCTATTTCACCAGGCCATACTCTGATGGAGCTGATCAAAGACTTCTCGGCGGACGTGGGCGAGCCTGTTTCAGAAGGGGCCACGTTGGCTCCAAAATCACCTTGGAAACCACCAGGTCAGACTATACATTCTATATCTTTAGAACCGTGCCTTAGCTGAGCTTAGCTTTTTCTTTTGTCAATTAAACACACAATGATAGATGATGCGCGTCTTCAAGAGTGGGGCCCCGTGATGTCACGTATATAGAGAAATAAGTAGGCAGCTTCATCTACGAGTACAGTAATTTTAAATAGTCAGTAGGTAGTAGATGTCGAAAAATTTCCCATGAAATGTGGTAAAGAAAAAGAGAATAAAGCTGATTTGGTAAGAAAAGTGGTATTGTATTGCTCGAATAGACCAATTCGCAAATTATTCCAGTCAATGCAATGAAAATTTTTCTTTTTCATTATAAATTATTCAAAGACTTATTCTTGAAAGACTTGGCAATTACTACAGAAAATATCAACAAAATTACGCAAAAGGAACTGTTATTGTATGGCTGTTAATATATTTAATAGAATTCCCAATGACATAAAATGTTTACCATGTAATAGATTTGTAACTGCACTTTATAAATTTTTACTTAAAAAAAGATATTTAGCATCAGTTTTTTTTATCTATTAATGTTAATGCATGAATTAGTTATTATTATTAAATTTCAATACTAAGTGCAAAAATAATAACATGCTGGTGTCGCCGGCGAGAGCGCTGAACAATTATTATACCAGTGTACCTATAGAACAACAACCATAGTAACCGCTTCTCTAGTAAATAAATGAATTTGAATTTGAATTTTTTTTTAATTTGAATACTCCGTAATTGTTCAGGAGCTGGTGACATCTTACTCGGCGCTGCGCCCAAGAGTCCAAGCAGAGGCAGTTCTCCCAAACCTCGCACTCCGAGTCCAGGACCCGTGAACATGGTAAACGAGCCTAGATCATCGAAAAATGTTAGTGTTAGGAACTTGTTAAGAAAATGGTGCAGGATTGTTAAGTTCTAAAGTCCCTAATAAATTCAAAATTTGATTTCTTCAAGTGAGCAGTTCTAGTATATTAATTAATTTATTTCGGGGATTCCAGAATTGGTTTTAATGATTACAATCAATTTTACTATATTGGGGTTTTCTGAGGCAAACGTAACTTGGTATTTTTCTAGGAACATGCGTGTTTTCAACATTAAGCGCAGCTTACTGAGGCACTGGTTCCTTGATTACAGTTAAATTAAGATTTTCCGACAAACTTTACTGCAAAAAGACAATTAGAGTCTTTGTGAAACACATCAACATGTGACTTTTTGTCTACACGTCTACACGCCCGCGACTTCGTTTACGAAGAATTGGCTTATCGCGTACCCTATAGGGACGAATCATTTTCTTTCGGAATAAAAGGTATTCTAGCATTTATTTTTGTCTTCTAATATGATGTAATGGATAGACAAGACTGGAAAAGTTGAGAAGTGCCTATGTCCGAAGACGGGCGCTATAAGGGCTGTTATAGATAGAATATGATGTAATTAAATTAATATCAGCTAGGAAAAAAATCTCTTGGTTATCTATCCTGGTTCTTCGTTCACAGGGTATCTTGACACCTAAGGGTCCATCACCAACTCAGACGCCACGAGGGCCCAGCCCTGCTCCCAGACCTGTCAGTCCAGTGATAGAAGAGCCACAACAAGGTAAACTATTCTAATAGTAAGTTGCGTACCTATAATTGGCAAAAGTCTCTTTTTCTGGGTTTTTTCTGTGCATCCATGTTTGAGTTTGCATTTATGTTGGATTTTGCGGCATGATCGTAAAAGTAACAAATTTGGAGTTAAAATAAAAAATACAAAAATACTCCAAAAACCAATCTTAATTTGTTTGCTTAATCGGGTGAGTGGTTAGTTCCGAAGGAATGTTGACGTCTCTTGATGAGAGCTAAAACATAGATGTCGCTAATGTCACTGCACTACTTAAGTGACTAAGAAAAAGCAGGCTGAAATGTGTGGTGCATGGGAGAAATTTGTGTCTAGACTCCTGTCCAGCGGTGGTGTAGGGGTATGGCACGCAGCACGGAATGCTGAGGACCCGGGTTCGATTCCCAGCGCTGGTCTCTTCTTCTTGGTTTTTTCTGTGCATCCATGTTTCAGTTTTTATTTTCGATGTGTTTGTATGTTTAGAGCCAAGTCCTCTGAAAGGAAAGCGTATTCCCGGAGATTCTCCACCAAAAGTCATCAAGAGGAAACCGCCCGGACCACCTGCGCAAGATGATCAGGTGAAAATCTGTTTATATTTTTAAGAAGTCTGACTTATTTGACTGATTATTGTAAAATATTCGAATTAACTAGGTACTGTAATGTTATCATTGAACGTAAATTCTGTAATAATTTCTTGTCTGCCATTTATTGATTTGACGACCGGATGGCCAAGTGGTTAGAGAACCAGACTACGAAGCTTGAGGTCCCAGGTTAGATGCCCGGCCGCGGCATTTGTATGAATAATAGATACGAATGTTTGTTTTCGGGTCTTGGATGTTTAATATGTATTTAAGTATGTATCTATCTGTATAAATATGTTTATCCATTGCCTTTTTGCTTAGTTTGGGACTAGGTCAATTAGTGTCAAATGTCCCAGGATATTTATTTATTATTTTATTTATTGGCAAACGATTTGTCTTTATTTACGAAAACATTTATTATTTTATCTACTTGAAATAACCCATCAATATCATTTTCCTTATTTAATATGAACTTATTGAGTACACCAATTTAACCAACAATATGTTGATGCGACGTGATAGAAGGCAGTGCAATATTAATCGATGTAGTCAGTTTAATTAATCGATTTAATCAGTTCAATTAATTCGGTGATCCAGGTACTAGTAAGCGAGATCAAACCTCTCGAAGACATCGCTGTGGCTCGACCCGTGGTCCCCGAGATCAAGCCATCAGAAGGTGCCATACCTCCACCGCCAGCGCCTATTAAACCTAAGGTAAGCCCGTCATCATTATATTATGGGTCGGAAAACACCCGTCATTTAATAATCTAACCCTACTTCGTTTAGAAATTTCCTGACGAGATGTATACGTATTTTAAAAGCAAACTTTTCAGAATATATCCAAAGTTTGCAACAGAAGCTTTATTGACAGTGAATTGGCACACGTTTTGTTAGATCACCTATCTAGAACATTCGAAGACACATTTAGCTTAAGATTGGTTTTTTGGAATCTCTTTGTATTTTTTATTTCAATTCCAAATTTTTACTTTTACGTTCTTCCCGTAAAACCTAAATTGAAAAACTGCTTGCTTGTTTCTTATTTAGTCACTGCTTAAGTTGCTAAATAAGACACAAACAAGCTGAGATATGTGGTGCATAGGAGAAATTCGTGTCTGTGCCGTTGACCAACAGTGGTGTAGCGGTATAGCACGCAGTACGGAATACCGAGGACCTGGGTTCGATTCCCAGTGTTGGTCTTATTTTACTGGTTTTTCTGTGCATCTATATTTCAGTTTGTATTTTCAATTTACACATTTAGCTCTCCATTATAGGTGGAACTGGAGGATATCGTCAATTTTAGAAAAATAGAGCTATAGAAAATGCAGTGAAAAAATATAACTGTTTTTATAAACGTCATGTTGTTGACAAATTATAAAATACTGCAGAAATATGTATAGCCTTACTAAGTTAAAATCCATTCTGACTTGCCACAGCAATTATAACATTACTAAGTTTCTCACATTTACACACAATGAACAGGCACCAACTGCACCAACGATGGAAATAACACCAAGTACGCCTCCAGTGCACGCCGCATCGAAGCCTCCTTCACCACCGACGGCCAAGACCGCCACGTCCTCGCCAAAACCCCCTTCGCCTCCTAAGTCTCCCACGCCCCCTAAGTCTTCCACACCTCCTAAGTCTCCCACGCCCCCTAAGTCTGCCACACCTCCTAAGTCTCCAACACCTCCTAATTCTTCGTCGCCTCCTAAATCACCAACGGTTTCTAAAGCTCCTAGCCGAGCAACATCGCCGCTGCCTACGACTTCGGAGCCAACACCGGTAACTATTTTCTCAGCAGCTCTTCTCTCTCAGATTAGAGACCGGATTATATGCGATTTTATAGGTACTTGCGTATCGTGACTACTTTGAAAATTCTCGTACCTCAAATCATCATCATCATCATCCCAGCCTATTTACGTCCCACTGCTGGGTAGGCCTTCTCTCAGAATGTGAGGGCTTGGGCCGTAGTTCCCACGCGGGCCTAGTGCAGATAGGAACTTCACACATACCATTGAATTACTTCACAGGTATGTGCAGGTTTCCTCACGATGTTTTCCTTCACCGTAAAGCTCATGGTAAATGTCATACGTAATTTCGCACATGCATTTCGAAAAACTCAGAGGTGCAGGCCGGGGTTTGAACCCACGAACCTCTGCTTGAGAGGCGATAGGTCAAACCACTAGGCCACCACGGCTTTTTTTCAAAACATCAAAACGTCAATAAAATTGAACCTGGAAATAAAGCCGTAAGTTCACTGACTGATTCTGATGTACAAGTTTTTTTTAAAGTAGTGACGATATGCATTGCTTAGCCTGTTGTCATCGATTACTGCATTTTACCTAAAATCTTGCGATGATGCTTTGCAATTTTTTTGATGTAATTTTGCTATAGGTATTTGCCCAGACCTTATATCGAGATAGACCTTAAGAGTTCGCCTACCTTGCGTGTAAAAAGTTTGATCCACGGTCAAAGTTTTGTCCAATCTAAATGCGCGATGCGCTTTCAAAAACCCGCCGCTCGATTCGCGGTGGCACGCCTTTGAATCGGTTTCGCGCGCCTTTGATTGAATCGGTACCGTGCGGTCTTGATTTCCCATCACTAAATCTCACTCGTGACGTCATCGTAGGTACGATGAAATTCGACACGCTAGGTTCTCATACAGTTTGAAGCGCTCGTTTCGTCTATCTCGATATAAGGTCTGTGGGTATTTGGAATATATCTGGGTGGCGTGGGAGAGTTTAAAATTCACTGCCAGAAACAACAAGTGCTAACATAGGACCCAAATTCAAATACTGCTCAGCTCAGTGGATGCGGAACGGCCTTTAGTGAAGTTCGATACATCGGCACTTGTTAGGAAGTCGGTTTTTTTTTTTTTTATACGACTGGAAAGGCAAAGCGACCAAACACTCCTGAGAAAGAGTAGATGGTAAGAGGATAGATTAGACTCCTGATGGTAAGAGGTCACCACCGCCCATAAACATCTGCAACACCAGGGGTATTGCAACGCGTTGCCAACCTAGAGGCCTAAGATGGGATACCTCACGTGCCAGTAATTTCACCGGCTGTCTTACTCTCCACGCCGAAACACAACAGTGCAAGCACTACTGCTTCACGGCAGGATTAGCGAGCAAGATGGGGCTAGCAATCCGGGCGGACCTTGCACAAGGTCCTACCAACTGCAAAATCGATAATGAATATTTGATTGGAGCCGTCATTGGATGAGTGAAATCTTGTGGATGTAGCAAAACTATATATATATAGTCAATCAATTCGATTCCTAGGCCACTACAGAACCTTGTTTTAACGACATTATAGGTCATTCGATAAATAATGTTACAGCGAATTTAAATTATTGACTATAATAAGGTCCCACGGTGGCCCAGGAATCAAATTGGTTACCTGTACAATATCAAAATCTTGTTAGTATTTTTTGAACGTATCACGACACTAGACCAACTTTTATTCATTCGAATAAAGCATAAATTTAAAGACGGTGTCAAAATCCTTACTTTGTTTATGTTGTAACCCCTACACGATTATTTAGGTACCATCAGCCAAATATGTGGTCTACCACCCTAAAGTTGCTAATCATTTGCATGTCATAAAACAATAATGCCAATAGACGTGTCTGTCAACTTGAAAGTTCGACTTTAGCGACATATCCATTGATAGGAACTTGTTTAAAAATTGATAGACCATAGATGGTACCTAACAAAGAGCAGTAAAGCATCTTCAGGTACTTTTGATCGCCTTAACACACTTTCCCCTCATTTTCAATTGTTAACAATATTCTCTCTCAACCAGTCCTCCCGCACAACGGCTCTCGTCCACATCCAGCACGGAACAGCTGATCCCTCCAGCATCGCCAGAGCCCTTCGACCGAGCAAGAAGATTGACGAAGTCAAGACCATTAAACGACAACCTAAGACTGGATGGCTTTAGGTCAAATCAAAAACCAGTACTGATGTCATAAGCTAAATCCAATTCACGGAGCTTGTTGTGTATGTTCGCTGTGGTAAAAAAACTTACACTAAGTGCTCAAGGTCTGAGTACATTTAATTGATTCCTAAAGCTTATCTTGACCTGCCAAAATGGGATAGACTCGGAATTATAACAAAATAATTTGCATATTAGCATCGTTTTTATTTTCGGTTGGGTCGACTAGGCCAAAGACACTAGGTAGGTAGGTGCTTGCTTTTGTTTACTGGTTTTTAGTTTTAAAATTTTATATGAGGTGCTTTTTAGCACGGATTGTTTACGGTGTAATACTACTACTAACTAATATACGCATTCCGATCAATTAAGCAGATAGTCACGATGCCATCAAATAATTTTGAAATATTACAGATAGCTTCATGATTTGCTAGATTCTTTTTGTAAAGTTTATTTTGTTGTGTGATCTATTTCGGTTACCATATAAGACTGTTACATCATGATCATAAGTCAAGTGTCCTACCCATTGCTCACTAAGTACTATTTTGCCTTTTACGATGTCACTTGCCATCTAAAAACAAATGTA
Organism: Choristoneura fumiferana; assembly: GCF_025370935.1. Classification (NCBI taxonomy): domain Eukaryota; kingdom Metazoa; phylum Arthropoda; class Insecta; order Lepidoptera; family Tortricidae; genus Choristoneura; species Choristoneura fumiferana. The sequence continues at coordinate 4,401,719 of NC_133486.1, forward strand.
AGAGAGGATTTAAGAGATTTTTATATTGCTGTTAACACTACATTTTCTAGGTTAATCTGTACCTACACGGTCGTTCGCCGTCTGCAATGACTCAGGTTTTTCCTTTACCCTGGATTTTTTCTGTCTAAAGATTGATTTATTGAAAGTTTTTTACACCAAAGAAAGTGGGTTAATGTATAATCATTAGCTGTAGACAGGTGGAGATCGTCGACCTTTTGACGTACGAGTAATATTAGCTTGGTTGTATACTTATATAGGTCGATTCGCAAAAGCTGGCATGAACAAGTTGAATGAGTGAATGATATTATTGTCTACGCATACATCACAAAATGATTAATGAAATGTTGATTCAATAATCGTATTATAGAAGTATTATGTATTTGTTTACAAAATTTTGGAAGGCCCCTGTATAAAGGTGACTTTCCACCGGCGAGGTGGGACGAGTATTGAAATTTGTATACAAATTGCGGCGATACAAATTCCAGTTCTCGTCTCGCCTCGTCTTGTCTCGCCTCGCCGGTGGAAAATCACCTTAAGAACGGCTCCCAGTCTCACACAGTGACAAGTGGCATTACTTTCGTTCAATTCATTCTTGCTAGCTGTTATGGATCGACTTATAACGGACATCGAATTTAAGTAGATTATTTTTGACGCAGTACGAAATTTCTGTGTATTATTTTGGGTTCCGTACCCGAAGAGTGACTAATAACCCTATCAATGTCGCTACATTTTCCGTCTTTCCGTCTGTCCATCATAGGAATACATCTCAAGAACCATATTTGATACACAGCTGGCATTTATAAATATTTCCATTGCCGCTACAAAATCAAAAAATAAATAAATTGTTAGTTAAGTTGGGTCCCAACGGACCAATATAAAATTACCCAAGGCCATGTAACTTTCTTTTATTAGCATTTCATTGCATTTTTATTGATACGAGACCGGCTCACACTTGTTTGATTTTATTTAGGATTTACTTACAAAGCTAAAAACCTTGCGAGTAATTGCATGATTTTTCGTAAGTAGATAGGTATGTACTACAATCACTCGTAATCTAGCTTCCTGTTTAGATAAAAAAAAGTGATATTTCTTCTACATATTTCTGTATTTGTCCAAGTACTTTAATATCTAAAATGGCTCGTTTTGCTGAATTTGTTCCCGTGGTAAGGTAATTTATTAAATCGCCTAGCCCTTTTTAAGTGATTGGATTATAATTTGTTTAATTAACCCGTATTCTCTTCATTTGGGAATATTTGTGATTAATTTATCTAAGAGGTAGGTACTTGAATATGAAACTACCGTGAGACTCACTCATATTAAATATAATGACCCGGACCCGCGGGTAGTTGTGTGCCGGTGTCAGTTTCGTCGGGTAGTCGGCAGAGCGGCGGCGCGCAGTGCGCGTGTTGCGGCAGCCGCTGAGTTGCGTTGCTCCGAAGACGAAGGGCTACGGAATAGCCCGAAACATGTCGAGCTAAACTCGATTTAAGGCGTGAGTTATCCGGGTCATTATATTTAATATAGGTAGGTACTTGAATAATTTTAGGTACCGTAAGTTTTGACGAAGTAGGTAATTTGTTGTTAATCACATATTTATGTTATAACCTGCAAAGTAATAAGTAATAACTATTCGTTATTATAACTGGCACATAACAAAATCATAGCTTTGGCCACGCAGCCCCATAATCCTACGGTTTTGATTGAATTCTATTGGTCTGAATTTAATGCCGCCAATCACTTGCACTTTATGAGCTGTAAAACGTGGTTCCCCGTATACTTTTGATCTCAAATAGTGAGGTGATGTCACTTATTGACCAACTCAGTTGACCAAAAAGTGAAGTATGAGTTAGGTACATGGCTTCGGATGTCAACACGTCGCATTTAGTGTACTGTAGAAACTAGGACAACCTTCGTAACGCCTTGTCATCACTGTCACGTAGAAATTTTTTGAGAAGAAGTTTTTTTTATATATTAGAGGGATAACGAGCAGGCGGGTCATTTGATGGAGAGCAAGCATCACCGCCCATGGACCATAGGATAAGTTGAATTACGGATGCGTAGACTCGTTTTTGAAGATCCCTAAGTTTACCGGTCCGGAAATACTGGCGCTGCAGGGTGATTCCAACCAGTTTCATCGTGCATGGCAACAAGTTCCGCTAAAAACGAAGTGTAGATTGCCAGCTATTGAGAATAAATAAATTTTAACTGCATAACTACAAATATAAAATGGCGACCTTGACTCGTAATCGTAACCGTGTTACGGTGTCAGATGCACGAAGACAAATGGTATCGAACGGAGTGCGTAGTTTCAGAGCGTCAAATTCATGACTAATATGAATGTCTGATAGACCCTCTCGTCGTCCATATCGGGTATCTGACGCCGTATCGGTTTCGGTATCGAATCGATAAGGTACATCACTATCGTCAAGGCGATTACAAGAAAATTTGTAACTTGTGTTGCGATGAATAAGGAACATATTCTTGGGCGAGTTTCAACTACTACTTAAGTAAGTAGATAATGTTAAGTGATGGAATTTTCCAGTAGTCCTACATAAATATTACTAAACATAAAAGTGATATTCACTTGGGATAATTCCTGCCAACATAATTATCGGTGTTAACTGTACCTATGTACTCGTAAATGTATGTTGTAATTTGGTCAAATATTTAATATTTTTGTACTCTCGTCAAAGATAGCTTGGTTAAGGGGTGAGGAAGAGGGTTCATAATTACCTATCAATATCTCTATCACCTGTATTTTGTACGAAATTGTAATATGAGAATAAAATTAAATCAAGGAATGGTATTTTTATTATTTTCCTCATTTTCTTATGAGTATTCATTAGTAAGGTAAGAGGTAAGTACCTAATTATTTTGATACCAGATAAAAATAGCCAACTTTCTGGCATAATCCGACTACAGAATGCAGTGAATGCTAGTTTGTTCATCAAATTTCAATCATGAAAATAATAGATCTGTCACCTAATAAATACAATACAATACAATTCAAATATCCTTCTACCTATTCTACTACAGGTCTATTTAGGTACGACGACGAGCGAAGCGAGTAGTGTTAGGTAGGACTGAGAGCCTCAGCGCGCGAGCCGAACGAGCGAAGCGGCCGGAGAAGTGCCAGAACCGACCATTTTTTGCTAATGCTTGCGGCATGAAACTTCATTATATTAAATTTATTCAAATTGCCAGTCATCATCACCATCATACAAATACGAAACGTAAGGCCAGAGAAAGGGACAACCGCATGACTTCCACGTAATTTGATAATTAATATTATTTTCAGTGATAAAAAATAATTTGTAGGTAAACATTTTTATAATGTTTGGTGATTCTGTTTTAATGACACTTTTATTATTTTCCCCTCCTGAGCATGTCATCTATAACGCACAATGCCTAGGTAGCAAAATGCCTAAAACGAATGTCTAAAACGCAATATGCCTGATAAGCAAATTACATTAATCTCATATCACCTATGATTTAAGACATCTCAAACGCAAAATGCCTAATAAGCAAATTACATTCATCTCATATCGCCTATGATTTAAGAGATCTAAAACGCAAAATACCTGCATGGCAAAATGATTAAACCTCTGTTGCCTAGCTGTATAATGTCTAAAACGCAATATGCCTGATAAGCAAATTACATTAATCTCATATCGCCTATGATTTAAGACATCTAAAACGCAAAATGCCTGCATGGCAAAATGATTAAACCTCTGGTTGCCTTAGCTGTATAATGTCTAAAACGCAAATTACGATTAGGGTTTTTCGGTTTTAGCTGTACTGATTTAGGTAATTTGCAAAGCAGACATAATGCATTTTCGGCATTTTGCCACTAAGACTTAATGCGATTTAGGTAATTTTCAAAGCAGACATAATGCATTTCGGGCATTTTGCACTAAGACTTAATGCGATTTAGGTAATTTGCAAAGCAGACATAATGCAATTCGGGCATTTTGCCACTAAGACTTAATGCGATTTAGGTAATTTGCAAAGCAGACATAATGCATTTCGGCATTTTGCCACTAAGACTAATGCGATTTAGGTAATTTGCAAAGCAGACATAATGCCATTTCGGGCATTTTGGCACTAAGACTTAATGCGATTTTAGGTATTT
>NC_133486.1:4708130-4943313 GCF_025370935.1 Choristoneura fumiferana
ATTGTTGATGTCTTTGTTAGTACCTAAAAAACTTTGAATATGAAACTACCGTTAATCTCACTCATATTTAATGAAACCTATCCGGATAATTCACGTCTCAAATCAAGTTAATTATATCGAAAATACAAACTGAGACATGGATGCACAGAAAAACCAGAAAAAGAGACCAGCGCTGGGAATCGAACCCAGGTCCTCAGCAATCCGTGCTGCGTGCTATAACCCCTACACCACCGCTGGACAGGAATCTAGACACGAATTTTTCTATGCATACATATCTCAGGTTGCTTATTTCTACTACGCTAATTAATTAATTAATTTGATTGCTTAGTAGCGACATCTCTTGTCTGGGTGAGCGGTTGGTTCCGAAAGAGTGTGACGTCTCTCGATGAGAGCGGAACATAGATGTCGCTAGTGCTGCTGCATAAGTAGCCTAGTAGAAATAAGCAACCTGAGATATGTATGCATAGGAAAAATTCGTGTCTAGATTCCTGTCCAGCGGTGGTGTAGGGGTTATAGCACGCAGCACGGATTGCTGAGGACCTGGGTTCGATTCCAGCGCTGGTCTCTTTTTCTGGTTTTTTCTGTGCATCCATGTCTCAGTTTGTATTTTCGATATGGTTTCACGGGATACCCGTAAAAGTAACAAATTTGGAGTTGAAATAAAAAATACAAAATAATAATTATATTAAATAGTAATTAAGATTTCATGTTATACAAACTTTTTTTACAAATAAGTACCTACCTACTTACACCTTAAAAGCCGTGACGCTTTACGAGTAGGTCTCTCACAGACGCCATTTTAAGTGTTCCCATTTGTAAAACTTTGCGTGGCTATCGTTAATAATTCCTAGCTTTTTACTACCGTGTGAAAAAAGGACATAAAATTTCACGGTTACCAGAATGTTAACTTTAAATACCTACCTTTACTTCACCTGTTAGATAACCAAAGTAATTCGCAAGATTAGACATTTTACTACGTGACATAGACGGTGGTTACTTTTAATTGAAATTTGTGTTTTAGCGTGGAGAGAGTAATACAGCCGGTGAAAATTACTGGCACTTGAGGTATCCCATCTCAGGCCTCTAGGTTGGCAACGCATCTGCCATCCCCTGGTGTTGCAGGTGATCTCTACCATCAGCAGACCTACGTGCTCGTTTGCCATCCAGTAGAATAAAAAAATACATTAGGGGCCTGTTTCACCATTGTAGACTAAAAAAATACAATTAGGGATGCCGTCTCTGTTTGTTTTTTGTCGCGTAAACAAGTCGTAAATAATTAACATTCACCCAACGATACTTCACTTGGTCTGTGGGTGTGAAAACATGATGTACAAAATCCTGATCCTCGTACACGTGATAAAATTACTGTGATTTTGTTCATTATGTAACGGTAATTTTTGATTACTAGACATATTTCGGAAAACGACCTTTTTTACAAGCTTTTCTTTAGTTTTGTCACCTGTCCCGTTGGTTCTGTCTGTCTGTTGTAGTAATTTTTGCAATAATCTGGTAGTGACATTCCGGTAGTCCGGCCAGGATCGTCTCCACAGGACGGAACTCTTCAACGGTTAATGGCATCGACTTGAAATTTGGTATTCAAATGTAGTTCGGGTGACAATGAATGTAAAGTCGACAAAAAGTACAGTCAGCAAAAAATCTTGTATCAAAATATATTTTTTACCAAAAATTTTTAATGTATATGCCATGTTACGTAATATTCATTGAATTTATAGTGTTTTTTTTAAATCTATGGTATTATATTTGTCTCTTTCTAGGTAAAACGCTTTTCTCTTGTTATGCAGTAAGTAGGTGACGTCACATGAAAGTATGTCTTTCTCTGTCTAATCTTGGATTTCAAACGCACCTAAAACTCTACTATATTGAAAGGTAGATTAAAAAAGGTTTTTCCCATTTTTGACTTGCTTTGATTTATATAAAAAAGTCAAATACCTTAAATACACATTAGGGGTAAATATGAGGGAGGCCTAATACAAGAGTGAACGTCATACGGCTGATACGGTGATGAGTCAAATACCGTATTATATTTAAGTTTAAGATCTCGTTACAGCTCTGAAAGTCTCCGTAGGTACCTGATCGCACGTGTAGGTACATTATGAATTCAAAGCTACAACTTCCTATTATTACCAGAGGGGCTCTGCCGTCCTGGCTCAAGCGAAGCGCAACCGAGCGCGCGATCAGAGTTGCCAGAGTCACAAAAATACACTTTTTTAGTTAAATGTCACGTTTTTTTTGGATTGCATTGGAACATCTAAAGAAATAAAGAGTTATTGTATTGTATTGTATCAAAAGGGCTGTTTAGCCAGCTAAGCACCCACAATGCCACACTATTTTCATACGATCCAAGCAGAATTTAAAAAAACGATTTGGATGAAAAAGTAGTACCTACTTATACTACGGGTGAAGTAAAACATCGTGAGGAAACCTGCACAGCCAGCGAAGCAAGGAAAGAACACGCCAAGTCACCTTTTTTAAAATTGAGATTTTAATCTCAAAACGTAGAGCTCGCAAAGTACTTAGTAGGACTTACCATTGAATTAAATAATCTGAAAACAAAAATATTATTTTTTAATTTTCAAATAATAGTATTGTTTTTGATGACTAACTTTCAAACCGCGTTAACTCTAAAAGTTTCTTAGGTTCACACGTTCTTTCCGTGGACCCTTCGAATAAGCTAGGTCAAACTAAGTCATTCCAAGTAGTGGTAATATTTAAAAATAAACATTTTTATGTATCTTTTTGTGACTGTATTTTTTGTTGACTGTATTGTCACCCAACCTTCATAATGTACAACAAAATCATGTCAATCTGACTACTAAAAGTGGTTCAAAATTAACTCGCAAGATAATAAAATTTCTAATTCCAATGGTTAAGAAGACGTTACGTTTATTTTTTATAGGCGTAGTGTAATATAAGTATGGCAACACCGCAGGTGATTTAGTACGATGCGCACGCGCCGCTCGCTATAACGTCATCCAGTTGCTAAGGTGATTTACTACAACTAGATATAAAAAAAACGACTTAATGTTAGTTATTTAGTTTAGATTTTTAAAACACATTCAGATTTAGTTGCCTATGTTTTATTTAAGATGGCTCTCATCCAAATTTTATCCAAATCCGTCCAGCCGTTTCAGCGTGAAGGAGTAACAAACATACTCACTCACTCTCAAACTTTCGCATTTATAATATGAGTAGGATATATTCTTTAAAATGCGGTATTTGGTCTAGCATAGTCAGTCGAGGAAAACTAGATCCTCGAAAAAAGTTTTGTATAGGGATTCGCCTTTACTTAACAGACAGACAGATAAGGGGTCGAGCTGTATAAAAGATTGAAAAAGACTGCCTTAGACGACCGTTTATACCTGCTGAGCTGGCAACGTTGCATTTTTGTTAGTTTTCTCGATTATTCCATAAAATTGAATGAAAATTAATAATGTTGTCTGATAGAACACTTCTTAATATATAAGTTAATGTGTCTGCTACAATAATTATTCGTTATAGACTTTTATTTTCTTAAAAAAAACCGGTCATAAACATTAATTCGTTTTAAAGGAATATAAAATTCTATCACGAATAATTATTGGAGTAGACACCTTAACTTATATATTGAAAAGTGTACTATCAGAAAACATTTTTAATTTTCATTCAATTTTTATGGAACAATCGAGAAAAACTAACAAAAATGCAACGTTGCCAGCTCAGCAGGTATAAACGCTCTTAATACATCACCAACACTCGTAATTTTTGTACATGTCGCCCGTAATTCAAAATAGGCAGTAATGAGGTGCGGGATTACGCTAGCAATAATAAATGATGCCTTGAGATTAAGATTAAGATAATAATTAACAGTTACTAAGTGGGAAATGAGTGGTTACCGGTTAACTAACGATGTTAATTGGTTATTATCGCTGTATACTGTTATTGATAAGTTACAGGTTAGGTTACTGACCTTCTGTTCCGGGTTGATACATTTATCCATACTGTGTGTGTTTGTATGTTAGTCCGTCTTTCACGTCGAAACGGAGAGACGGATCGACGTGATTTTTGGCATAGAGCTAGTTAAAGGCCAGAGACTTTTTATCCCGGAAAAATGCACATGTTTCCGAGGGAACAGCGCGTGGTAAGCTAGTTTAACTGCAATGTAGAGTGTATAACGTGGCTTTTTCGTGATTCTCGAATGGAGACCGCGGATCGCACGCGTAGGACGTCCACCACAGCGAGATGGACGGATGATCTGGTTAAAGCCGCGGGTTCAAGGTGGATGCATGCCGCTTCCAACCCTAACCGAAGCAAGTGGAGGTCCAAAGAGGAGACCTATGTCTAACAGTGGACGTCCTACGGCAGATATAATGATGATGATGACCCGTGGCTTTGTACGCGTAGGGGGAAGTCCCGTAAAGCCGGACGGCACTCATCGCCGGACACTCGTAATATCTCGCTAATTTTTTATGATTACTATAAGCCAAAATATGGACCATATAAAAAATGCGGCGGACTCCCCTGCACTTATTTTATCAAATATTAGATAGGACCCATAACAAATAAATGTGTGTTAAATACTTGTGATGTATACATGTCATTTAATAATATTGTAAATCTGTTAAAAAAAAAAAAAAACCTCGTTGAGTTTCTTGCCGGATTCTTCTCAGCAGAGGTTTTTCCGAACCGGTGGTAGATTTTTTTGACATTCATAAGTGCTTGTTATAGCCTAAATTGAATAAAGATATTTTGACTTTGACTTTGACTTTGAATGTATTCAAATATTACGAGTGTCCGGCGATAGGATAGGTTCCGTCCGACTTTACGGGACTTCCCCCTAAGCACGCCTAAGGTTGGATTGAAATTCCAGTGTTCAGCAAAAATAACCGTGGTAATTACTAAAAAGTGCATCGTGGATTTCATGAATGTTGCTCGAAAAACTACAGCCACAAAATGTCTTTCCTCTAATCCTAGTGGTTGGTACTTTGGAATTTTATCCCGCTCTCATCGAAATATCGGGGTAATAAGTTCTTCCCGTGTATTACAGATAACCGTTGGCGAAGAAAAGTTCTCGAGTGGATACCACCAACCGGAAGACAAAGTGTGGGCAGTTCTCCCACCGGGTGGACTGGCGACATCGTGAGAGTTCCAGGAAACCGGTGGATGCAAGAGGCGAGTTGTCATTCATTGTTGGTGTTCAAGGGAGGCCTTTGTTTAGCAGTGGACGTCTTCCAGTTGATGATGAAGTTGTTCCCAAGGACGCACGATAAAAAACGAATTCTTCGCAGACAAAGTCACAGGCAATAGCTAGTGTTGGATATTTCCCACAACTTAGTACGGAACCGTACGTGTATTTCAACTCGCACTTGGCCAATTTTTATTTGGTACCTACCAAAGCCTGAGAAAACCCGACGAACCACAAGATAAAGTAAGGATTAGGATGTTAATTCAATTACTTTTTATTATTAGGCTCGTAATCCAACAGACGGAAGTATTTCGCATTATTTTTATTGGCGTCTTAAAGTCTTGCCGACTTCCTTGATGTAATCAATATACAAACGCTGTGTTAGTGTAGTGGTGAATCAGGGGGGCTAGTACGAAATTCGAAAATCGAAGTTCATATCGTACCGTCCCTCTCACTCTCGTTTTAAATAATGTAAGCGTCAGCGGGACGGCAAGATACGAATTTGGAATTTTGCACTTCGTAGTATAGGACCAGTAACGTTACATTGTAAGTTCCTATTAAGAGTCTTTAATAACTGAGTCGAGCCCTAATTGTGTTTTTTATAAGATTTGATATAACATACAACACAATGATATATTAAACACCACGATATAGTAAGCAGTAGATACATAAAACACATGGGCGTCGCCAGGGGGGGCAGGGAGGGGCAGCTGCCCCCCCTAGAGATTCTAATAAACCAACCAAACCAAAGTCTTAAGTCCTTGACTTGACTTGCTTGATCGATCATTCCTGTACGTCGAAACCGAAACTAATGGATTCACCAATTCCAATAAATACTGACAATTCATACTCCATCCCCCCCATGGGTCAGACGCCCATGAGAAAACAAAAGTACAATCGATGCCCTTACGTAACAAAAGAAAGAAAGAAAGAAAATAATTTATTTATAACAGCAATGACACATAATTAGGAAAAATAACAATAACAACAACATAAGTAGTATCCAATCTCAACACGCTAATGCCCAATAGACGACACCCCACTGTCATCTCTATTGCTAATGACATAATTGCCACGACTCGCCTCGACTGTACATGAATTTAGCTTGAGGAATAAAAAATCCTTTCGGAAGATTCCGCAGTATTGTCAATGGCTACCATATCTAACGAGCTTGCTCCACATAGCGTCTTGTGCTGTTTTCTCTCTTTGTCGATGGCTGTATTGATGTGAAAGCGTAAATAGACATCATTTCGCACAAAATAACAGACAAGGTCTAAATAAAGTCGCAATACACATACAATGGAGAAGTGATCGGACCGACTATTCCTAACTGAACCACTGAACTGCACTAGCTGAGAGGGTCAAGGAACATATTGCAGCTGTTAAAAATCGACAAGTGAATAAGTCAACCATAGCCGAACATTTATTGGAGTCAGGACCAAACCACTGGATTGAGCTTGCTTCACAATCCCAAAATCCTCTCCACGGAACGTCATTTCTACTCAAGAAAGGTACGTGAAGTGGTTGAAATAAAAAAGCAAAAAAATTTCAACCGGGACGATGGATATAAGCTTCCGTCTTCGTGGAATCTTTTTATAAATAAGTATCTGCGTCGGGATGTCTCCATTTCCTCCATGGATGTCGTAAGAGGCGAATGAGGACATAGGTTAAGGTACACCGTAGGCGATAGGCTAGCAACCTGTCCCTATTGTACCGTTTTTGTCAAACTTAAAACCTAAAATTGCTAAAAGTGGCTCCGAAGCGGTAACGTTTCGTGTGCTCTGCCTACCCCATTTGGGAATACAGACGTGATTTTTATGTATAATGTATGTATGCGTCGGGATGAATGTTCGGAGGGACGATCGGACGTTGTTAGTGTTGTGTGTCGGTGTGATGGGGTGACAAATAAAAATGACCAAGTGCGGGTAGTTCGTGATACGAGTGCCGGTACTTTTTGTGATCAAGTGCGGGTAGTTCGAAGGATTCACGCTGCTAGGCAGACTTGATACCCTACACTTTAGTCTACTCGTGACCACGGCCACTTTAATGTGGTTAAAAGTCGAGGTAAATATTACTCGTGTGTTGTAGCGTGATGTCCCGATTGTGATATTTTGACTATAACTACGAGAACTAACTCGTAACTGATAGGTAAGGGTGAAGCATCCATAGAACCCCTATTCTCATCGGCTTACCCAATCTTCACAATATTTATAGGGCAACAGGATATTCAGTATTTATGAAGAATAAAGATTATAAAATATATATCTATCTATCTATCTATCACGGAAAGATCTGACGCTACGCCACTGGAAATATACTTACAATTGACTTGACACGCAAACACTGTTATTGTTACGCATTATTGTTTTTTATTTTTTTGTCATTTAAAATTTGTTTTTCCATTTAATATTTTTAAGTTGGTATATTGGTATCATCATCATCAGCCAGAAGGCGTCCACTGCTGAACATAGGCATCTCCCTTAGAAGGCCACAATGAACGAGAACTCGCTATTTTCATTTACCGGTTACCCGCAATTCTCACGATGTCGTCAGTCCACCTAGTGGGAGGCCTGCCAACGCTTCGTCTTCCGGTTCGCGTTCGCCACTCGAGAACTTTTCTCCCCCAACGGTTATCTGTTCTTCGAGCGATGTGGCCCGCCCAATGCCACTTCAACTTGCATATTTTTCCAGCTATGTCTCATGTATGTTGGTGACTTTGGGCTTTTCGACGAATTTCCGTATTCAGGATTGTATCGCGCAAATAAACTCCAAGCATAGCTTTCCGTGGGGTGCCCGGGCAAGAATAGCTCTTCCCCATCTCATCCCGTTGGGTGTCGTAGAAGGCGACCAAGCGAAAATCCAGAAGACGGGCTTTAACTTGCGTATTCTTCGAGCTATGTTAATGACTTTAGTTCTTCAGCAAATTTCAAGATTCTGGATCAGTTTCCTGTCGAACCTCCGCGCAAACGTAAAATAATTATTAAACGATTTTTCACAAAATTTACAACGCAACATTTAGCAATCCAACAGTGCCTCCAAAACCTTGAATTCATACGCGTTAGCGAAATTACTCACGGACAATGGTTCCCTGGCATATACAATCCAATAAGTCACGGTTTGTACTAAAAAGCTCGAATTAGCAATTCGTTCCTTTTTATTTATCCAAGAGGTTCGCACACGCGATGTGGGTGTTAACCGTTTGAGAATGTAGCCGGGAAGACCGGAGCTGGGTTTGAAAATATAGTAAAATAATGGTGATTTAACACGACTAGTAATAAGGCCGTGCACAGACCTAACTATGTTGATGTGTATCTCTATGGTATAACTTTTTTTTTAAATAGCCTATATAGTGTCCCAGTGCTGGGCAAAGACCTCCTCTTTCTCCTTCCACTCGTTTCTGGCTTCGGCAAAATGTTGCTTACCTTCTTTTAGGCCTACCTCTGCTCCGGTGCCCGTCGCTTGGAACCCAATCAGTGGTGATTTTGGCCCAACGATCCGAATGCATCCGGCAGACATGACCAGCCCAGTCCCACTAACGTATGGTATAACTAACGTATAAATATTAATTGTTCTGTCGAATTAATTGTCATGGTTTGTTGAAATCATGGCTGCAGAATATAAGGAAGTGGACGAATAAGTAATCAGTGCAGAGCAACTGTATCGGATAGCTCAAGACAGGGAGAATTTTTCATACCTAACGGCCCACCTCCAGTTATGAAGTGACACTTTATAAGAAGAAGAAGATTTAATGTGTAAATTTTAGACGAATAAAGTCAAGTTTTCACACGTTCACAAAGTAATTAGTATTTTCGGGTTTTAGCTCAAGCGAAGTTTGGTCATTTATAATACCTGCCTGTACCAAAGCTTTTTATATAAATTTATTTAGTTTTACATTTGAATTAGAACTGATGTCGATCAAATCTACTTAACTAAAATTATAAAACAAAATTGATGTCTTATTTATGATCAGAAATTGGGAATTTAATAAAATTTTGACATAAAACTGCTAATTTATTAATGTATACGCAACGCATAATAATAATTATAATTAATGGTGTCCAAATTACAATTTATCATCAAATTGTATCATTAATTAATTTTGTGATAATTAGCATAAAGTGATATCTGATGTCTAGTAAAATATAGCATTTTAAACGTGAAATCTTATTTTAACGAGGGTTTCGGTGACAGACTCGTTGCTCGTGGGGTTCTTTTGTCAACTTTGACATTTGTGTCACGTGTGGATTGGTTTATTTGTAGGGTAAATCGTTAATTATTGGCAGTGGCCACCTTTGAATAACTGGCCACCTTAAACTAACAATGAAATCTATTTTTTTAGGTGACCAGATTTTATTTAAGGTAGCCAGTTACTGAAGGGTGTTTAGTAGTTGACACCTTATACCAATTATACTGTAATAGCGTGTGTTTTTCCAATCTGACTTTTAAAGTTATCAGAATTGATAACCTAACCAACAAAAAGTTGGAAAACCTCCGACATTGACACTTCAAAGTTCAATATCTCAAAAACGGCTGAACCGATTTTTATGAGTCAATGTCTAAGAACCATCGCCAGAAAACCTGCTTTCAAATAAAAAAACCGCATTCAAAACGGTTCACTTGTTTAAGAGCTACGGTGCCACAAACAGATAGACAGACACACACAGAGATATCTACACATAGCGGTCAAACTTATAACACCCCTCTTTTTGCGTCGGGGGTTAAAAATGAACTCTGTTTAAAGGTGACTAGAATTAATTTTTAGGGTAAGGTGGCCAGTTAAAAGGTGGTTAGTAATTGTCAATTTACCCTAACTAGATTTAAGCTGTGACTTTTTCTGCAAATAATAAGGATTTCTTACTGACTGGCAAAATATCGCTATAAAACGTTTGTATTGAGTGTTTGACATCTAAAAATATACAAGGTGTTCATTAAGTAACCGAAAACCTCCGACACCCCAAAAATATATTTTCATTTTGTGTTAGTTGATTGCATTTATTTCGAATACCTTTATTATTTACATAAATATTCCTGTGTTTGGCTAAGTCAGTAATTCTACTTGATTTATAAACTCTACAATCATAATTTGTTTTTTTACCGACGAAAAAACCGGAGTAGGTTCTCAAGTCGACGCGTATATATTTTTTTTGTCAGTTGCGCTTAGCCGTTTTTAGAAGAAAATCAAAACTGACAGGAAAACGGCCAGTATTAAATTATCTAAGTAGCAAGCAAGGTTGCTAAAATATTTATTCGTATAAAAAGAACATATGGCACCAAAAAAAAAACACTAAAGGGTTGTAGATACAAAAACTCTGACCAATGAGTCAGGCAGACCCTTGCCAATTTCGACCAGTTGCCACTGCCAGTTGCCAGCGGCCATCGTGGGAAACGGAACTTCCCCCCCAGTGTTACGTAACGACCCCCGACCGTTATGACAGGTGCGCGGGCGCCCGCGCGTGACGTCACTTCCGGCCGCGCTTCCTGTGGGGGCGCATGCGCAGCAGATAATTTGATCCAAATTAATTTAGTATTTCTAATAGCACTAAGGTTTGCTGCAGGCTTGTGTAAAGTCGAATAAACTGATGCATGTAGCACGGTTTGGGATGCGCCGAAGTTCGTTTCACATTCGGTTTAATCGAATTTCGGCATTCGGCCGAAATTTGGCACTAGTAAAGAAGAACCTACTTGTACTATTTTGACTGAAATTAATAGAATAGAAAGCATATCAGTAAAATATGCAACAAAAATGAAATAAACTTAGGACATGTTATTTTAATAAACATCTTGATTACAATTAGTAAATTGAATTAAATAAAAAGATTTTGGTTAAAAAAAATCTTACAAACTAAGCATTTTCAATTGTTAAAGGGTGTTCTCAGCAATTAACAATCTCTTCTCATCAGAGGCAGGATATTGAACCGAAGTTCGGCCGATTATTTTTATTTTTACCGAATGTTCGGTCGAAGTTTGTATTCGGTTCAAACCACATTCGGCCCATCTCTAAACACGGTGGAACCTTTTATTAATGAATTTCACTATGAGTTCCTTCACGAAAGTATTGGATGTCAACATGATATCAGTAGCACAAAGTTTCCACCCTGGTACACGATTCAGTTTGTTAGACTGTACAGTCAGCAACAGAAGTGGATGAACGAGAAGTGGTTATGATGCTTAAAATGATCTACCTACACACGACTCTACTGACAAGGTAATAAGAGAATGTTTTGAGCATCAAACCAGCTAATCCTCTTCTGCTGCTGACTGTACATATAGGACTAAGTACTAAAAATCCTGACACTGTACTAGAATGAACAGAACTATTCCTATCTCCTTTCTGTTTATACATGTGTAACAATATCTTGAGAGAGCAATAAAACCGAATTGCCCCGAAATATTCCGAATAGCTCAGACTGAGCGACCCGCCGAACGGCAACCGAATCATATTGAACGATTAAATGTATATTTCTGTATTTTTATTAAATGGTGTCAGTGTCGAGCAATAGGGCATATTAGGCAAAGCTCTGTGCAGGGGGCGACACTAGCGCAAACCTCCATGACAACGTCAGTTCTCTTTCTACTTTGTCGCCATGACAGATCATGACCAAAGAGTATTAGTATTAGTAAATATAGAAAACATTATATTTATTAGTAACAATAGAATATGATATTTACTTTGATAGTAACGATAGAGCTATATTTCCAAAAAAAATGAAATAATATGATATAATGGCATTTAAGATACTCAAAAAACTGTTTACGGTTTTGTCTAGCACTTTAGTTTAGCTGCACTCTGACGGCAGAATATTGCAGTACCTAATATTCCCTATTGTCTACGTATAAAGACTTATTATTTACTAGCTGTGGCCCGCCACTCCGACCGCGTGGAATTCGTTTATCCTTCCCTGGGACTCAAACTATCTGTATACTGAATTTCATCTAAATTGGTTCAGCGGTTTAGACGTGATTGAGTAACAAACATCCAAACATACAAACATTTTCATAAACTTTCACATTTATTAAGTAGTATTCGTAGGCAATTGTATCGTATTTCTCATTTAAAAAAGTACATAATATATATTTTTTTACTGTGCCTATTGTGTGTGTGCCTCGAATGAATTTTAACCCCTTCAAGAATGGTCGATTCCGACAAATATTCCAAATCTTAGAATAATTCTGATGCAGAAATATCAAAGCGGCTTTGGGTTCTCAAAGCATTACATTAACCTACTTGGCAATGAATGGCGCTCTCTTACCCTGGAGGCATTTAATTGTGTGGTCCGTTGTGCCTGGAGGAGTCCAGCATTCTGTCACGAAAACCTTTAGTACTTAAATGTTGGGAACAGGAATATTTAAATTCATTCAATTGCTAAAATTCCAAAGAAATGTTTTTAAAGTGCTATAAGTAAATTAAGTTTCTTAAAAGTATAAAATTGCCTTTGTGCATGTATCTCAAAGTTTGTCAATTGTATTTTGTTTCTTTCCTTTGGACTTACAACAAAGAGTTTAACATTATTTCAATAAGTTATTGTGAAATTGCCATTAATGACTTCACTCTTGACTGTATTGGCATTGTCACGGAAACTACATATCTGTGCCAAGTTTTTGGTCATCCTGGCCACAATTTAGACCATTATTTTACTCATATATATTACACGAAAAAAAATTCGCGATCAAACAAATTTTGCAAGCTAAAAAGTTTTTTTCACGACACTGTTTGAAAATGTGGCCATATAGATAACCTAAATCCAGTACCCAAAACTGCCTATATATGTACATTTAACATTTATGGCTCGCAAAACACGACAACAATGTAACATTACGAAAACAGGTCGTATCAATATATGTATTTCATAATACGATACGACTTTTTAGAATATAATTTCCGAATTTCATTCCTGGCGTGCTGAGCTGGAGTGCCGGCGTGCCCTCCCGCCAGGGAGGGGTGACACTATTTTTATTTCCTCGCAGTGATCGTGAAAAGCACAATGTTTAGTCTCGGCCAAAAGTGCAATAGATAAACTCGTATTACCGAAGGCCTCCCGTCCGTCTATTGCTTACTTTCGTGCCTCTAAAACAATGTACTATTTTTCACTTCTCATGCTCGTTGTATTTCCGCTGCATAAAGTAAAATCTTCGTCTAAGACCAAGGTAATCAGGTGTTAACAGCGACAAAGAAAAAAGTTTCTATATATTTTTTAATATTTTTTTAATTTTTATTTTACGTGAAACTAAAAATTAGTGAAATCAATCAAAATAAATCAATAAAACAAAAAAAATATAATTTATAATATCAGTTCAGAGAGGGTGATGCGGCCAATGTCCTAGGATCGATGCATGTGGCAGAAAATCTCAACGACGTGTGTGCAGGATTCGGTGACTTTCAGGATTCCAATTCAAGGAAGACGTTTATTGTGCGATACAAATGAATTTATTGCATAGATGGTACGATACAATATTAAAAGTGAGCTTTTTCGTGACCGGTGACTTGCAAGGAATAGAGTTTCCAAAAATCTGTGTAGAGAGCGGGTAGTACTTTGTAGTTTATTTTTTAGTCTAAAATTGTATTTTATATTATTTTTAATGTATTATAGTAAAAAGCTTCTAAAAATACTTTTTAGAAGAATAGAAACCCTGTCATAAGTGTAAAAGTATAAGATATCGCTTCCTAGACCCAGATAAGACCAAATTTGTCACGGTTTTTGTAGAACAGTGGTCATTCTCGAATGAATCGAATCTTTATCCAACTTCTTATAATTTTCCGCTTATTTAAGAATCATCATGTTGAATCTACTAAGTATTAGGAACTGAGACTTTTTTTTAACAGAATTGTTAAATTTTCATTTCAAAATGTAAAAAGTAAAAAGACTACGATTAAATTTTACAGAATTGCGACAGAAATTCAGTGAAATTCCGAAATTCAAATGTAATGAGGGCTATCGCGTATGAATTCGCCGCTAGAGGCGCTAGTGTAGCGTGAGGTCTCTGAAATGTCAAATCTCATAGTTTTTGGGAGAGCTACGAGGGTTTATTTATAATTAGAATAATTTTGTGAATATTTTGCATTACCTGAAATTAATTATGGCAATTATGCGTTACGGGGCAATGAATGTCTGTGTTTTGAGACAGTTTTATCTTTCGGAACTTTTGTCCACCCTTTTTTTCCGAACAAAACAAGACTACGCAACACTGGTTACTCGATATTTTTATAGTACGGTTTTAAGGTATATTAAACATGATTTTAATCTAAACTTTGTTTTCACGCCCGTAATAACAGACATTGAAAGCCACACTTTAAAACCTCACGCAACAGTGGCGCCATCTAGAAAGACAGAAAACGATAGTAGCGCAAGCAAACTCGTGAGTAAAAGCTGGCATAAGTACAGTGCCATATAAACGTTCCAAAATAGGGCACAGGCCTCCGTTCAAAATGAGAGGGTTTGGGACGTAGTTCTCACACGGGCCCAGTACGGATTGAGAACTTAAGTCCAGGGTAGTACTCGTAATTTTTCCATTGTGCTAACTCAGGGTTTCACAAAGTGGGGTACGCGAACCCCTAGGGGTTCGCTATTCGACGGTAGGGGGTTCGCGACAAGGTTTACGTGATGGTGGCTGCAAGACTGGCAAGATGATTAAGATTGGTTTTGGGAGTATTTTTGTATTTTTTATTTCAACTCCAAATTTGTTACTTATTTGTTTGTTATTTGTTGTTGTTTGTTTCAGTTTGTATTTTCGTTGGCAAGACGATTCTTAGATTCTTACCTATATTGGTTACCTTTTATTAAAATAAATAATATACATTATATTATCATCATGATTGAAATAAATATAAACTTAGTTTCTCCAACAGCCAGTTTTATTACTTTCTTTGGGGGGGGGGGGGGGGGAGTTAGGGTTCGCTGTCGTCTAGAAACTTTAACAGGGGTACGTGGAGCGATAAGTTTGAGAAACCCTGTGCTAACTATTGTGAAAATTCTACCGCAACGTCTAAGGTCACACAGCCTTAACCTCCATCTTATAAAAGAATTGACGATGTGCGTTAATGAGATTTTAATTTCTAAGCGGTACGTTTTCTTCGTTTACTTATAAGCGGGCTAATTTGGGGTCCAAGTCATAAGTGTTGAATTAAAAGAATCATTTCATCTTCAGAACCTTGCCTTACCCCTAAGTTTATTAAATATAGCATATTATTAAAAGGATTAATATCCTACATACATACATACATAAAATCACGCCTCTTTCCCAACGGGGTAGGCAGAGACTACATCCTTCCACTTGCTACGATTCTGGCATACAACTCTCGCTTCCTCTACATTCACATACATTTTAATAATATGCTTTAATTAATGAACTTTTAGTTTAGAATAGTCGTATACAAATAGTTCTAATTTGATTGTTAGTTCTTATATTCTGTATTGTTTATTAAATAAATAAATAAACTCTTAAATAAAACCTATGGAGACTTAAAAATTCATGTACTCAGAAAGAAGTATTTACAACTAATGAGGGATCTCTTCCGCCTAGTTTAACCTAGTTTAGAGTAGACTATAAAGATAAGCAAGTATTAGAAGATAAAATAAGCAAATAGTCAAAATTACGTGCAGTAAAAAGAAAAACAAACAAAAATAATAAATTATATTAAGAGTACTTAACTATTATTTTATTGCAATTGCAGATGCTAATAATACTAAATGTGATAATGATTTAAAATCTCAAAGCTTTTTAGTTATGACTGGACTACAGGTAAATTTCATACCTCCAATAAAATTACATAACCTTATGTACATATAAAAATAAACTCAATTTTACAAACAAAATATAAAATATGACACAAAAACGGACACAGTCTCGCGAAAATAATCGTAGTGAAAAATGAAGTCAGGGCATTGTATCGCTAGGGTCTTTTATCTTGCACCACCAGCGATGTGCCTTAAAAATTGCTTGCGGTACGCTGGTCGTCAACAATGGCGGAGACGTTACTTTTAACAATTTTATTCAGATTAGTTTTCACTTCAGTGACCCGATAAATGACCCTGCTATGGTTAAGTGGAAAGAAATGCAAGACTGTGATTATTGGGTCCGTGAAGAGAGATCTCTATATAGGGCGTCCCTTATGCTATAACACATTTACCCCCTATTTCACCATCCATTGACTAAATTTATCTGACGGATAAATGTGATGCCGTCTCTGTTTGTTTTGTTCGAATAGACGGAGACGGCATCACATTTATCCGTCAAATAAGATTAATCAATGGGTGAAACAGCCTTTTAAACTCGTTAATGAACTAAAACAATCACTTTGCTCACCAGCGACCTGATAGCTAAGCTACGTTTATGCAAGGCATGCAACACAGCCTACCATCGGTGCATGGTGAACGGTTGTGTTGCTCTGAAGACGTGTTCTGGTTGAGTTCGAAATGCATCAGTGTGTGTGGCGGTGTTGGTAATAGTTGGGTTTGTGTGTGTACTTTCGATATTTTGACCGTCGACTTTTTTACATAAGATATATTAATTTTCGATATTTAGATACGTCCCCGTTCTTACAGTGTAGAGGTGGAGGAACTGCGTGAACACACATTTCTTGCATAAACGTAGCTATCATAAGGTGAGCAATAATTGTTTTAGTTTGCTATTATATCGTTCAGAACTCAAAACAAAATATCGGTTTTCTTTTTCTTTCTCATTTAAATCTACAGGAAAACAAAGAAAAACGACGAGTCCCGAGTGCCATTAACGTTATGGTTGTACGGATGTATTGAATAATGTTTTGCCTTCGTATTTTGTCGGGAACGTTCGTATTTATCTTGCTTTTCAATTAGCTTGAAAAACTCCAGTGGTTATTTTTTTATATCTTAATTTATTATGAAACTTTGAACAAAAGGTAATGAACATGTCAGTTACAAAACAACACAACAGTCATATACTATTGAAATGAGTAATGACTTGAATTTGGTTATCGCGCGCTGTTCCCTCGGGAACTGTGCATTTTTCCGGGATAAAAAGTAGTCTATATTACTCTTTGGCCCAAAAACTATCTCTATGCCAAAAATAACGACGATACGTCGCTCCGTTTTGACGTGAAAGATAGACAAACATACAAACACACACCTTCGTATTTATAATTTTAGTATGGATTCCAAGTATAAATAAATAGAAAGTCAAAATTGGTTTTTTGGAATCTTTTTGTATTTTTTATTTCAATTCCAAATTTTTACTTTTACGGTTATCCCGTAAAACCTAAATTGAAGATACAAACTGAAATATAGATGCACAGAAAAACCAGAAAAATAAAACCAGCACTGGGAATCGAACCCAGGTCCTCGGCATTCCTGCTGTCCAGCAGTGGTGTAGCGGTATAGCACACGGCACGGAATGCCGAGGACCTGGGTTCGATTCCCAGTGCTGGTCTTATTTTTCTGGTTTTTCTGTGCATCTATATTTCAGTTTGTATTTTCAAATAGAAAGTCTCCAGAAATTCTCTCCTAGACGTTCCACATCATCAAGCAATGAGAAAATAGGTTATGCGACTATGCGCAACGAATCAGTGGTTTAACAGTAAAACTTTGTTCCAAGTGATTGTGTCCGTTTCGACTGGCTTGCTCCATAACTGATTATCTGTTAATGATCAAGCTTAGATCCACTCAGATCTTCTAAAATTAATTATGGCGAACGGTGATGAAATAAAGCTGATGGAATTCACAAAATCGACAAAATATAGGAACGTGTAACCAATAAAGGACTCTGGTTCCTAGCTGTACGGTCAAGTGCAAAAATAAGTATCTATTCGAACCCCTCAAAAATATGTTACTACGAACGTATTGCGTCGGAGTAAGAGTCTGTGGTACTTATTTTTGAAACATTGAATAAGTTCATATTTTTACACTTGACTGTACCTAATGTGAAATAAATTTCATTCAACTCCTAACTGTAAAGCCGAGAAATGGGAGATTTGGCTATGATTTCTCTGTCGAATGTAAGTATAGAATGTCGATATGACATTAGCACCACAAAAGGTTCCACCTTAGCACACGCACGACTCAGTATCTTTGATTGTACTAATTGGGGAAAATGCATTTGATCCCTATCTGTACCTCTTTAGAAAAATAAAAATACACGATAGGATTCAAGTAAATGTAGGTACCAACTGCAGCATCGTTTCTTAACTTAACTAATTAAAATAACTGCAACAATTTACATACTATGTTATTCTTACTCATTATTTACGTTCTTAAATTGAAATCACGACGCTTCTCTTATCAACTAAACTTTAAAACTACAACATTCTATACAATTTACAAGTACCTTGTTACAACCTTCAGTATATTGTACGAATTTGCATTCCCACCGCCACGGTGCGCGCGCGCACTGATTGAGAACATTATGGCAGCCACCATGGGAAACGAATTGTTTTATTTTAAAGCTATTTTTATTGGTTTGACCATGATTTGAGAGTTGATGACCGACAGCTTCCTGAGTGGTCAAAGCAACCACAGAAAAAAATATAGATTACTGTATAATGATTTTCCAACGTATTTTATCGGAAAAGTCCGTAATTATCTTGTTCTCTCAATAAGTTTTAGTAACGATCGTACCACCGTACATTTTTCATTTTGACATTTGACACTAAATAATAAAGTTTCATATTAATGGATATGAAAATGTCACTTGTTTAAGAGAAGTCTCTTCGTTCCATTCTCCATACAAACGTAGTCCCGGTCTATAACTTTCAAACAATTGCAGATTTTTGTAAGTAAACATGTTTTTTCCGTAATTTAATAGATGGTGTACATGAATACATGCCTTCCTACGTAAGTTTAAGCTATTAAACCGTGAAATATCTTGTTGGAAGTACGATTTTTTGGTAACGCCAGAGACAATATTGATTGACATTTCGGGTGCCGGCGTATTCCGATTAAGACCCGACTTTTCTGCATGGAAAACTGCTATGCTTTGCTACAATGCATACGATATCACAAAAAATAACATAATTGTAAATAACGTACGTTCTACTGATGAACTAAAAGAATTTCTTTGCTCACCCGCGACCTTATGATAGTTAAGTTTATGCAAAATTGCGTGTTTATGCAGTTCCTCCTCAACACTGTAAGAACACCAGCCAAATATGTGGTCTACCACCCTAAAGTTGATAATCGTTTGCATGTCATAAAACAATAATGTCAATAGACGTGTATCTGTCAACTTGAAAGTTTGACTTTAGCGACATATTCATTTGATAGGAACTGGTTTAAAAATTGATAGACCACTTATTTAGCTGATAGTACTAGGAAGACGACCAAACTCGCATAAGAATTTCAAACAATCGTTTACAAAGGTGAAAAACTGTACTAGAAAGAGTAACCTCGGCCGTGAGAGGGGAAAAACTTAATTATGGTCTAAACAAAAATGTATTCTCAATAAAACTATAAACCTAGTTACTCGTAGTATCAAAAAAACTTTTATTTTATCTGTTATTTGTAAAGGTAGCTTAAAAATTGTCTTTCTGTTTTATGACACGCATCGTCAAGCTTTGATTTATAAAATTAATAAAAAGTAATCAAATCCGTAGATATTATTGTTCATCGAAAGGTTAGCACCATTTCTAATAATGTCATCGTTTTACCAGTAATCGTTCAGAATCGCTAAAATGCAAATCAAAATGGTGAATTTTCCGTAACAAAACAAAACCGTAAAAAAAAGAGAACTAATTTTCATTTCCAATTGAACGAGAAATCAAATAACGGTTTATAGTTTTTACTATTTATTCTATTAGCGTTAAGTTTCGGTCACTAAGCGAATAACGAACTGAAAGGTTTTGCACTGTCAGACACTTTTTTCTGTCAATAAAAACCTGACTGTCGGAATAAAATTTCACACAATTAAACTGTCTCGCTTTCTTCAAAAAACAAGATGTGAATCGAGTAGTTTAGCAAGTACCATCATCATTGTGTCTATTTCCATTTTACTTTTAAAAACTACTATTAGGTTCACTTTTCTGCAAACCAGGTCCTTCAAACCGCATTCTTCATACTGCCAAAGCTTAAAATTCAAATTAGCTCAATCAAAACTTAACAATTTTGGAACCGTAACTTACGCTGCGCGTGCGTCGATCACAATTCGTGAGGTCGTTCACCCCGTAAGGTACACAAAGCTAACGACTCGTGAATAGGGAAGACGTAGTTTAGTAGCTTTTGTTTCTTTTTTGGTAGATGTTAATTTCAACATGACATGTATCTAAATAGGTGAACACGACTAGAATGGGAACGGGGTGTTTGAATTGTCTAAAGACGTCTAACTTTTTATCGAATACAATAAGAAGTTAAACCAATCTTATTCAATTCACGGAAGTTTATTTCTTCATACTTGTCTTTAAAAAATACAAGAGTAAAATGAAGTAAGTACCTAAAGTAAAGGCTACAATATCTACTGCTGACTCATCTACTGGTATTATCCGATACTGTAATACTTCACTAGTTTTTTGGATGCGATACCACACTTAACAAGTCAAGGACGCACTTGTGCCTAATAATGTATGTCCATAACAGTACTCAGTTTAATAATTTAATACCCTGTCACTATATCGGATGAGAATATTCTAGAATACAAATGAAGTAAACCTGCACGAACACATGACGTAGGTATAACGAAATCTTAATAAAGGTGCCTATTAAATACTAATGTACTAATGTAGTGTAATGTAATGTGCATAATGTGTATGTAGTTACTGTAATGACTGATAACTGTTAAAAAGCTACAGTCCAAAACCACTGGAAGACTATTGCTATGAATAAAGTAATAAAGCATAAAAAATAATATAAAAAGTTTATTCTATTTTTATTTTTTTAGCTTTAAGGGCGAATCATCCTTGATTTTTACTATTAGTTTATCTTATCTTACTAATATTACTATGTTGTTTGGATGTTTGTAATACTCTCTTTACACAAAACCACTGAACTACTGAATTTGCATGAATTTTAAATACATATCTTAATATATTACTGGATTCACATTATAAGCTACTTTTATTCTGATATTATTATATGTATAGTTAATGTATGGTTGCTGTGGGATTAAAAAAGGTTTAAGCAAACCAATTATACGCGAGCTAAGCCG
This sequence comes from Choristoneura fumiferana, assembly GCF_025370935.1. NCBI lineage: Eukaryota > Metazoa > Arthropoda > Insecta > Lepidoptera > Tortricidae > Choristoneura > Choristoneura fumiferana. Next base: position 4,729,417 of record NC_133486.1, read on the forward strand.
CGGGCAAAAGCTAGTTATCCATAAGTAACAAAACAACCAAAAATAATGTTTAAACCTAAGTTATCGACCTCAAAACAGTTCAAATGTTACTTAAACCCATATTTCCAACATTTTGTATTGTTCGCTTTTTCACACACTGAGTCAGTCGATGAGTAATTTGTATACAAACATTCGGCTTTGACCGTAGTTTGTGAAATAAATTATGACTTTCTGTGTGTCAGTTGTTACTACTTCCTGTCCAAGTTTGGGTCACTTTGGTCCAGTAGCAGTTTTATAGTTTTGGCGGTAGTTATTATTCTACCATAAGCATAATAAGAATAAGAACAAATTATAATGACAGCGTAAAAACGACACCAGGTTTTATATAAAAACTTCTAATCTCAAAAACACATTAGGTTAGTGGCCTTATTCCATACTAATATTAGGTATAAATGCGAAAGTGTGTTTGTATGTTTGTCCGTCTTTCATAGCTTTTTGGCATAGATATAGTTTATAGACCAGGAAGTGACATAGGGTACTTTTTATCCCGGAAAATGCACAGTTCCCGAGGGAACAGCGCGCGATAACCGAATTCCACGCGGACGAAGTCGCGGGCAAAAGCTAGTATTTTTTATATTTTGTCTTTTGTCAATTAAACGAAAAATTATGAATATACTTACTTACACTTAAAGTTTCGGTGACGTCACGCTATTCGACTCTCTTTTGCACGGCGTGATTTCATGGGCCTTCACTCCCAAACTTTGACGCGCTTTATATTTTTCGTTTTTTGTTTGATTAATTTCCTGTTAATCTAACAGATGCACTAAACAGATATATTTTTTTACCCAAGATGCAAAAATTACAGAACTGGAAATTTCTGTTCTCGACTCAGAATTCACTCTGTAACACTGGACATATTTATTTCAGTTTTTTTTATTTTATTTATGACTGTGGAAGCATTCTACACTTCCACTGAACGTAGATATAGTTAGTGTTTAGTTTTGTAACTAAAGGACCCCATACATCCCTGTATTATTATTATTTTTTAGATTTTTTCTTTCATTTTATACTGTAGTTTTCTTAGTATTTTAGTAATTATTTTATTTGGAAAAAAATACTCTGCCAAGTTTCTTGCGGCGCATTCGTCTTGGCAATGATGGTCTTTCCGAAAGCGCTGGTAGTTTAAAAAATGACGTGTAAAAGTGCCCATTGCGGCCTATTTACTGAATAAATGATTTGAATTTTGAATTTTACAGACCGAAGATGACGATGATAATGGTGATGATTTTTCCCAGTACAGTACCTACGTTAATTCCTATCCACCTTCCATCTACAGCCAACAGGGCCGGTGCCGCTGCAGACTCTGCGGAATGCCTCAAACGGCGCAAATATGTAGGCATCAGTAGTGCCTACATTTTTGAGCCGTTTGGGGTAGAAACCATGAGTCCTTGGGGTTTGAGTGCTGTTAATATTTTTAAATCATTGTCGTCCAAATTGATTACGGGTTCGGGCTGGCTTTTTCTTAGCACAAAGATTAAGCATTGCCATACAGCGTGGTAATGCTGGCAGCCTTCTGGGCACCTTACCACCTGGCAGTGATTTTGGGCAACTTTTTTATTTATAATTTTAGTTTGTATGTAGTTTTAGTTACCTTTATTTTGTTTGATATACAGATAGTGTTTAGCGAAGAGAAAATTTAAATTTATACCTACATTACATTAAGCTATCTCAGAAACATTCAACATTCTAAGACATCCAGCGTTCTACATAACATTAAGACAACATTGTTGCTAGAATACATATTTCAAAATACTTAATTAATTTATGATTATTGAAACTGATACATATCTTATATAATATGCTAATTTTATATTGACTGAAGCGTAAAATGCTAATACAAATGACCTTATCTGACTTCTGGTTGTCGGGCTGTTGGGTAGGTCAGGTTTTTTTTTTTTATTTGACTGGAAGGCAAACGAAGTGGGTTCCTGATGGTAAAGATCACCACCGCCATAGAGACCTGCAACACCAGGGTATTGCAGATGCGTTGCCAACCTATTTAAGGTGGGATAAAGTGCCAGTAATTTCACGGCTGATGCCGAAAACAACAGTTCAAAATCAGGCAGGATTCAGATGTGTAGCGGGCGGTTGGGTGCAAAGCACCTGCTCTGGTTTGGTAGATGCAATGTAAATAGATAGGTAGAGAATAAGTATTATTTGTTTTTATTATTTCACAAGATGTGGTGTGTGGTGGTGATCAGGTACCAATTTTTTATTTCAGTAGTTGGTAGCGGACTAGCGGTCACTAAGTCACACTTACATGGCCGCAGCTACTTCCAGGCCACGATAATATTATTTTTTATGTGGAAAACAGTTTTTAACAGAAATTCTTTGTCACCCTACTAGTTTTTGTCTATGAGTTCGCAACCTCTTTTAAAGGCTTACTTTAACTTATGAGTGATAAGTTGTCTTTGTCAAAGTCGTGAATATTGACGTAAAATCAACAACTTACGGGGATTTCTCCTTAGATATTTACTTCAATTCCATAATTAATGTAGGATGACCACGTATCCAGTAGTTATTGGTTTTAATAAGATAATTCGCTCATCCAGTAGTACAGTGACATATGTACAAGTAAACAAGTTTTAGATATTAAATTTACGGTTTCATGTCTTTAAATCGCTTTCTTGTGTAATAGTCACAAAGCAATTGTGTCAATGCTCCGTTGGATGAGCGAATTAATTGTTATTAATTAAATAACCTAACCATAAAAAATATATTTTCAAACAAGCTTTTTTTGCTGAGAGTACTTTTTGTTGACTGTACTTGCATTGTCACCCAAACTATATTTGCATACCAAATTTCAAGTCGATGCTATTAACCGTTGAAGAGTTCCGTCCTGCGGACACGTTCCTGGCGGAGACTACCAGGATGTCACTACTAGATTATTGTATTGTCACATTGTACATAAGTATTCCATATTTTAAGTCAATCTGACTACTGGGAGATGGTCAAATTTAACTTGCAAGATTTGATTACAGACAGACAGGTGAAACTAAATAAAAAGCTTGTAAAAAATGCGGCTCGGCACACGTAGTGTAGGACGCCCTCCAGCCAGGTGGAGTGACGATCTGCGAAAGGCTCCTTTACCACTACCATGAGTTTACAGTGACCGTACTCGATAGCGACGGCGTAAATTATTTGTAGAGGCGCTGTACAATTCTCCATACAAATAATTTACGCCGTCGCTATCGAGTACGGTCACTGTAAACTCATGGTAGTGGTATTGGTAGAAACTAGGACATTGGAAAATTGAAAATGTTCGAATTAAGCCTTACCTTTTGGATGAGACAAGTCCAGTTATTTACATAATCAAAATGTAAGAGATATAGGTACCTGAAAATGGACAAAAAAACTATTAGCACAAAAAATTGATGTATTAGACAAAGAAATATGAATGTAAAAAATATAGACTTTGTAAAAAGAACAAAAAGTCGGAAAACCCCTTTGTCACTTCAAAGTTCAATATCTCAAAAACGGCTGAATCAATTTTGATGAAACATGTCTAAGAACCATCGCTAGATAATCTGCTTTCAAATAAAAAAAACGCATTCAAATCGATCCACCCACTTAAGAGCTACGGTGCCACAGACAGACAGACACACACACAGACACAGAGACACACATAGCGGTCAAACTTATAACACCCCTCTTTTTGCGTCGGGGGTTAAAAAAAACAACTTGCATTAACATGGCAGTGAATCATTTTGCAACTATAGTGTAAAAGTTTTCAACTAGGTATGTTTTGATTATCTACAAGCGCCGCCGAATACGCTTCGGATGTGTCGTTTGGTTTGTTTGGAGCCGACACAAATTTCTCCCATGCACCACACATTTCACCGTAATAGTAACAAAAGTGGTGCATGGGAGAAATTTGTGCCTAGACTCCTGTCCAGTGGTGGTGTTGGATTTCACGGGATGACCGTAAAAGTAACAAATTTGGAGTTGAAATAAAAAATACAAAAAGACTCCAAAAACCAATCTTAATTTCGTATGTTGTTATTTGGTTCCTATTTTACACAGATTTAATAATTATTGCTTTTATCGGACCACATTTATAATGAATTGAACCCCTGGTTATTATATTTACCTACTGTCAACACTCGGTCAACACATTGTAGTCTAGAAAAGGGTGGATTCAGGAGGGTTAGTGAGGGTCATCACCATTTTCTTTGTTCAAGAAAATGTAGCTAGACGTTATTCAAATCTAAGAATAGAGAGGTTCAAGTAAGCACCAAAAAATGTACTAAATTCAGTTTGATTTATTTTAACCTATACGATTTTAAAGGGATAAAGTACAGTTAAAAACACTCGTAAGGTGACGTCTGGTGAACCTTATAACAACTGCACAAGGGATATTACTAGTGAAGAAGAAGTAAATAAACTAGAAAGTTAATTTGTCTGCAAATTTTCTGAAAGTCGGACCTCCCGTCACTTTGACGTTTAGGCTCAGGTTTCAGTGGCTAATTAACATAAACAATGTAAAAGGATCTGTCTATCTAAGATCCTGATTATGTTGAACGTGAGACTAAATGATTTCATGGATAGTTTTATTACAAACTAGCTTTTAACTACGGCTATGCTCACGTGAATCATTTTACTAAGTTTCTATGGCAATTTTCAAAAATGACGAAATTGTCCATATCGCTTATCGGTAGCACATCTATGTTGTGTAGCAAAGTAGTGTTAGTTACACCATATAAAACTCAAGAACGGCTGGACCAATTATTATGATTTTTATGTTTTCGTCAGGAATAGGATAATAAGTAGGTGTTCAAAATATTGGAAAATTGACGATAAAAATAAATTAAAAGAAAAAACATTTTCCCATACAAAATGTTCATGGGTTTCGTAACTGTCAAATATTTAATGTTCATCTCGTCGATACGGTAAACTCTCCCCTCAAATTAAAGAACGTACGAGTATTTAAATAAATTGGACCCGCTAGATGGCGATGTTGTTAGTATGTTATCATAATTTTGATGTAGTGTTTTTTCGGGCAGGACAACGTCTGCCAGTTCCGCATAGTTATATATACATTAACCGACTGCCTGAAGGAGGGTTATGTATTAAAACCACAGTCTTATTTATATTTCGAATTTTTAGCTATGTTCGTGATTTTTTTTAGATAGTTAATTTTTTTTATTATTTGTCGGCTTTTAGTGTAGGTAAAAATAATTAGTCACAACAGTTTAATGTCAAATGCTCGTGATCTTTCACAAAATATTAAGTAAATTGCTTTTCCTAATTTCCTAATGCAGGGTCATTAATCCTGTTAGTGCTTCACTATTAGTTTCACCACAACATATCTATACATTGTGACGAGCATAAATTTCTTAGCAACAGTGTAAAGTAAACAAATCGCAACCCGTGAAATAAGTACATGTTAGGTATTGAGTAGTCCCGGTGGCCATGGTCAAATGCGCGAGTCACTATATAGATGTGCTTACAATAGGTATAAGAAGAGTTCCCTCGATTTCCCTAGGATTCATGTTAAATAAAATAAATAAATAAAAAAAGAGCTTTGAAAATCGATCCACAATTGACGGAGAAATCGGTGAACATACATTAAACATTAACAATTATACAATAGAACATAGGTGGGTTAAGACACAAAAAGTTGCAAGCGTTAAAGTTTCCATTAACTTTAGACAACTACATACACATAATTAAGAAATTTAAAAATGTTACAACAAAACAAATCTGTTTATCGATTAAAATTTGACATTTAATTGTAGTTTTCTTTTAAACAGTCATACAATCATTCATTCATTCAATTCCATAAATATGAATCAAATTAAAAACAATCATACTAAAATTAAAAACATAGGTGGGTGAAGACCAAAAAGTTGCAAGCGTTAAAATTTCCATTAACTTTAAAAATATATCCATAAGAGGAAATTTAAGAAATAATAGCATATTATAAATGTTACAACAAAACAAATCTGTTTATCGATTAAAATTTGACATTTAATTGTAGTTTCTTTTAAACAGTAAATTTTCGCTTTACGAAAGTGTTACAATAAATTCTCAGTAAATTGTTTTTACGCGATATTCAATCCATAAATATGAATCAAATTAATTATCTTCAATTTAAATTACTGGTAAATAAATTAAAAACCACCTGGACTGTCAATAAATTCAATCGTAAAATTTCGTAAATTATGAGCAATATCTTGCTTTGCAAACTCTCAAATCTTGTCTCTAAAAAATCACAGGGCCCATAACCAGACGCAAAATGGCAGTCAATTTTATAATATGTAAATTTAAACACGTAAGACCTAACGTCCGAAATTTAGGGCATAATGGTTTTAGACTATTAATTTTATGATTTACATTCTGGTTTTTTTCCCCGTACCTTGATTTGTCGTCTTGTGATCATGGCGCATGCAACTGTGCCGAAATATCGAGCTTTTCCAAAAACAAAGGTACGCGGAACAAAACCCGAATTTAAATAATAAAATACGTCGAACTAACATTATGTTTCAAATTCTAATGATTGAAAGTTGACGTGGGTCCTACGAAACTAAAACTACAACTTTAAGTGTTACAAAAGTGACTAGGTACGTATTGAAAACCACGATTCTCTGCTTGAGAAGATGTAGGTCTAAACACTAGGCCACCGCGGTACCTATTCAGGATTATATCGCGCAAAGAAACTCCAAGCAAGCATAGCTTTCCGTGGGGTGCCCGGGCAAGAATAGCTCCTCATCTAACGTAATCCAGAAGACGGGCACAGCGTCTTCTGCGTACACCATCAAACTGCGAAAATCAAGCGTGTGTAAGCATCCATCCATACTAATATTATAAATGCGAAAATGTGTGTGTTTGTGTGTATGTTTGTCCGTCTTTCACGCCGTAACGGAGCGACGGATCGACGTAATTTTTGGCATAGAGATAGTTTATGGGCCCGAGAGTGAGATAGGCTACTTTTTATCGCGAAAAAATGCACAGTTCCCGAGGGAACAGCGCGCGATAACCGAATACCACGCGGGCAGAGCCGCGGGCAAAATCTAGTTATTATATAATTAATTAATGAAATCGAGTTACTAAATAAATCCCCATTTAGCGACATGGGCTCCTCTACTAGAACTAACACAGTTTTTTTTTTATTCTGGATAACTAAACTACATACCTAGCTCCGACTGAATGCGACAAATGAATTCTTCGCAGAGAAGTCTCAACAGCTAAAATTGGCACACAGTTATAATTTGCATAGAATAATTTTACACTGCAATAGGGTATGTATAATTTTCATTTAGGTCATGTCACTGATGCAAATCTGGTATTATGTGTGGACACGTACACGAAAACATATAAAGTGTGTGGTAGAAGCACAGTATTGCTATGTTTGACGCTTACATTGCGATAACATAGTGTTTACAGTTAGCCATGGAAAATACGTAGACTTAAATTTTATAGCCTGGTAATTGTAGGGTTTGTTTTTGTTCGTTTTGTTTTGAAACGGTTGTACTCACTGTAGCTTTGAGAATGAACTCGTATATAGTTTAAAACGCGTTAGGATCTTGTGTGATATTATTTAGTTATAATTTTAAGATTTTAAGGTTGCCTGGAAGAGATCGCTCTTAAGCGATAAGGCCGCCTATTGCTTACTTTGTAATTTTCTCTCTGTGTAAGCTGTTTTCTGTATCGCTTACTATTTCTGGTGTTCAATTAAGAGTCATTGTATTGTATTGTATTTTATTTAACTTGTTTGTTGTTGTTGCCAAATCTTATAAGTTCATTTAAGAGACTGCAAAATTTATTATTTGTTTTCAACATTGTATCAATGTATTTAACAGCGTACTTACTATAAAACTGGTAATAAATATACGACAAATGTCATTCAAAACTTTATCGCCACTTTAAACACTTTAAAATTATCTGCAAAATTATATAAAAAATTACGACATAATATTTCAATTCGTTTTATTGCAGCATCTCGTTATCTTTTGTTAAAACATGGTCTAAAAACTTATTTTATCCCAATTTCTTGATACCAAATTTAAACGATTATGAAAAAAGGCGTTGGAGATATTTTAGTTGTTTGACCTATGACCTCATTTAAATACCACGAGCTTTATGGTGAATGCTTTCTATCGTAAGGAAACCTGCACACATAGCTGCGAAGATTGAGCCCAGCAGAGGGGCATTGTGTAGGTGATAAATTACTTACTATTTGTTTACCTTCAATTTATGTTACTACGTGAATCAAAATAAACTAAAATAATATAAGTTCTCAACAAATTTAACCTTGTAACTCTTGGTGTACTTATAAAAGTACCAACTAAAAATGTCATTCGTGACATTACCTACGAAAGCATGGTGCAAGGAAAAAAAACTAAAATTCGTACTGTGAGAGGGACAAATTATTGCACACTAAGATATAAATCACTGCAATAATATCTTCAAACCTCTAAAATTATTATATCATAGCATCAAAACAAAACAAAAATGTGGTACATAATGTTAAAAAGTTTTTTTACAACTACTAAATTATGCATCTGACATGGACCCATGCATTTTGAATAGCCGATTGCACGTTTTAATCAACAACCAATATCATTAACGTTCACAGCTCAGAATATTGTATTACAATGTGTATACTGTGTTAATAATATTTACGTTTATGTGTTACGAGGTAACGACTACACATTATACATAAAACAAGTGGCATCTCTCAAAATTGTCTGGGGCTAAAAATAGAACTTTATTTCAAAAGTGTCGAACTTTTAAACGCTGTGAATGTAAATTGTTGTGGAAATAAATTGAATTGATTTGAAATTGTGTTGATTTCCGTGGGGTTGAACCATCTGTCTCCTGACAGTCTCATAATAAAGTACAGGCTCTGGGACGTTACAAACAATTGATGTGTATACTTAAACTTAAATTAAAAAAATGTTTAGCTAGCTTCAAGATCTTGCCGTTAATTAGACTAGCACCTTGCATAGGACGTAGGACGTAGGTTGTCAAACATCCACAAGCAAAACGAGTAGACGTTGCGATAGGGATACAGTTACATTTACGTCATATTCACAGTATACTGATAGTAATCGTCTTGTCGCAAAACAAGCATTCCAGCCATTCTGGGGCTCACAGTTCCATTTTAGACTCGTGCATAACTTATGACTGGTTTACCGTACATTACAGAATGTGCTGAATCGGTTGTTGCTGCTCTTTCTGGATGTTAAAATGACAATGGTAGCAGAACATGACATCCTATTCTAACATCTGGTAGCATAATGAACGGTTGTATTGCTCTGAGGATGAAATCTGGTTGAGTTCGAAACGTGTCAGTGTTGATAAGTGGTGGTGATAGTTGGGGTTGTGTGATTTGTGTGTGCAAAGTAATTGTTAAAGTAGATTAATTCGACCTGAAGCGATGTTTGTGTAAGCCATTCGACTTGGAAAAAATAGGCTATTTTTCAGTCTAATCAACATGTTCCTAGCTCCTAAAACAACGAAGAAAATTTTGTGCTACATTTATTATTATTAGGTATATTTATTAACTTCACATGTCTATATATTTTACTGTGTTTTGTTTCAAATCTTTCATTTGAATTTGAAACCTACGTAATAGATCCAAAGACAGTTCAATAATAAAATTACCACTCTAAATAGTGTTTTAGAAAACCTTTTTAACATATTTCTGAGTTCACTCAACCTCAGGCTCATTATTAGTGACACTTTAAAGTGACGTCACTCTGTAACACACAAATGCGTCACTAATTGTACGAAAATTTATGTGATTCAGGTAATGGCAGTAAGTGGTCGAGAACACGAAGGTTTGTTTTTATGATATCTATCTATACATATAATAAAGGTGTCTGTACATGGAAGATATTTGAAAATGGCTGGGGATACTTAGAATCGATGACAGAACACGTTCCAACAGTTTTTAGATTTTTTTGTCTGTTTGTCTGTTTATCTGTTTGTCGTTTATTTGACCACGCATCACGTGAGAACGGCTGAACGGATTTTGGTGCAAACTTTACTAATCTGTCGAGAAAATCCCCGGCCAGGTAGGCTATCAAAATTCAACCCTTAGACCTAATCTAAACTAACTTAAAGGGTTCTACACGATGGCCCTGAAATAAATCCTGAAATATTTACAGTTTTAGAGTTGCGAAATGAAAAGTTGCGAAAAGGCAGTACCCGGAACTCAAATGGTTCGACTAAAGGTCCCACTGTACTATGGAGTATTTTGTAAATATCAAAATCTACGCAGACGAAGTCGCGGGCAAAAGCTAGTGTTATTTAACTTGCAACGTTCGTAAGTAAGTGTGTATGTATACTTACCCGAAAAAACTGAATCACGTGCCAAGGTGGAACCTTTGTGCTACTATTAAAATGTTGACATCTCATACATTTGTTAAAGATAGCATAGCGAAATTGATTATTAAAAGGTTCAAAGTCAAAGTTTATCTTCATTCAGTTTAGGTAACTTATAACAAGCACTTACTCGTATGAATGTCAAAATAAATCAACCAACGGTTACGAAAAAACTCTGTTGAGAAGATTCCGGCGAGAAACTCAATGAGGTATATATTTTTAAACAGTTAATGTTGTTTAACGATATCTAAAATCTATCTATAATTATACCACAGTTAGAGAAAGTACTGTCACTGAGTAACTTTTCGATGGCTAATTGTAAAACTAAAACTAAATCTCAATTATGTATTTTGGCACTCTTCAAGCTAAATATGAGAGAGTTCTATTGTCTTCATTTCACAGACTTTTAGTCTATTCTTAGTGAAATGTCCGCACATTATTTAGTTTAAATTATCACATTAACCATTCTGTGTACAAGTTTCTAACGATTAGTGTTAAAATGATAGTTACATTTGCATAACATAACATACGGCGTCGTTTAGTTATTGTTATTTAAATTTATCATTCACAAATAACAAATGAGTTGGAATATAAAATAGAAATTGCTGGAATTGGGATGATTTAGACGTCTAACTGTTTTCAATGAGAGTCATGATTTTTGGAGTTTTTTACTAGGTTACTAGGATGTTATTTAGATGTTGTTATATCATTAATAATACAATGTAGTACTAGTTTATAATTTATAATAACTTTTATCTGAATAAAAAAGGTACTTTCCCCTTATTTGCGTTACTAGCTTTTGCCCGGGTGGAATTCGGTTATCGCGTGCTGTTCCCACGGGAACTGCATTTTTCCAGAATAAAAAGTAGCCTATGTCACTCTGTGACCCATAAACTATCTCTATGCCAAAAATCACGTCGATCCACTTTCGCATTTATCCATATCCATCCATACTAATATTATAAATGCGAAAGTGTGTGTGTTTGTATGTTTGTCCGTCTTTCACGTCGAAACGGAGCGGCGGATCGACGTGATTTTTGGCATAGAGATAGTTTATGGACCCGAGAGTGACATAGGCTACTTTTTATCCCGGAAAATGCACAATTACCGAGGGAACAGCGCGCGATAACCGAATTCCACGCGGGCGAAGTGGCGGGCAAAAGCTAGTAATTATACTTATATGGATGGATTGCGTTGTGAAGCTACATTTCATACCTATACCTAATTTAATTATAACATTCCTTAATGAGCTATGATTTGTTACTGATATCATATATACTCGTATATATAAAGCTAAATAATATATTCTTGAACTAAACAACATAAATTCGAAGCATAACGCTTCGAGATTTGCGAAACGGTTTTTTAATTGGCCGAACGATTTATGTGAATGCAATAAAAATGTATGAGGCTCTTGCAACTTTGTTGCATGATTGGTCAATTGATTAAAAATAATACAAAGTTAAATCTTATCATCAATACTAATATTAAAAATGCGAAAATGTGTGTGTTTGTATGTTTGTCCGTCTTTCACGTCGAAACGGAGCGACGGATAGGCAGAAATAGTTTATCGGCCAGAGAGTGACATAGGCTACTTTTAATCCCGGAAAAATGCACAGTTCCCGAGGGAACAGCGCGCGATAACCGGATTCGCGGGCGAAGCCGCGGGCAAAAGCTAGTACTATCTATACCATAGTATTATAGGATTAAAGAGTTATATAGTATTATAGAATTAAAGAGTAATATAGTATTATAGGATTTGGTACCAATCAAAGCCAGTTCCCAATTGGTTATCTAATTTTTGATGAAAATATCTTTCCCAAATGATTCATTTCATTACCCAACTTTTGGGAAATACTTTCCCAACAAAGTTAGGAAATAAAGTAAAAAAGCCAAAAAAAAGTCAAATATCTTTATTCAATTTAGACTATGACGAGCACAAAAGAATTTAAAAAGAATCTACACTGGTTCGGAAAGACTTGTGTTGAGAAGAGTCTGGCAAGAAACTCAACGAGGTATATATATTTTTAAACTGAGTACTTCAGGTTTGTTGTAAAACTGACATAACCTAACGTATTATTTTGTTCTACGGGATAGTCCAATATATTAGTTAATATAGGTATAATATATAAAAGAAGATATCTTTAAATAGTTAGTTTACAATATCACAAAAAAAATGAAATGTACCTACTTAGTACCTAAGGGTAAAAATTGCAAACGTTTTATGTATTATCTTCACACACATAGTCGCCCTTAAATTAAAACCGGTTCATTAATTCTTCGTTTACATCTACATAAAATTTCCTATGTATCAACTTATTTGAACCACTTAAAAGCCTTTGTCCAAAAAACACTAATTTAAAAGGCCTATGTACTTAAAAAACGTTCAACGGCCATATCTCACCGCACCTTTACCTTGATCGCAATAAGACTTAAATTTGTACAACTTTACTAACATACGTTTATCTAGCGGGGTACATTTTCACACGTCTAATAATAAAATGTTCACACACGTACAAATTCAAGGCTGCGAAGGTATGCCCATAATACTACGATGTAGCATGATTCTTAAACTACAACTGCAAGAAAACTGCATCGTCATTACAACGCTATACGAAGATAAACAGATTCCGTAACTATTTAAAAAAAAGTCGTAACAAATCAATACGTCAAAACAATTGATCCTTGTAACATTATATCTTTAAATGATAAGGAAACGGATAAATCACGTCTGAAATCGAGTTTAGCTTGACATGTTTCGAGCTAATCCGTAAGTCCGTAACCCTTCTTCTGGGAGCAACGCAACTCGGCGGCTGCTGCAAGACGCGCACGGAGTCAAGCAACTTGATTTCAGACGAGAGTTATCTGTTTTGTTATCATTGAATATAAGTGAACCTCACGGTAGTTTCATGTCCAATATTGTATAATCTTTAATTTTAAAATTGCGAAAGTTTGAAAGTATGTGTAAGTTTGTTTCTTGCTTTGCCACGCATGGCATAACTTAGGAATCAGCTTGTAGCGCTAATATTTCCAGACCGGTTCAACTTGGGGATCTTCAAAAAACAAGCCTACACTTTTGTCAAAGGGGCCGGCAAAACGTCCATAATTCATCATATCTTTTCTTTTTTTTTTTTTTTTTTTTTAATCTTATCTTCTTTTTTCGTGAAGTTCCGAATGTCAAGATAAATTGAGTGGGTATAGCAATATGAGAATGATTATATTAGGATCACATTGTACAAACAACTTTAGAGACTCCTTAACTCAAAAAATCTTTTTAATTTAAGATTAGAAGCTAAGGTTTATCAAGTAATTATGCATTTTTTATTGAAATAAACAGTTTAAACTTTTTTTTTTTTTTTTAGGTGTTCATGAGCGTCTGTGATTGCTTTTGATTTGCTTTCTGACTACTGGAAGTTGGTCAAATTTAACTTGCAAAATTTAATTACAGACAGACAGACAACGGGACAGGTGAAACTAAATAAAAGCTTGTAAAAACACCCAAACATCTTCAGAGACTTAATATTAGTAGGTTATATGTACAAGATAAAATATAATATAATAGGATAGGATTAACACTTCCACAAGAACAAGTCCGCGTATAGTTCTGCCAGCGAATAAGGCGCGGTGAGTCACGGGTCAACGGTACGTGCGCGTGCGCGGGTCGGCTGGTCACGGCCCGGCCAATTAGAGGTGGGCTGCGACTGTCAAATTTTAGACGAATTTTCTTTCTTTTTCCCTTTAGAATACTATATCTCACTCGCGCTTTGTGTGTTAAAACGAACCCTGAATATAATCAGGAGATGATTGGGATGAGCGTAATGTTTTTACCCGACTGCCAAAGGAGGGTTAGGATTTTCAGACATATGCATGTATGTGTATGGCTATATCCTTGGTCCTCTCTGTACGGATTGACTGGACTGGACGGATTTTAACATGTGAGGTTTTATTAGATTCGTCAAAACTGTTGGAGCGACATAAAATAGGTACCTAAATATATACGAGTAGGTCTGTTTAAAAATGGCCCCCATTAAAAAAGCAACTATAGCATGTTTTTCTTTTTAATTGAAACAATATGAGTATCAAATTAAAGCTAATAATGAGCCCGTTCCAAATATGTAGAAACATTATAACTACAATTTTGAGCGAAACAAAAAAAGTGAATACAATCTAGGTCTCTTCAAGGCTAGAGTAAACAGGTTGTTACTGAACCAGTGAGATACACCTTTAGCCTCATCTGTTCATCACGGTCAGTTTTATGTAAAAAGAAGTAGGAAATCAAAAAATAATTAAACATAATATATCAAAAATCCGAGTGCCCTAAAAAAATTTAAATAAGAACTAAAATTTTCAAAAACAAATCTAGTAGTCACAACTTTGCCAAGTAACTTAAAACTACAACATTCGGAATCCAGGTTGCGATTTTCGGCGAATAATTTTCGCGCATCCCTACTTGTGAACGCGTGCTAGAACTGCTACGAGTAGATTTGTACCAACGTAAATCGCCCTTATAGTTGTTATGAAATGCATATCGTGTGTAAATGCTCTACGCAGACTGTAAAGTACACATTTCATTAAGTCCTTAATAATAAAAGATTATTTGCTTGACCTTATTTAAATACGTGGGAGGCCCATATGAAAGTATACGAGTACACATACATTAAAATCTTACTATGTAATGTAACTTTATTTTAAGTTTGTAACTTTCGCATTTAGAATAAAAACTGATATGCAGGTAGGTACGTAACTGGATATTATTAAACAAAACATATTATAGGCTCTTTTTATTGCCTTTGACTATCTTAAAATCATCATCATCATCATCAGCCTACAGCAGTCCACTGCTGGACATAGGCATCTTCCATGGCGCGCCACACCACTGTCTTCAGCCCCTCGCATCCATCCGAGCTATGGAAAGAGCAATGCTAGGGGTTTCTTTGAAGGATAAAATCCGAAATCACATTATCTTGGATTATCTTGGATTGTAAAGGTTGCCTGGAAGAGATCGCTCTGAAGCGATAAGGCCGCCTATTGCTTACCTCAGAATGTCTCTGTGTATATACCTGTTTTCTGTATTGTTTGCTTTGTGTTGGTGTGCAATAAAGAGATATTGTATTGTATTGTATTGTATCTTAAAATAATAAGAATTAATATGGAATCAGGCGTTGCTTCGCGGAGTAGGAGAAGATTAGGTACCTATCAACTTATCTACCTACTTATTATCTCTTGTCTGGGTGAGCGGTTAGTTCCGAAAGAATGTGACATCTCTCGATGAAACATAGATGTCGCTAGTGCTGCTGCTTAAGTAGCGTAGTAGAAATAAGCAACCTGAGATTATGTATGCATAGGAAAAATTCGTGTCTAGATTCCTGTCCAGCGGTGGTGTAGGGGTTATAGCACGCAGCACGGATTGCTGAGGACCTGGGTTCGATTCCCAGCGCCGGTCTCTTTTTCTAGTTTTTCTGTGCATCCAAATCTCAGTTTGTATTTTCCATATGGTTTCACGGGATATCCGTAAAAGTAACAAATTTGGAATTGAAATTAAAAATACAAAAAGACTTCAAAAAACCAATCATAACTTATTATTTCAGACTTTTTTGCGTTCATTTTGTTTTCGTCGCCCGTAAATTTATTTTGGTTAAAAAAGCCCTGTTCGGAAATACTTTTGTAGTAAGTTTTTTGTTTGCCTTTTTTTGCAGGTAAGCGAGAATACTTCTAAGGTTTCAGAAGCATCTGAACAGATGGCATTTCCGTTAGTCCACAGCGCATGCGTTCAATTTTCATTTAAAAATACGTACAACCTTATATCCCACTAATATTATAAAAGCGAAAGTTTTTGAGTATGTGTGTGTTTGTTAATGTTTTACGCTAAAACGGCTCGACGGATTTGGATCAAATTCAGTATTCATATGTATACCTACGATTATGTAGCTTAGCCTTTGCTACAGACAAATTAATGATCGTTCAAAATAACCGGATTCCATAAAGGAGTCAGAAGTGATAAACGCAGGGCCGTCTTTCGCCTATTAGAGGCCCTGGGCACATTAGGATAATGGCAAACGAGCAAGTTGGTCTCCTGATGGTAAGAGAACACCACCGCCCATAAACATCTGCAACACCAAGGGTATTGCAGATGCGTTGCCAACCTAGCGGCCTAAGACGGGATACCTCAAATGCCAGTAATTTCACCGGCTGTCTTACTCTCCACGCTGAAACACAACAGTGCAAGCACTGCTGCTTCACGGCAGGGTTAGCGAGCAAGATGGTGGTAGCAATCCGGGGGGACCTTGCACAAGGTATCACCTGCCCTATGACCCATAATAAAGCACTATTTAGCTATCAGTTATCGTTTGTTAAGGGAGTAGGGACTAGGAGTCCCCAATCCATCGTGGGGCCCTGGGCACGTGCCCAGTGTGCCCAGTGGGGAAGAGGGGTAAACGGAGAGGGGGAAACTGGATAAACGGAGTCGGCTACGATATCGGAGCTGGATTTAACGAATCATATTACTTCTCGGTCTCCAGATTACCCATGCTCGTTACAACCCTACTTTATACTTCCACTATACATATGTATTACCCTAAATATGTATATCAGGCAAGTTTATAACCACCCGTCCACTCCGGGGCTGCAGTGTAAAAGCAATCGAGATCCCGGCGCGATACGCCGCACGAAACGAAGCCGATACGATACCGCCCAGTTGACCCCACACGAACTAAACAGAGGGGTCACTTGACCACTACGAAGTGCAAAATTCTAACTTCGGATCTTGCCGTCCCGCTGACGTTAATATCGTTTAATACGAGATTGAAAGGGACGGTACGATACGAGTATATACTTCGATTTTCGTAGTAGCCCCGATGGCCTGTATATAAAATTTTACGTAACCAGTTCTTTTCCATCACACGATATTATCAAATCGAGATTAAATACCTCCTTGCCCAAGATTTGATCCAACAATAACACACAAAGCAAGGTAAAACGCTTGTAAAATTGTATATTTTTCGCAATGGTAAGATTTTTGCGCGACCAATCGGCAAAAACTGAATGTAAAATTCTGTTACCCAGATAGATAACTTAGAAATACCAATACCTGTAATTGGTCTTTAAACTGACTGACTTACTGTGTACAATATGTAAACGATAAATAAATAAAATAAATCCTTCCGAACCCACTCTCGAAACGATGGTAAAACTACAAATTAAGAATTGAAAGAAAAGATGAATGACACAGAGGACTTATATGTTTTAAATGGGCTAATTATTAGCTTACATCAACCAATCAAGTATGGTTTGAATAAAAAAAATTTTTCAAAGCTCACAATTTGGCGCCAAAAATCCGCCATTATGATTTTTCAAGAATTTTATGGACCCAGTGTCACTCGCGTCATCAAGACAAATCCAATGATGTATCATTTATCAAAATCGGCTCAGACGTTGAGTAGTTACGAGAGGACATAGGAATAGACATACATACGAGGCAAACAGATAACCCTCCATCGTCGCAGTCGGGTAAAAAATCGGTAAAAAACGTCTGACATAAACTATATCTGAACAGAGAAGCTATTTCTGTTTCACATGTCGAAAAAAATGACAATGCAAGTGTCGCTTCTGCGCATTACTAATCTGCAGCGCTGACCCCACGTCGCACATGCAATATTTGTGCATCGCTTACACGGCACGTGGTAATTCTGTTA
Organism: Choristoneura fumiferana; assembly: GCF_025370935.1. Taxonomy (NCBI): domain Eukaryota; kingdom Metazoa; phylum Arthropoda; class Insecta; order Lepidoptera; family Tortricidae; genus Choristoneura; species Choristoneura fumiferana. Next base: position 4,747,479 of record NC_133486.1, read on the forward strand.
GAGTGAACTACTTTAAGGTACTCTTATAGTTTAGAGTGGTCGGTGTGATTTATTCCGCATACTGCACACCATTTGTACGGTCACCAGTTACTGCCACTACAAAATTCTAAAATCGATGTTCGTCTCGTATCGTAGTGTCCTTCTCACTCTCGTATTTAATAATATTAGCGCCAGAAGGACGGCAAGATACGAAATTCGAATTTTGCACTTATTAGTATAGGACCCGGTTGGAGTAGTTACCGCGGGTATGCTCTACGGCGCTGTCTCGACTGCGCGCGACGGGCAGCACAGAAAACTACCATATTGTTAAACAGAAGTACCTTATTGGCAGCTATCCCAGTAATATTCTAAATACGAAAGTTTGTTTGTTAGCTTATCCCGTCTAAACCACTAAACAGATTGATTGAGTCCTGGGGAAGGACATAGGATAGTCTTATCCCGGAAAATTGCATAGTTCGCGCTGGATAGGGATAAACGAATTCTATCTCGACGATTTCGCGGGCAACAACTAGTAAAGAATAAGTTTTAAAAATTGACAATATCTATCTCTCAGCTCAGTGTTCGGGTCCAATCTCGAGCCCACACGGCGACAGCTGCAGGCCACGCGATAATTTGAGGTTACACACGATAAATAATTTGGAGAAACGGACCTCTAATTCCTGGAACCCAATGTGCCCCGGGCGAGTCGTGAACGCTCTTCTCGGGGTCCATCAAACGAGGTGAGGTAACAGTTTCGGTTAAATGTTTTTGGTTAACATGATTTTATCCTTGTTCAGTTGAAAGACTCATTTTTGTTTGCAGATGTTCGATTGCTAGGTCATGCAAGGAATTTTCGGGGCCATATCGGCTCGCATACTTATCATAAGACCGAATGTAATGTTTGTCAGAATTATCGTTTGGTGTGGTGTCGGGTTAGAATTACACCTCTCCATTTCTTCCGTGGATGTCGTAAGAGGCGACTAAGGATATAGGTTTAGGTATACCGTAGGCGACAGGCTAGCAACTTGTCACTATTGTACCGTTTTTGTCAAACTTAAAACCTAAAATTGCTAAAAGTGGCTCCGATGCGGTAACGTTTCGTGTGCTCTGCCTACCCCATTTGGGAATACAGGCGTGATGTTTGTGTGTGTGTGTGTATATCGGCTCGCATACTTATCATAAGACCGAATGTAATGTTTGTCAGAATTATCGTTTGTCATAACTCTTTTTTCTCTAAATATAACTTTTCCGATTTTTAAAAAACTAACCTAACCTAACCTATAGTATTCTATGTACATACGAGTATGATGACCATTTAAAAATTTCAGAAAATTGTAAGGCTTCAGTTGTGGTTTTATAAGGTTTAAGGATGATTCGGACAAAAATTACGGTATCACTTGCGAAGAGTATGCGAACTTTGGCGCTCCCGAAATTTTCTTAATTTTTTGTGATAATGGCTGGTGCGGTTAATGTCACACCTGTAATTGTAGACCCAGAATGAACGGCAATAATGTAAATACGAGCCGATAAATCGAGCCCGGGCTCTCTAAACCAATTATGACCAAATATATATGTATATTACTGTCAAATCTTCGAGTCTAACTAATACTATTGCGACGTTACCATGGGGCAAAATTTATGTTTTGATGATATTCAAGACAGGTAGTTTTTCTTGTTGGCGTATTTCAAATTGTCATTTTTGTGCTTGGTGTATGAGAGTAAATCGAGTTTTACTTTACACTCATGTTTTTAATAAAAAAAAATAAGAATCTCCTCTTCTAAACTTCTATTTCTCTACTAGCCTCTTTAAAAGATGACCTCCTGATTAATGTTATAGAGCTTAACAAATCTTTAACAATTCCTTTTATAGGCACACATTTTCATTCTGCAATCAATTAAACGAGCTCGCCCACAATTTCACCACAAATGGTCCATTATTAAAACTTAACAACTTAAACAATGCTCAATTTGTGCAAAATAACCCAATTGGTACTATCCATTATTAGTACAATCTCGTTAATAGAAAAAAAAACGAAAGTTCTTGCAACTTTCTCTTTTGCACAGTATGCCCCATCGACTCCTACGCTTGGCTGTTGTATAATAGCTATAGATCGCTTAGAAGGGCCTTTGTAGTTAGACGGATTAGGCTACTTAGACTTTTGAACAGTTTAAATTTCGTACAATAACTTTTTTTTTTTAATTATTGACGGTAGGTAATTGAGTACTGCTTACCTCGTAATTTTCTCTCTGTGTGTTACCTGCCTACTCAGAGAGAAAATAACAGTTTTCTATATCGCTTACTATTGTAGTGTACAAAAACAATCATTGTATTGTAATATCATTGCAAAGTCATAGGAATCACTAGCTTTTGCCCGCGGCTTCGTGTGCATTTTTCCGGTACTAAAAGTACCCTATGTCACTCTCTGGCCCATAAACTATCTCTATACCAAAAATCACGTCAATTCGTCGCTCCGTTTCGACGTGAAAGACGGACAAACATACAAACACACACACTCACATTTATAATATTAGTATGGATGTGCCAAATTTTAAATCAATCGAATAATAGACTATAATTCGATTAGATGTTCGCTGGGACTTCACTGGGACATTTATTTTAAAATTGGCCCGTTTTGTATCTCGATGGGCAAAGGCCTCACCTCTCTTAATACACTCTCGCCTATCAAACGGAGGTCCCGCCATCCATAGTTTAGTTTGTTGAATACAAAAGCAATAAAATGGTTGGTGTTAACAGTTGTTTGTATTACTTTTGTGAATTTTGTAACTCGTAAATAACACCATATTAAAATTACTAATATTTGGCAATTAGGCCTCTAGGTTGGCAACGTGTTTGCAATACCCCTGGTGTTGCAGATGTTTATGGGCGGTGGTGACCTCTTACCATCAGGAGACCCACTTGCTCGTTTGCCTTCCAGTCGTATAAAAAAAAAAAAAATTTTTTTTATTAAAAACACTATAATGATATTATTTATGCTTCCTATATCGTAATAATTGTTTTTTAAGATAAAGGAATCTTTGATTTTTTCTTTTTTTCATACAAATTAAATACTGCTATCAATGTACGCCATCCTAGAACCCAACTGACGTCTCCTACCACGTTACAAACAACAAGCATTTTGCTTTACATTGCTTCTTGGAATAAACAAGTGTAATAAAAATTAAAAAACGAATTATTTTTAAAAGTCGCTGACTAACGTTGTTCAGTTTGAGGAGTATGATCTATGTTTTAATTATTTGCTCATATTACTGGCCACACCCTGTATGTATAATCATTGTTTAGTCCATAGAACAAGTTTGACTTACTTAGCGTCTAGATGCGTAGATGTGTACAATTATCCCAAGATATTCATACTCGTATATGGTAACAACTTGGGACAAGTTAAACAAGTCACAGTCACGTTTATAAACACCACGTTACTATCACTACTTTTCGTCTTGTGCCAGATTTTTTACTGCCTTTTTAATATATAACTATGTGTCTATCTATCTATCAAAGGTGTTTTAAAGTTAATACAGAATATTTAGGAGTAGTAATAGAATATTTAGCAGGTAACGGAGTTAGTTTGAGTGATCACCGCTGTAAATAGCGACCGGATGGCCTGGTTAACCTGACTATGCAGCTTGAGGTCCTAGGTTCGATCCTCGGTGGGGACAGATATTTGTATAAATAAAACGAAAGTTTGTTCTCGAATCTAAATCTCTATCTCGAAGTATGTGGCTTTGCTCTACTTGGGACTATAGGTAAATTGGCGTCAAATTGCCTAGTCACAAGATTGCCTGGAAGAGATTGCTCTTTAACGATAAGGCATGCTTACCTTGTACTAATTTTCTTAGTGTTCCAATGCTTATCTGAACTGTACTTTTTTAAACTGTATTATTAGTATTTATTTCATTATGTTCTAAATAAATAATTGGCTTTTTAGTTAGTTTCGCCATGTCTGTCTGTCTGTCCGTCCGTCCGCGGCTTTGCTCTGGGACTATCAATGCTAGAAAGCTGTAATTTTGCACGAATATGTAGGTAAACTATGCCGACAAAATGGTTCAATAAAAATTAAAAAAAAATTTTTTTTACTGTACAATGAATAATATACGTAAAGTGGGGGTGTTTTTTTTTTCATCCAACCTTGTAGTGTGGGGTTGCTAAAACGATTTTTCGATTCAGTGATTTGTTTGCAAAATATTCAACTTTAAAGTGCAAATTTTCATCAAAATCGAGCGTCTAAACCGGTGGGTGGAAAATTTTGAAAAAATCAGAATGGTATATAAAATATACATAAACTTGGAAGATTCCGTATAAAATACGAAATCCTTAGAAAAATATTACTTATTTTTTTCGTAATGGCTACGAAACCCTATTTTGGGCGTGTCCGACACGCTCTTGGCCGTTTTTTTTATTGTTTATTTATGTTGTGTTCAAGAGTCATTGCATCTAAACAAGTTATCGTCATTGTAGTAAAAATATTACCGTGTCTTCAGGACAATAGTAAGTTTTTTCTAGAAATCTAGTTTATCTTGTTACCATACAAGACATACAGCACACCGTTAAGTCATCAAAACTAGTTAGAAACAAATGGCTATAAATAAGTTGTACAAAAACCTTTTCTTAAACGTAGACAGAACTGCTGGTAGTATACTAGACTAGCGACGGATGTGGACAAAAACGCGGCGAGTACGAGCTGTAAGAACATGCGAGGGGTTCTGTGAAATTATTTTTGATGGAAAATATTTATTTGAATTTTCGATGTTTAGTACCTATTACTAAAACCTTTGTCATTTGAACCTAGTTTCTGAACGATCCTTACCTTTTGTTCGTTCATGTTGTTGTCTATGGCAATGGCGGCACAGCGGTATCTGTGCTTAGCTCATGTGTTCTTTTCGTTTATTTTAATAAAACTACAGTGACTAAATACTCATGGATTTTCAATATAATTACATAGTGAACATAAACATAATCTTCATCATTCGACAAACATTCATTTCAATTTGTGATTCACGCAAGTCTTTTGCACGTAAAAAAGACATTCTTGAAATTTTGGTAGATGTAACATTAGTGCGTTTTTTGCTCGGCTTTAGTAAATAAATATAAATTGTAATATATACACATTGATACATAGATGTAGTGTCATCTATCATAACTATCGTAAGTCACAACTCCAACGTTCCAAATCGCATTGGAAAGACGTAAAAAATAACGTATGTATGTAGCATACGCACTTTTATATTTTCAAATATTCTGAAAATGCTTCTTCCTACGGACCCCTAAGCCGACTCGCCAGACGAACGCACGGTATGACATTCATAGTTAATGACATACGCTAATTAAGCCGTGTTTGTGAGCGGCTGTAAACAACGTGACAGATGCACCGACCTGTGACAGTGTTAGTGTATAAGTACAGCGCACAATATGAACCGCGACGTAGGACGTTGTCATAGTAAATGTGATAATGATTTTCTTTGTCAGGTCTACAGCCAAAGATGTATGAATGAATGTAAAAAGTGTTTATTTACACAGAAGTATATATTACATTGTTGCGCGTTTCTATCAAAAGTCAAACATTTTCATTCAACCAGATTTAATACGCCCCCCCCCCCTATTTTATTTTTCAGAGTGGCCTACCGAATTCTTTTTTAGCTTTTAGTATAGTCAAGTGTAAAAATATGAACTTATTCAAAGTTTCAAAAATAAGTACCACAGACTCGTATTCCGCCGCAATAAGACTGTAGTAACATATTTTAGTGGTTCGAAAACATACTTATTTTTGCACTTTAATGTACATTATCTACATCATAATTATTTTTATTTGCAAGAAACCCTTTAACTTCATTATTTTACTTACTTACTTTATTTCCAAGTTTTAATTTGTTTCTTAATCCTACTTATATTATAAATGAGAAAGTTTGTGTGTGTGTGTGTGTGTGTGTGTGTGTGTGTGTGTGTGTGTATGTTTATTACTCCTTCACGCTAATACGGATGGACGCATTTGGATGAAATTTGGTACGTAGTTAGCTGGACACCTGGAATAACACATAGGCTACTTTTTATCCCGATATTCCCACGGTATAGGGATAAAATCTCGAAATAACAACCGCTGGGCTTAGAGTCATGAAATTTGGTAAGTAGGTAGCTGGACATCGTCTGGAATAACACATAGGCTATAACTTATCATTCCGATATTCCCACGGGATAGGGGTAAAATCTTGAAATTTCAACCGCAGGGTTTAGAGTCATGAAATGTTTTACAGTTGTTCTTAACACAACCTCAATGAATATCACGATATAAATTTTGGGATTTACAAGGGGAATTTCGTAAAATCCCGGAATTCTAACAGTTTACACTTGCGAAGCCTCAGCCTCTTGTATTTCTCATAAATTTGTCACAGTGTACCGAATAGCAGGTCAATCTGACAATAATAAGGAGGTAAAATGACAATTAGGTTCTATATTTGTCATAAAAAACAACAACGCTAAGCAGAGCTTGCTAAATAAAACCGTTTTAAAAAAAGATAAAGATTTTATTTAATGAACTGTTAATAACCAAGCCTGAACCGCAGCAAATGGACCAAATTACTCATACTCAGAGCCCTTACTACGTATCGTGCCATCCCGCTTACGTCTTTATTATTTAATACGAGAGTGAGAGGGAGTGACGTTTCGATTTTCGAATTTCGTAATAGCCCCCCAGAGTCGGTACGTTCACGCTTAGCGTCGGATTTTAATCGTCTTTGCTGCTGCAATTAAAAGAGAATTAAGAAGGCTTTAACCGCCGTTTATAGCTGAGCTAGCGTAACTGTGATTTAAACGCGATGAAGGTACATAGTTGTCGTCGGCGATTATGTATACCTAGTATTCATAATTGTAATCATTTGCTTCATGTGTTTACATGGTCTTACAAATAAAGATAGTTCCCACTTTTAGGGCACAACAAATATACTACGTTACGTGAGGCTAGGGACTTTACAATATCACATAGCTCTCTTTAATTCAAAAATTTTTTTTTGACTATTTTTAAAGTTAATTTCTTATGTTTAACTGTTGTAACCCTTGCATATTAAGTTATAATTTGTTTTGTTAATTTATCATTGTTATTTTGGGCCAGATATGTTTTGTACTGATTACAGTTTTTATTATCTATCTGTATAATAACAATTGTCGTCTTATTCCCGTTCCATTCGGCGCGCTAATATCATAGCCGCATAACGTAAGAAAGCTCGCACGATATTTCTCAAACGATCTTAGTAACCTTAACCTCCCATATCAAGTGTTAAATTCTTGGCTTCGACCTCATTGGCGTCGGAACTCAAAAAATGTCACCCAGTTTTGACAGGTTTGTGAAAACGCCACTAAAATTCACATCCATACGTCACTCCAAAGTGCCATTCTCGCGTTAGTTGACAGAAGTGTTTCGTACATTGGCGGTGTTAAAATTTTCCATACGAACTTTTATGTAGATGACATACGTGATTTTATGTTGATGACATGCTTAGTTTTAGTTGCTAAGCGTTGGTCCCCTTACTTGAAGGTATTTCTGAAAAGATACGAATTTAGGATCTTCAAAGAACACAGTCGAGTCTAGTCATAGATGTTTTGTTTATTAATTATTTTGGATTTGTTTTGTTACAGCTATGATAAACTATATTTTTGTCGACATTTTGAGATATTGAACTTTGAAATTATAATTTCGAGGGTTTTTCAACTGTTTAACCGACTTAAAAAAGGAGGAGGTTATCAATTCCGTTGTTTTTTTTTTCAAGTTATAATTGCTTTATCTGCTTAGTGTTCAAAAACACGGAAAGAGAAACCCAAAGAATGATCAGAGTAGTTCGCAAGACCAGCAGTTGACTGATTTGGGAACATTTTGTGACATGCGCATTTTTTTCCATGTTGTCATGAATAAATGTAATCTTTCATTCTCTCTTTGCAAGATCACAGGCATTTAGATTTCTACGGAATCTTTATTAATATACTCACAGATTACCTATAAATAACACCTTCATAATTGGAAATAAAACAATTTGTATGTTTACATAATAAAGACATCAACGCGTAAAACATTTATGAGTTTCTTTGAAACAAAAAAAGTTATTGCTTGAAGATTGCTTTACATGTATTATATTTACACTGTTTGAACAGAAGCAATATTTTTTAATGTCACAAGTGTGCGTGTAACTTAAGACAGTCGTCCACTTCACGGTAAGAACGTGAGCCGGTATAACCTATGGAGGGTTAGTCCTAAGCGGCACTGCAAATCATGCGCGATTATAGTTTATTTGGTCAGTTTTCAAATTTATACCTTAAAGGTCATCATCATCATCTTATCAGCCACAGGACGTCCACTGTTATTGAACTGCGAAACTTGTATTATTATTTATTTATTTGATTTATTCATTTAATTGCAAACATGTTACCAATAATATAAAGATCTTCATTGACCCCGGTAGGGTATGGTAATAATTAATGTGTCACTTAAAGTCTACAAAAATATATTAAATCTAAATATATAAACTCCGTGTCTTATCTAACCTCGACATTGGCGGAATCATCGCATGGATCGATGGGGCCATATTATCCCAAAAATTGAATTGAATTAAATATATAAACATTATAAACAGTCAAATACTCACAGGCAGGCACAAAATTTGGCCCACTCTATATACAAAATTACCTACTACTGCATACATTTGAGGGCCAGATTTTTACCGCTCAGTATATTATTAATTAACCACTAATTAGGCTAACATGATTTAAAAAAAATAACAGTCAAATAGTATTTTATGTTATACACAAATTTATAGGCGACCTTGCTTGAGAACCTACAACTTGTCTTCTAAGAGTTCTGATACTGAGTAGTAGCTTTTTTCTATAAGCATTTTTTTTTAATTTTATTGTAAAAACTACTATCCTTATTACTCTTCTATTACTCTTTATTGTCCAGAAAAGTTATAAAATTAACAGAGATAATCAGAGAAACGGATGTACAAAAGTGAATTTATCCGTTAACGGAACGTGTTGTGTCTTATTTTTGTACTGATTTGTGGTGTTCAATAATAGTACAGTCAACGTTATAAATAAGTGATCACTTTTGTACCTTGTCGCTTTCAGTCGGGAAACAAATTCGTATGGCTTTTCAAACATGACGTTAGAATGACAAGGTACAAAAGTGATCACTTGTTTATTTCGTTGACAGCACATTGTGTCTTAAGGGCGGTAAATAAAGAATTACGAACGAGAGTCTATTGATAGCTCGAAGTCGAAGACTTTTTTTTTGCAACCAAGGTAGCCTGCATGTTACGACACTGTTTACGAGCAAGTGTGATGAAAATAACATTTTATTACCTTACAGTTGTCCTCTGAACGATTAACAGGTCATCAAAAAATTTCATTTCAAAGCACTAAAGAACTCCAGACTTAAAAAATTAAGCAATTTCAACTTGATACCGCCCGTTGAAGGAGTCTTGACAGGCAGACAACAAAGTTATCATATAAAAGTTTATTTTTCCATTTGAAGTACGGAATCCTAAAAAAGACAAATTATAAAAGATTTATCCTTCGCACAAAAACGATAGCGCAATTAATTTAACGCTGCAACAGAGGTCAATTAATTAACTAGGTACCTACTTTTATATTCAAATCAATTTAATTGCTAAGAAAAACCTGGCCAAGGTTGACTTCGGTAAAGTTGATTTCTATTCGTATTGTGAAATTTAAGCATTCAATACTGTATTTTCTTTCTTACATAAATTTGACAACTGAATAAGCAAGCGGTTAGAGAGCCCCACTATGAAGCTTGAGGTTCCGGGTTCGATTCCCAGTCTGGGCAGATATTTGTATGAATAATATGAAGTATGCCATATTTGGTGCCATCACCCTTTTCTTTTTTTTTAACTATCTTATTTACCTTAAAAATATTTTTTTTGTGTATCGAATACGTCTCTATATACCTACATATATATGTAGTAATTTAGGCGGCAATCAATATTACTCTTTTAAAGATTTTAGGAAGGTCCATTATAAGGTCTTACACCGGAACAACCCGCCACATATGAACAATGTATTCACTCATAGAGCACGGCGCATTGATATGCGGCGCGCGCGCAGGACCGGCGACAATCCCCCCCCCCCCTTAGTAGCCGTATGGGGGGGCTGTAGACTACTAAGTACAGATAGCTATCCCGAAAGTTAGGCTTTGTTTTATATGCGGCTTAAATTCCAGTTAGCGCATACTTAAACAAACATTTTTATCACAGACATATTTGACCGTTTTATTGGTCTGTATGTGTGTTTCACTACTGGGTGAAGTGTTAACAAGATGTGAACATGAACTAACAAGTTTGTTATGAGACTAGAACTCAATGAGTAAGTATATGTTTTTATCTTGTTATTGGCGTTTATTTGCGGCTTCGCCCATGTTACAATTAGATCTGGCATTTCAATTGAAATTACGAGATTTAAAAATTTCCGCATGATATATCCAAAAGTTACATCGTGTTCTCCATTACTAATATTATAAATGCGAAAGTGTGTGTGTTTGTATTTTTGTCCTTATTTCACGTCGAAACGGAGCGTCAGATCGACGTGATTTTTGGCATAGAGATAGTTTATGGGCCAGTACCCTTAGTGTAAGTTTTCGGTTACAAAATACGTCTCAATTGCGTTCGCGTTAAAATCTCAATTTGTATGGAAACACGAACAGCGCCTCTAGCGGAACGTTTGCTATGTTCGTGTTTCCATACAAATTGATTTAACGCGAACGCGATCGAGACGTATTTTGTATCCGAAAACTTACACTAAGGGTACAGAGAGTGACATAGGTATATGATATAGTGAGGGAGCCCTCTTACCGCTTCCCGAGAGAACAGCGCGCGGTGACCGAATTCCACGCGGGCAAAAGCTAGTACTGTATAAAAAAAACACTCGAGCCAAATTTCAAGTCTAAGCTGAGTGGTTAAAATTTCAGGATAATAAGCCGATCTCGTCATATTGAGATAAAAAGTAACCTATCTGTTATTTCAGGAATTCAGCTATCTAAATATAAAATTTTATCTAAATCTGTCAAGTCACTTTAGCGTAAAATAGTAACAAACAGACAGACGTCGAATTTACACTTCTAGTTAGATTCTAAGATAATATTATACGTACATAGATACAAATAATGTGAATAATTTCACTGCATCTATCACATATCACAAAAACTTTCATTGTATGCATTGATATAATCTTCAATTTCCAGTGAAAACGAGTTATTTTCTATCATCACAAACTACTGTGGAAATGCAGTATTATTGCGTATTGTATTTGTAATCTAGAAGTAAATTACCTCTGACTAATGAGCTGTGCTGCCATCGAACTAATGTATGTCAGTTGCGTAATGACTGATTCCTAAAGATGATCGGAAAATATAGATATGGTATTTTTCATCATCATCATCATCATCCCAGCCTATATACGTCCCACTGCTGGGCACAGGCCTCCTCTCAGAACAAGAGGGCTTGGGCCATAGTTCCCACGCGGGCCCAGTGCGGATTGGGAACTTCACACGCGCCATTGAATTGCTTCGCAGGTTTGTGCAGGTTTCCTCACGATGTTTTCCTTCACCGCATAGCTCGTGGTAAATTTCAAATGTACCGCACATGAATTTCGAAAAACTCAGAGGTGCGAGCCGGGGTTGATGGTATTTTTGATTTGAAATAATTATAGAGCACAGCGTGTCTCAAATTCAAAATATTTTTATTTTTTCTGGCGGATATGATAAAAAAGATAAAGGTTCCGACATCGATTGTGGCTATTTTATTTTTTTAAGAAGAGGTCATGCATGTTAGGTATAAAAATTTATGAAAATCAATTACTTAACTGTAACTTAAAACGTATTTTAATTGTCTTGTGAAAAAAATCATGTTGTATTAAGATATGACTGCTCATTTTATTATTTTACCTACAATTAGCAATAAATTAATAAGCCGTGATTTAAGAAATACACGCAGGCAGACGGTTTCAGCATGATACTCGTAAGATAACATATATGTGTAGTATTTACATGCGTAACTTTAGTGCATGGTTTGTAGCTGAAAAGAAGGGAAAACTAAGTTAATGTATACGGATTTTTGCATATTAACTAAATTACCAATGATTTAAAGAGAGTCTCTTTTTTTCTGCAACTATTTAAAGAAAAATATATGACCCTTCATTTTCGCAACATAAAACCAATCTATTAAACAAATATAAATTTCACTGAACCCACTGCTACTTTATTGTGTGCTGCTACTACCGATGACTGACAAATGAAGATAAAAAGCGTCGCAGCCGGAAGCCCTCGCCATTGTAACCCCCAGACGTTTGGGAGGAAGCATGTTTTTATTACATTCCTACAAGATTCCTGCTTCGGAATGTTTCACGTTTTCTATCCATGACGCATCTAGAAATTAGTTTCACAATTTTTTGACTCGTAGTTTTATTCTCTGTCAAATAGTTTGCGATATTTCTAATATATATAATGTATGTATGCTTGTGAGTCCTTCACGCTAACGGCTCAACAGGTTTACAAACGTCTGGTTTGCCGAAATAAAGTTTCAATTTATTTTTACAAAAAAACGGAAAGTGATAAAAAATATCTGCCTACAGGAGTGAGCTAAGTCTACTATCGATAAAAAATATAATATGGACCATACCAGAAAACATTAGGTACCCAATCCAACTGCCAGGTAGGTATAAGCCGTTCGCGTTGATAGAGGCTACCAACTTAATAATTACAAGTGCCCCGTCGTAACAGTTCCAAGCGTACTTTAACATTGAATATTATTGACGCCGAAACAAATTAAGAGAAACGCATAACCAAAGTGCATTGGGCAGTTGATATTCTGCATAAATAACATAACTTACACCAATAAAGTGTGGTAAATGGCTCCAGCGCAGCGAGAATTAGCATATTTTTTGCCTCACTTAAGTTGGTTTTTGTGTGATGAAGTCACTCTGGTGTTAAAACAGAGGGTTAGATACCTAATTTATTTAGTAGCTAGCCGTTACCCGCGACTCTGTCCGCGTAGAATTCAGATTGGTTTTTTGGAATCTTTTTGTATTTTTTATTCCAATTCCAAATTTTTACTTTTACGGTCATCCCGTAAAGCCGAAATTGAAAATACAAACTGAAATATAGATGCACAGAAAAAACAGAAAAATAAGACCATCACTGGGAATCGAACCCAGGTCCTCGGTAATCCGTACCGCGTGCTATACCGCTACACCACTGATGGTCGCGTAGAATTCGTTTATCACTATCCCGCGGAAACTACAATTTTCCGGGATAAAAACTTATTTATCTGTTTGTTTTTGTATTCTTTATCATTTTGTAAATGTGTTTTTTCTTTTTTTTCATTCTATTCTATTCTATATCCTTCTCCGGGACTCATACTATCTGTATACCGAATTTTATCTAAATCAGTTCAATGGTTTCATATACCTATTGCAATCATGTCCTCGATACCGTTCTGCTTTCAGAGTAAGGCATGAGAGGCAATGTGAATGGACGTAACCCCGGCTGGTCGGCTGGAAATTGGGGTCGCTTTGGTGGCTACGAACAAGGAGTAAGCAACTATAAATAATCCGGCACCAGCAGGGGAGGGTGAGGAGCAGAGTCTTCATTGTTGCACGGTGTCAACGTCAGGATCACTTTTCCGGGGCAGCCAGTGGGCGAGGTCACTTGATGCTCACGTGGCATCCCACAAGGCAACGAGGGAACTCAGGTAGTTTTTAGTGGGCGTCCCCTCATGGGTGAGCCCCACATACCCTCTGTTTCCCATGAACAGGGCTAGATGCATAAGGCACATCCACACCATAAACAACGGTTGATTTTATAAAAATGGTCCTTCACCGGCCGCATCCATAGAACTCCTGCAACTATCCTGTCACTTTCTACAAGGTAGATTACTGGTATTGCTAACCCCACTTGTGGAAGGCCTATCCCCACTGCGTCATTCGGTACCGGAGGTCTTATTGTCTAACACACTTGCAATCACAATCGTTTTGACCACTTCTTTTTATCACACTGGATAAGTCGAGGCTAGAAAGAGATGGAGATGCGATCGCGAACGTCAACATGTAAGACAATACAGCCTCAGCAGGGCTACTACGAAATTCGAAACTTGAAGTTCGTGTCGTGCGGTCCTTCTCGCTCTCGTATTAAATAGTATAAGTGTCAGAGGGACCGCACGGCACGAACTTCGAGTTTTTAGTTTCGTAGTAGCCCTGCTGGTCCTTTTATTGCCAAGAAATAACGATTAATGGCATAGTACCTGGGCGACTGAGCTTTGCTCGGACTAAAAGTCTTTAATAAGCGTTTTCCCAGAGATAATACTAAGCTAGCTCGATTTGTCATCCCCGAAAACCCCCACATACCAAATTTCATCGAAATCGTTGGAGCAGTTTCCAAGACCCCCGAAATATATACAGCGTGTATTTTTGATACTACCTCAAACTATAACCAGACGAAGATTTAAGTGCTGTGAACCGATATCAAAATTAGTTGTTAATTTAAAATTAACTTCCAGAGCGTAATTAATTATTGAAATATTTTCGAGCAGCAATGTAATGCGTACAATAATTTGATACGAGAGAGAAACGTTCTGTGACAGCTGTCACGTCAACAAGTGCGACGTTGTGAATAAAAACAAAGCAGTATCGCGTAGTGATACATTGCGTGCTAATTATTTTTTTAAGGAAAATAATAAGTCAATTGTTTTTACTAAAACATAATAAAATCCTATTATTCGGGGCCTTCACTAACTAACCTTAATGTCTGAGGTAGTATCAAAAATACACGCTGTATAATAATAAATAATAATAAAATAAATACCATGGGACACTTCATATCACTCACACTTCACTTCACTTTATATTGGTGTGACCAATATGACCCAGTCCCAAACTAAGCAAAGCTTGTACTATGGATACTAGGCAACGGATAAACATACTTATACGAGTATAGATAAATACATACTTTGCAGGTGGTAGGACCTTGTGCCATCCATTGGACCATCTTGCTCGCTAATCCTGCCGTGAAGCAGCAGTGCTTATACTGTTGTGTTTCGGCGTGGAGAATAAAACAGCCGGTGAAATTACTGGCACTTGAGGTATTCCATCTTAGGCCTCTAGGTTGGCAACGTATCTGCAATACCCCTGGTGTTGCAGATGTTTATGGGCGGTGGTGATCTCTTACCATCAGGAGACCCACTTGCTCGTTTGCCTTCCAGTCGCATAAAAAAAAAACAAATAAGAACATAATAAACATCCAAGACCCGAGAACAAACACTCGAATTATTCATACAAATATCTGCCCGGCCGGGAATCGAACCCGGAACCTCAAGCTTCGTAGTCAGGTTCTCTAACCACTTAACTTTACCTTTACCTTTTTACCTTTAAAAAGGTATTTATTAGGATGTATTTTCATCGATTCGTACTCCGTCGGTGAATGTTTGATTGTTTTGAGGGTGATAGGTAGGAGTTGTAAAATGGTGTTTAGACATGGCCCTAGTATATTTAGCAACATATTTTATGTGAGGTCGTTTGTGAGTTTTATTACCATGCCAGGTTTAAGTACTGACATATAACCTTAGAACTTCCATGTATTTTGTTTACTTTAATACTTCTACAGTCGGGTAGATATCTCAATTTGTGTGAAAGCGGAGGTGGGTGGGTTTAGCCATGGAAATATTATTTTTATTATTAGTACTGCACATATATTTGTATGAAATTAATTGGATAAGTAGCTACCTACTTGCGAACTTTGTTATGTAGATACCTTGGTATGAAGAGACCTTTATTTATAAATAATTTGTTAATATACAACAATTTATTTATACTCTCGTAAAACATAACTTTAATCGCGTATTTGAGTTTATGTTTATATTATAGTATTTGATTTTTAATTAAAGTTCTAAATTTTCTAATAAGATTCTTAATAGAAAAATTTAAAATAATCCGCAACTATCACAAAGCTTCCAAAATATCGCTTAAAATATTTACTACTGGAACAAACACTTGTCCCAATAATTTTATCTAAAACCTAACTCATACATAACCAACAACATAGACCATCATAACTCACCTTGCATTAAAAAAATCCAACAAAAATCACAACACAGTTTAACACTTTCGTACTCACAGCACACACTTCACAGGAATCCAAATTTAAACCTAGTCACGTGATTGGTCGATCCGTGCTGCGATCTACACAGGCGGCGCGGGCGCACGCTCGAGAGAGACTGGCGCATGTTCACTTGCCACCTGTCTTCCTATAAAGCCATAGCAAACAATATGCGTTATGGTGAAGGTTTTGTTGGAGTTGACGGATAAAGCTACTTCAGTTTAGAGACGTTTAAAGCCTTCAAGAGTGGTGTAATATAAATTTAAAGATTATATCTGTCACTGCGGTCACTGGTTTTGATAAACGTACCTACTTAATAATAATAACAAATCCATTTATTTCGAGCAATTTAGTCCATACCATAAATACCTGACAGACTAACTATACATAATCAAAAATCCCTAGTTAGTTTTTTTAATGTAATTTTTGTGTATTTACCCGACTGCCCGAAGGAGGGTTATGTTTTTCGAGCATATGTATGTATGTATGTACGTATGTATGTATGTATGTATGTATGTGGGTATGTATGTTCAATTTCTTTGGTCCTCGCGGCAGCCTAAATTGCTGGACGGATTGTAACATATGTATGAGGTATCATTGGATTCGTCATAACTGTCGGAGTGACATAGGGTATATAATATTTCAATATGGCATCTGCGAAAAAAAAATATGAAGAAGGAATAAAAAAAAATATCTTGTAGTGTAACAATATGGGAATCAAATGAAAGCTAATAATTAGCCCATTCAAAATATTTATGGGTTATAATACTTTTAATCTACTATTTTCACAGAAATATCAAAAAGTATAAAATAAAAAACAATAAATAAAAAAATCAAAAACCCGACTGCCTTAAAACTAAAAGGAAGAAAATAAGTCTAGTGGTCTAGAACTCTGTCAAGAAGCTCATTTAATTTTCAACAGTCGGGACCCATTCAAATCATAACCAGCTCAAAAAGTCTTGGTAATGGGTCCCGACTGTTGAACCTTAAATGAGCTTCTTGACAGAGTTCTAGACCACTAGACTTATTTTCTTCCTTTTAGTTTTTAAGGCAGTTGGGTTTTTTGATTATGTCTTTTTGTGTGCGTATAGTATAATTTGAATTTTATAGCGCATTGATGTTTTAAATGTAGATAATGCTATAATTTTTTGTTGAAGTAAATAAATTAATCAATAAAATGGGTCTTGACAGATCGACGGACGGACGGACGGACAAGTGATAAGGGTTCCGTTTTTCCTTTGAGGTACGGAACCCTAAAAACACTATATTTAAAACTAATACTAATTGGTATTTAGTCGACACACTTGTTTTCCCATATATAAGATCAAGATAGAATCAAGTGGGAAGAATGGCCCGAATCCTCTCATCCAGAGAAGAGACCTATACCCAGCAGTGGGACGTTATATATAGGCTGAGATGAGGACGATGCCCCCGAAATCCCTTAATGGCCAATTTCGATAGAAATCGATAGCTATTTCCCCCCCTGTTCATCGTACATAACCATCCTACATAACCAGCACTGGTAGGGGCCAAATTACATCCTATAGTAGATTGTTCAACAAGGGACTAAAACAAGCCATAATGACACGAGATGCTTAGCCACTCGAGCAGAGCGAGGGTGGCTATAGTTCGAGTGGCATTATGTTGTTTAGTCTCGCGTTAAACACTACTTTTCACTTTGAATGCGAGGAAAAGAACAATGTTCTGTTCAAAATTAAAATACTTATTACTTTTTAAAAACGTACGCTCGACTAATGGACAGGCCATCTTTCCAAATTCCAATAGCAAAAAAAAAGTGTTTTTTTTTCTTTTATTGTTTATGAAGTGACGCTTTAAATGCTTGCATATTTAGCCAACAGTTTCAAAATTGAAAACTATTTTAAAACTAATTGGACTATGCATAAAAAATGAATTAAACCTTAATTTTTGAAAAGATTCATACTCGTAATCATTAATTGTGTTTCACGAAATGAAATCGTGTTTTTTTTAAATATTTTTGCACTGTTGTGATTTTGAGGTTATTTCCACGCCCTAAAAATCCTCCATTCACAAGCACCGTGTTGGCTGTTTAGGGGTTTTTAAGGTAAATTAAAAAAATACTTTAATCCCTAGAGAATAAAAAGGAGCTTTAGTCCAGATATGCAGAGACTAAAGTAACATTTTATGAGCATGAGAAGTGAAAAATTAATTAAGTCCTGGCGCTTCGAGGGCCGCCGCCACGGTGCGCTCGCTTCACTCACTCGACTAACACGTTTCCTAACACTCCTCCTAGCTTCGCTCGTGGTTCGTCATACCTTATTTTCTGGAACCTAAATGGTCAGTAAAAGTGACCTGGCACTACCGAGACCCTTTGTAGTAGGGAATATTTGTCTCTTTCCAGCTGGAATACGGAACCATAAAAATTATCAAACTCAAAAACGCTTTGTTGACGAATTCATTTCTATTTTCAAAATGTATTTATAAGTACCTACCAACCTATGTAAAATAGGTACACTTCCATAGAACGTGCCGAATTCACTAATCGCGCCGACACCCCTGGAATAGATCTCTTCAAAGGATAAGTTCGCCTTTGTACACATTTTTTTCCCTTTTATAAGTAACTCGTATTTCTACTATCTCTACCCTCTTATATTTAGCCATACTAGAAACACATAACTGGTTCAGTTTCATAACTTATTTATTAAATTATTTTCTTCAAGGAAGTTATATATTAAACGCCTTTTCAATTTGGTTTGGATGGAATCGGAAGAGACGTATCCTTATTAGAGTTACCCAACTTCCTGTCTAAGATTAGCTTATCTTAATAAAAAGCTTTAAAAAGACGGTCTCTTGATAACTGGATATAAATCTCTCAAAGCAGATCGTTCATTATTGATCTTGCACATTTTTACTACAACGAAGTGAGTTGTTAAAGTAGTTTTATTATATTATGAATTTTGCAGTAAAATTTCAAACTTTATTCAATACAAAACAATTTAAGTATATGCATAAACAGGAAATAATAAATCGAATACCTTCAAACGAGCAATCCTTTTATATATACATGTTACTAACAATTCCCTAGTCCCAAACTAAGCAAAGCTTAGGTCAATTGGTGTCAAGTGTCCCAGGATATTTATTTATTTATTTTAATCTATGGCCACTGGTCTGCAATAAACGTTTATTAATATTATTATAATCAGAATCTCGGAAACGGCTCCAACAATGTCTATGAAATTTGATACCTATGTATACCTGGTGCCATCCACGAAGAGGCGTGAATTTGTCAAAATTAGACATAAATGACATTGTAATAAGAACCACGGCACGCGTCATCGTGAATACCTCTCCCTATTATTTTTTTTAATTTTGGCTGTACTTTACGATTGAGCCAGCGTCATGTCGATTTCTCTCAATAAAAAAAAAGGAAATGAAAGAGGCAGTTGCTATACTTTGAAAGAGGGAATCACAAAGCAAAAATAGACAATAAAAAACTACTTACTAATGAATTGATACTATTATACTCCACGCTCGTTTTACTTAGATAAACTCTACCTATATGTAGGGGTTTTCGGGGTTGAAAAATCGATCTAGCTCGGTCTTATCGGATAACGCTTGGTATTGAGTTTTACCCCGAGCGTAGATCGACCAGGCAACAATTCAATTACTTACACACAACTATCTTAAACTTAAAATACCTAAGTACACAAATCAAAAACTAAAACAACATATTATTAGTGTTTGTGTGTGAAAAGGGTCGAAATTTCAGTCATTTGAGATATTTTTATCCGACGAAAAAAAAACGGAGGAGGTGACTTCTCAAGTCGACGCGTATTTTTATTTCTTCAAAAATCCGTGCTTTAGAAATCCACGGAAATTGTTTATACTATATCATCATCATCATCCCAGCCTATATACGTCCCACTGCTGGGCACAGGCCTCCTCTCAGAACAAGAGGGCTTGATTGAATTGCTTCGCAGGTTTGTGCAGGTTTCCTCACGATGTTTTTCCTCCACCGCAAAGCTACTATATAGTCTATAACAAAGATCAACAGATAGACCAACGGACAGATAGTCAACAAAGAATTCCTATAACGGTTCCATTTTTTCCTCTCGGGACCGTAAAAAACAAACTTACAAATCTTTGACAGATTTGTCACCGGTTACGGAACTCTAAAAACTAGCGTAATTATAAAACCCGTTGCTGCTGAATCATTGTTGGCTGGCACTCTCACTTTCTTGGGATGACCCTCTCGCAGGGCCTGATTGTGTTGGTCACAACACATGACAAATGAAAATAAAATAAATAATTTTAATAATTAATTAAAATTCATTCTCACACAACAACACCATCGTGATATCAGCCGTAGGACGTTTACTGTTGGATAATGGATATGTCGGTCGGCGGCCGATCGTAAAATTCGCCAGATCACGATATTCCTAGGCATATCGTGAAATGGCGCCATTCCATGATTTGGCTAAGGGACATCCGCCATATCGTTCAAAACTCACCGTTTAACGATTTGCCTAGTGACGTTTAGGCAGATCATTAAATTCCTAGGCATGTCATAAAACGCCGCCATATCCTGGCACTTCGCCGGCCGCTGCCGCAGCACAATTTCAACTGTCTAACGGTTCATGAGATAGGTACAGCCTGGTGTCAGACGGTGGGTTTTGCAGGTGGTAGGAAGGTCCGCCCGGATTGCTACCACCATCTTGCTCGCTAATCCTGCCGTGAAGCAGCAGTGCTTGCACTGTTGTGTTTCGGCGTGGAGAGCAAGACAGCCGGTGAAATTACTGGCACTTGAGGTATCACATCTTAGGCCTCTAGGTTGGCAACGCATCTGCAATCCCCCTGGTGTCGCAGGTGTCTGTGGGCGGTGGTGATCTCTTACCATCAGGAGACCCACTTGCTCGTTTGCCATCCAGTCGAATAAAAAAAACGTATGGACGGACGTACAGCGAAGTCTTAGTAATAGGGTTTCCGTTTTTATCATTTGGGTACGGAGCCCTTACAACGAGCACCTACACATTTCTCAAAGGGCCGGCAACGCATCCGTACCTGCTTTCCATCGGGTCACCGCCTGGTCATTTTCCTCCTATCATAATATAAAAAAGGCCGAGATGAAGAACATAACGTAATAAAATCAATCACCTTACCTTTTACCACAGCAAGGGTCACCGACCGCCAAATCTAGTTGTAAATAATACATCAGTAACGATTGCTTAGAATCACAGTCGCTAATTAATGGTTAATGCTGCGCATAACTTGGCCTGGCCGAACTTAAAAAAACTGGTTAAGTTAGAGTCGAGTTTCATTTAACACGTTAATCGCCAAGCCAAAATGCTGAAGATATAATTCGACTGGATGGCAAACGAGCAAGTGGGTCTCCTGATGGTAAGAGATCACCACCGCCCATAAACATCTGCAACACCAGGGGTATTGCAGATGCGTTGCCAACCTAGAGGCCTAAGATGGGATACCTCAAGTGCTAGTAATTTCACCGGCTGTCTTACTCTCCACGCCGAAACACAACAGTGCAAGTACTGCGTCTAATTTGGTTTTTATTGTATAGGTGACCCGGGGCTATTGTAGCTCGGGGGATATTGTATCTGAGCCGTCTGATGGCGTCCTTACGACGCCATGTTCGCCATGTTCATGTGTGTTGTGTGACAACTGTCTTCTGGCGAACACAACGTAAAATGGCCGAGAAGAACATGGCGTCGTAAGGACGCCATCAGACGGCTCAGATACAATATCCCCAGAGCTACAATAGCCCCGGGTCACCTTACCTGGTTAGTTTAATATTGTAGCGACACAGGATTACTTATCATGCGATAATAATACACTGCAATAGCCAAATCAAATCCTGGCCTGACTAATTAAGGTTTAATTGTATTTAAGTATGTATCTATCTATATAATTATATTTATCCGTTGCTTAGTACCCATAACACAAGCTTTGCGAAGCTTACTTTGGGACTAGGTCAATTGGTGTGAATTGTCCCGTGATATTTATTTATTTTATTTAATTGTATGAAAATGTTATGTTCAAATTTTAAACTTATCAAGTGTTGCCATCATTTGGATTGTGAGTTTATCTGCGAACTACGTTACGCTGGCGTTCGTGCCGTCACAGTATGTATGTTTTTGTGTTTAGTTTTAAATGGGTCTCACCGAAAAACAGAGCGTTAACATTACGCTGAATGGGACCGGAAGAAATCTCTTTAAGGAATAAGTTCACCTTTGTAGGTACACTTGTTTCTCATGTAATCTGTCAATTAAGTATTTTATATGTATAGGTTCTATCTATATGCTGCCGAACGCTAATATTCATTTCAAAAATTAGTATCCATATCAGAATGAACTTTATCACAAGGATATTGAATACAAATTTAAAATTGTATACGTTATCAACCGAACAGCAATTAGAATGACAGGCAGCTTCTGTGTTAGAACGAATTACAAGTTATCTTAGAGCACTAAACCAACGGGAGATGTTCACGTCAGGATTATAAACTCCTCACCCAAATGTATGACCATCGGTTTTACTAGATTTATGTGGGAGTAGCTACTCGTAGCTTTTGCACAGTAGTTTGTCTGTGTAAAATTTGGCTGTCGCTATACTCCGAAAATTGTTCCTTAAAGCACAAAAAAGGATTTATTTCCAAACTGTTTCATATAGACGAACGTTTTTTTCTTAACTTTAAGTATTTTAGGATTGTTATAAAAGTAATCTAACCCAACCTCCTATAGGTTAGGTATAGGATAGTCCTGAGATATAAATATCTTGAATAGTTTACAGTTTCAAAAAACAACAGTTGGGAAATAATTTCAGCAAAAAGCCAGCAGCCTCTGTTACCAATACACGTGTCGCCTCCGTATGGCTGAATGCTTTAAGAATTCATCCAAGAAAACTTATTAAGTGTTATTGATTGAGTCGTTATGTCTAATGACTTGTTCATTGGTGGGTTAATTTATTGATTAAGGTGAGAAGGTTAGGTTAAGTTACATGACCTCTAGAAATGTTATGTGATATAGTGGATAATATGTCGGTGATAAAAAAGTTTGCTATTTTAAACTAAACATAAAAATAACAGTCATAGTGTCTAGTGGTTTGACGGCCTCTGAAGCAGAAGATCGTGGGTTCGAACCAAGACTCACATTTCTGTGATATGCAGTTTTACCATTACGTGTTCGATTAAGAAACATCTTACAGCCAAGCGCTCTCATTCCGAGAGAAAGCATGTGCCCAACAGTGGGGCTTGCACAAATCTGTATTTCCCTCTCCCCTCCTCTTTCGTAAACTGCTTGTCGACGAAAAAGCAAAACTGACAGACATTTAACATTCTTTTGTTTTTTCTAACACTACCAGCACAGACGGCCTACTCCAAAATTCTGAAATCGAAGTTCGTGTCGTTCCATCCCTCTAACACTTATACTCTTTAATACTAACTTCGATTTTCAAATTTCGGAGTAGGCCCTCTGATCAGACCTACATTTTTGCGTAAGCCTTGGATATAATGTACATTAGCGAGCAAAATTAGTGGGTCGCTTATCACACAATATTGTATGAAAATTACCCGTTATTTTTGCACGACATTGTCTGCAAACCCACATCCTAGTCGTAATACTAAAGCCACTAATTAGTTGAAACGGAAATGAGACTTGCATTCGCCGTTAGTTGCATAAGTTACCCATTAAATCTTATGTCTCATCTGATACACTATCAAGTATAACGACTGAGAAAATTGACAGTATAAAGCA
The DNA here is from genome assembly GCF_025370935.1 of Choristoneura fumiferana. Lineage (NCBI taxonomy): Eukaryota > Metazoa > Arthropoda > Insecta > Lepidoptera > Tortricidae > Choristoneura > Choristoneura fumiferana. Next base: position 4,771,357 of record NC_133486.1, read on the forward strand.
AAATGATATCGTACCGCTTTTGATATAGTAATGTGTCATTCATGAAACTATAACTGTATCTATTACATTTAAACGAGCAATTGGCTAGTTCCCTTCCCTATATAAGAAAATGTAACTAGTTCGTCAGTTAAATTATTAGAAAATATTAATGAAGTCCTTTTTTATTTTGTGAATTTAACTCAAAATGGTGAAGATCGTCGTGCGACACTTTTTAGCCCCCACTCCTGTAAATTGACGCGCTTCATTTTTTTTTATTTAGGTAAGTACAAGAAATAGATATCCAATATTTTCTAGTTATTACGTAATTCTCCGATGGATCGTTCTATTTGAGTTTTTTTTTCCTTTTAAAACATAAATATAACACAAATGTGTTCCATTTGTAAATTCGAGCATCTCACAACTTATTGAGTGACCTACGTATAAGGTGTCTCTATCGGTTCTTACGAAAGATTTTATTTGGTTTTAGAAAAGATCCCGCTGTATCAAAACTTAATCAAAGATTTGATTTAATTTAGACTTACCTGATCTACAAATAAATAAATCCTCCTCCTCCTTACGTCATTTCTTCAGTAATTTCTCAGTAAAAAAAGTAAGAGACCTGCCTTCTGCGCCACTTTCTCTCGTGCGAACTTATTCCATCAATTTCTGTCTCTGGAAGTGTGGAGAGCGTTGTGAACTGTAGACTTAAGAGCGATGCATATCTGGTCAGACCAATAGGTATATAAATAAACATCGGGGCACAATTGTCACAGTTTCTTTTTAATTAGCAATTTAAAGTGCATGCTGCTCCCACTGCATGCTTCAAGTACACACTCATATTAACCGACTCAGTCACACAAACTAGCTAATTCTCTTGGCTATGTCGGTGACCCTTGTTCTTCTACGTTCTAAATTCTTTTACTTGTCGATAATAGCATGCTAGAAGAACAAGGGTCGCCGACATAGCCAAGCGAATTACGAGTAGCTCGTTGAAAAGGCAATGGGCAGGCCATATAGCACGGAGGAGAGATGGACGCTGGGGCTGAGAAGTTCTCGCATGGAGACCGTGGAGCGGCAAGCGCAGCGTAGGACGTCCAGATGGACAGATGACCTGGTTAAAGCCGCAGGTTCACGGTGGATACAGGCCGCTTCCAACCGAAGCAACTGGAGGTCTATGGGGGAGGCCTATGTCCAACAGTGGACGTCCTACGGCTGATATGATGATGATGATGATCGATAAGTAAAAGAATTTGGTTGACACATGCATTGTGTGTGGTCTCGCTAATTCAGGGTAAAATATTTACTCATTCCAACGATGGTCATGAATCGTTGCAAAACAATGTTAAGGTGGGCTCTGATGTCCATTCGCAACAAACATAACAATAATAAACATTGTATTTAATCTGGTTATCGAACATTTGGACCACAGTGGCATTCCAACGGCCACCCGTATTAATAAAATGTTAAAACGAAATCCTACTAATGTTATAAATAGGAATGTTGGTCTGTTAGTCCTTCACGCTAAAGCGTTTCGATGGATTTGAAACGAAGCATCTGGTGAAATACCTATTTAGGAATTCGTATATTACGCACTATATCTGTACTAGTGTCAATAAAACTAAAGGAAGCATCTGGTGAAATACCTATTTAGGAATTCAATATTACGCACTATATCTGTACTAGTGTCAATCAAACTAAACGAAGCATTGCCTAAGGAATTCGTGCACTATATCTGTACTAGTGTCAATCAAACTAAACGAAACATCTGGTGAAATATCTGTTTAGAAATTCGTATATTACGCACTAGGTATATCTGTACTAGTGTCAATCAAACTTAACGAAGAAATAATGGTGAAATATCTATTTAGAATTCGTCTATTACGCACTATATCTGTACTAGTGTCAATCAAACTAAACGAAGCATCTGGTGAAATACCTATTTAGGAATTCGTATATTACGCACTATATCTGTACTAGTGTCAATAAAACTAAAGGAAGCATCTGGTGAAATACCTATTTAGAATTCGTCTATTACGCATATAGCTGTAAATGTCAATTACGAAGCATCTGGTGAAATACCTATTTAGAATTCGTCTAATACGCACTATATCTGTATTAGTGTCAATAAAACTAAACGAAGCATCTGGGTAAGGAATTCGTATATTACGATCTGTACTAGTGAAGAAGTCTGGTGAAATACCTATTTAGAATTCGTCTATTACGCACTATATCTGTACTAGTGTCAATCAAACTAAACGAAGCATCTGGTAAAATACCTATTCAGAATTCTTATATTACGCACTATATCTGTATTATTGTCAATCAAACTAAACGAAACATCTGGTGAAATATCTATTTAGAAATTCGTATATTACGCACTAGGTATATCCTGTACTAGTGTCAATCAAACTTAACGAAGCATCTGGTGAAATACCTATTTAGAATTCGTCTATTACGCACTATATCTGTACTAGTGTCAATAAAACTAAACGAAGCATCTGGTGAAATACCTATTTAGAATTCGTCTATGACGCACTATATCTGTATTAGTGTCAATAAAACCAAACGAAGCATCTGGTGAAATATCTATTTAGGAATTCGTATATTACGCACTATATCTGTACTAGTGTCAATAAAACTAAACGAAGCATCTGGTGAAATACCTATTTAGAATTCGTCTATTACGCACTATATCTGTATTAGTGTCAATAAAACTAAACGAAGCATCTGGTGAAATATCTATTTAGGAATTCGTATATTACGCACTATATCTGTACTAGTGTCAATCAAACTTAACGAAGCATCTGGTGAAATACCTATTTAGAATTCGTCTATTACGCACTATATCTGTATTGGTGTCAATAAAACTAAACGAAGCATCTGGTGAAATATCTATTTAGGAATTCGTATATTACGCACTATATCTGTACTAGTGTCAATCAAACTAAACGAAGCATCTGGTGAAATACCTATTTAGGAATTCGTATATTACGCACTATATCTGTACTAGTGTCAATCAAACTAAACGAAGCATCTGGTGAAATATCTATTTAGGAATTCGTATATTACGCACTATATCTGTACTAGTGTCAATCAAACTAAACGAAGCATCTGGTGAAATACCTATTTAGGAATTCGTATATTACGCACTATATCTGTACTAGTGTCAATCAAACTAAACGAAGCATCTGGTGAAATACCTATTCATAATTCGTATATTACGCACTATATCTGTACTAGTGTCAATCAAACTAAACGAAGCATCTGGTGAAATATCTATTTAGAAATTCGTATATTACGCACTAGGTATATCTGTACTAGTGTCAATCAAACTTAACGAAGCATCTGGTGAAATACCTATTCAGAATTCGTATATTACGCACTATATCTGTACTAGTTCAATCAAACTAAACGAAGCATCTGGTGAAATACCTAATTAGGGATCCGTATATTCAGGATCAATATTGAAACATCTTGTAAATTCACGCACACAAATCCACGGGCAAAAGCTACTAACCTTATACAGCGTGTATTGTTGATATAGCCTCAAACTGTAACCAGTCGTAGATTTAAGTGCTGCGAACCGTAATTAAAACAAATTGTTAATTTAGAATTAACGACCAGGGCCCATATCGAAAATACAAACTGAGACATGGATGCACAGAGAAACCAGAAAAAGAGACCAGCACTGGGAATCGAACCCAGGTCCTCAGCAATCCTACCGCGTGCTATACCGCTACACCACTGCTGGTCAACGGTACAGACACAATTTTTCCTATGCATACATATCTCAGGTTGTTTATTTCTACTATAGCTACTTAAGCAGACACTAGCGACATCTATGTTGCGTCGACAGACGTCACATTCTTCCGGAACCAACCGCTCACCCAGACAAGAGATGTCGCTACTAAGCAATCAAATTATAATTGGTTTTTTGGAGTATTTTTGTATTTTTTATTTCAACTCCAAATCTGTTACTTTTACAGGTATCCCGTGAAACCATATCGAAAATACAAACTGAGACATGGATGCACAGAAAAAACAGAAAAAGAGACCAGCACTGGGAATCGATTAAACGTATCAAAGTATAATTATTAGGGCCTTCAGTTTGAGGTTGTACTAAAAATACACGCTGTATAAAGCAACACAACCAGGCTAATGCCTGTCTAAGCACGCGTCGTAACTTGTGTCAAATTGATAATGACATAAAGTGGGCATACCCCACCATTGTAGAAAGTCGATGACAGATAATTTGGTTTCACTTTCTTTTGTGTTGTATCAGATACAATACCTGACTTGTGTTTTACGCGCCAAGTGACTACTACCTAAGCACTATGGGAATATGGACAAGACAAGGTTTTGTAACCATTTTGTTTTGAACCACTTTGTCATTTTAGGGTTGACATTATGTTTAAACTTTTTGGTTAATCTACTTTTTGTCTTTTTACAGCCCTGTGCCCTTAGTGTTGTTAGTCGTGCTAACACGAACAGCGCCTCTAGCGGAACGTTTGCGTGTTTCTATACAAATTGAGATTTTAACGCGAACGCGATCGAGACGTATTTTCTAACCGAAAACTTACACTAAGGGGCTGTTTCACCATCCATTGATTAGTGTTAACTGACGGTTAAATGTGATGCCGTCTATTCGAACAAAACAAATAGAGACGGCATCACATTTAACCGTTAGTTAACACTAATCAATGGAGGGTGGAACAGCCCCTGAGGGTACAGAAGGAGGGTTACGTCTTTCAAGCGTTGTTTAGCCTCTCCTGCTATTATCCCTACATAGGTTTTAGTTAATTATGAAGCTAATGAACTATTTCTAAAACGCTTCTATCCTCTGTTTCATTTAACATTAATAATACATTGTGTCTTAAGGGCGGTAAACAAGGAATTACTAACCAGAGTCTATTAGAAGCCCGAAGTCGAAGACTGAGAGCTTTAATGAGTCGATGTTCGTAATTCTAGTACCGCCCGTGCGACATACAATGTTTTTCATCACATTTGCGAGTAAAATTGTATATTTGTAAAAGAAAAACTAATATTTTTCAAAAATTGCCGATACTGCTGACTACGCTCTTGGCAGCGCCAGCCTCTGCACCGCCCCCCGCAGCATGTCCCCGACGTGCGCGCGCCGCGCTCCTGCACGCCATGCAGTATCACACTCATTTACCGACCTTGGGCTTCATGACAAGAAAATTAGTACGGGCAATGACTCATTTACCGACCACGGGTTTCATGACAAGCACTTAAGGTCGGGGGTTTTATTTGGGGGGTTGCAACTTGCAACCAAGGTAGCCTGCATGTTACGACACTGTTTACAAGCAAGTGTGATGAAAAAATTTAAAAGTCAAGCTCGCGCTTGTCTTTTTTTCAATAGTCATTGGATTTATTGTGACATTTCTCGGAACTTGCAGTAAGTATTAACATTTTGATACTCCAAATTTAAATGTAGAAGTTAACAACATTCTTAAAAAAATATCTTCCTTTTTCTAAAACAATGACAACGTCAATTCTTTAATTCCACTAATATTATAAACCACTGAACCGATTTAGATGAAATTCAGCATACAGATAGCTCGAGTCCCCGGGAAGAACATATAATAGTTTTCATCCCAGAAAATTGCATAGTTCCAGGTTAGCGATAAACGAATTCTACACGGACGGAGTCGCGAGCAACACGCTAGTGTTAAAAAAAACGGCCAAGAGCATGTCGGACACGCCCAAAATAGGGTTCCGTAGCCATTACGAATAAATTAAGTAATATTTTTCTAAGGATTTCGTATTTTATACGGAATCTTCCTAGTTTAGGTATATTTACTCTTTTCTTTAGGCTGCTATTTACTCTTAAACCACTAATAATTCTCAAGCAAACTTAGCCGTTATAGTTTTCCTTGAAAGTTTGATATACTTACTACCATTCAGATTTTTTTCAAATTTTTCCACCCACCGGTTTAGATTTTAGAGGGGGGGGACACTCGATTTTAATGACAATTTTCACTTTAAAGTTGAACATTTTGCAAACAAATCACTGAATCAAAAAACCGTTGTAGCAACCCCCTAATGATTTTAAAAGACCTATCAAAAGATACCCCACAATACAAGGTAGGAAGAGAAAAAAAAAACACCCCCACTTTACGTCTATGGGAGGTAGGTACACTAAAAAAATTTTTTTTGAACTTTTTATTGTACCATTTTGTCCGCATAGTTTACATACATATTCGTGCAAAATTACAGCTTTCTAGCATTGATAGTCCCTGAGCATAGCCGCGGACGGACAGACAGACAGACATGGCGAAACTATAAGGGTTCCGTTTTTGCCATTTTGGCTCCGGAACCCTAATAAAACGAGGTAGGTAGGTATTATAAGCTTCACTTTGTAAGTATGTATGTATGTAACGGAATTTTATGATTTAAATTCGGGTTTTGTTCCACGTACCTTGATTTTAGAGACTCGATATTTCGGCACAGTCGTCTCGTGACCAGGCGCATGCCTGTGCCAGTAGTCTAAAACACTGTGTATTGTAACGGAATCTTTGAATTTTATTTTTATTCTAGAAGTGATAAAACATTTATTAATTATTTATTTATTTCATTGACTTTATTTATAACATCTGGAATACCGTAACTTATCTAACGATATGGAAATTTCACTTCAACCATTTGCTTTGCAATCTCAATAGTTAGTACAGTGTGCTCTAAAAGATGTAAATCGCCCCATTTACAGCGTGATTTCAACATCCGTTCCAGAGTTACGCTCTGTAGACAGACAGATCGACGGAGCATATAATGAGCTCCGCATTTTGGTTGTTCTATCAGATACAGAATGATGTAATTATGTACAATAGTACCTATAATATATATGTGAAAACACTTTTGTGCTAGCGTTTGTTATGTACATACCTAGTGCTTTTAAAAACTTGGTTAGTTTTTTAGTTAGAAAAGTAAAAAAAAAACAATATTATCATTTCAGACTGAAGTCTGAGATACTGAAGTATCTTACTCAAAAACGGCAAAACTGAAGCGAAGAACTAACGCAAGGAAACTAACATGAGTGTAACATCTGGTAGCATGGTGAACGGTTGTATTGCTCTGGGAATGAACTCGGGTTGAGTTCGAAACGTGTCAGTGTAGTGGCGTGGTGATGATAGGTGGGTTTGTGTGTTCTTACAAAGTGGAAGTGGAGGAGCTGCTTGAACACACATTTGTTACACATATATATGTGTAAATGTGTGTGATAGCTATATAGCTATCATAAGGTATATATGTAAACTCTTTATTTTACAATAAAACAAGAAAAGAAACGATATATAATTCTCAAAATTTGTAAAAAATTACTAATTGACAAACTTTGTGATACTTGTATGTATTTCTGTAAGATTATGGGTGAGCAAAGTAAGGCACTTGTCCCACCGCCGACGATGAGCGAGAAGCGAGTAGAGCGAGTAACTAGAAGCGAGTGGGTGAGCAGCGAGAAGCGAGTGTAGTTTTGTCGCTGGCTGTAAGCGAGTGTTCGAGTGCGACGGGCGAATACTCGCTCCACTCGACTCGTTCGTGCGGGGCGGCCGCCAAGCTGACATCGCTAAGCGAGTATCTACGGCTCAGCGAGTTTTATAGCTCTTGTCGCTGCGACAAAAGATGTAAGAGCGAGTTCTCGCCGACAGTGTGAACAGCCAGCGATCAACTATTAATATATGTGTCTCTTTTACTCACACAGGATCTTATATCTTTTGTTCGTTTCTTGAGCGAGAAAATAGTCGATAGCCAATCGTTTCCTCGCTGGCGGTGAGACAACTGCCTAATTGTTAGTAGTTTATTGATATGGACCTCCGAAAAGTAGCACCTGACTCAATAAAGTACTCCTCCCTCGTCTATGTAAGCCAGCCAATCTTCGAATGATAATAAACGAATAAAATGACCATAGTTTAACATTAAAACATGGTTCACTTTATGGTGTCTAGAGACAGCTGTGTACGCACCTGTCCTGGCGCGTGCCAGGGTGGCTACTACGAAATTCAAAAATCGAAGTTCATATCGTACCGTCCCTCTCATACTCGTATTAAATGATATAAGCGCCAGCGGGACAGCATGATACGAAGTTCGACTTTTGCACTTCGTAGTATAGGGCCAGACCTGCGTACGCGCCGTTTTTGGGCACGTAGTTAAAAACCCAACTGTATAGCAAATTGAGATCTATTTATAAAAGATTATTGCCAGGTAATATACCGTGACATCGTTCCCGTGGAAGAATAATTTGGATCTATCGCGCAGGAATTTCGAAAAGAATGAACTTCTTGGTAAAACCCTATGCTCAAGTAATATGTCTGCCAAATGAAATCCCAGACAGTAAAACAAGTTACTCTTTCTTATAGTACAACCAATAAAGAAACTCAGAAAATCTTGTTTGTTTATGTCTACTTGTGTCAGTAACCAATAGTACATTTTGCTTAGGAGCAAGGGAGCAAGACTCTCATGACACTGGATTTTTCATAGTATGCCTACTCATTTGTACGAAATTCTACGGTTCTTACAACTGTCAAACAACCTATTTCGAGTTATCGGGTGTAACCGCGCACCACATTTGTTTTGCTCCACCATTCATACCATTTGTCAATCAATAAATTACATAACTACATACAATACAACATCATTAATAAAAAAAACGATTTAAATAAGTACCAGCCAGTACAATGGTGTCAACACACTCTTTCCTCTATTTGAACAAACTAATGGTATGAAGGTCCCTGTGCACTTTAGTACCGTGTCGCTCCAACTAACTTCATTATGCCGTTCCACTGTCCAAAGAGCACGTTAGTACGACACGGGACTATAAGGTATAATGAGTTTAGTACAATTATACCGCGGACAAAGGCACCGATCGTCACGGTACGTCAAATTTGGTTGCTTCGGAAAATATTTGCAGTACAAATATAAAAGTCATGTTTAAGTTATTTTGGTGAAGTAATTGGTTTCTTTAACGAAAGATCAATGAAACAGCGATGTAAATAAACGGATTAGGCACTTGTCTCACCGCCAGCGAGGAAACGATTGGCTATCGACTATTTTCTCGCTCAAGAAACGAACAAAAGATATAAGATCCTGTGTGAGTAAAAGAGACACATATATTAATAGTTGATCGCTGGCTGTTCACACTGTCGGCGAGAACTCGCTCTTACATATTTTGTCGCAGCGACAAGAGCTATAAAACTCGCTAAGCTATAGATACTCGCTCAGCGATGTCAGCTCGGCGGCCGCCCCGCACGAGCCAGTCGAGTGGAGCGAGTAATCGCCCGTCGCACGCGAACACTCGCTTGCAGCCGAGCGACAAAACTACACTCGCTTCTCGCTGCTCGACCACTCGTTTCTAGTTACTCGCTCTACTCGCTTCTCGCTCATCGTCGGCGGTGGGACAAGTGCCTTATGTGCTGACAACATTTAATATGTCCATTATAGTTACCAGAACAGTGGCTTAGCGTGGGTATCATCCGCCCAGGGCCGAAAAAAATTTTGCCGCCCTCTTGTTTAGGTTTGACAAAACTATAACTATAATATACAAGATGTCATTTTTGTACCATTCATTATAAAAATGGGATTTCTCGACTTCATAACAGTGTACCAACGTTATGGAAAATTTCGTGCTCATTCTACTTAATCAGTCCGAATCGTAGGTGGGACAAAATTGTGAAATATGTATAATAATATCCAAATATTATTCAGTACTATTTATTATAGAATTTTGCCGCCCCCCAAAATTGCTACCCGGGGGCCTTATCTAACACACTTGGAATCACAGTCGATTCCACCACTTCTTTCTGTCACACGGTATACGACGATGAAAGAAAGGGATGGTGAATGCGATCGCGAGCGCCACAGCGTTAGACAAATACGGCCTCAGAAGAATCTATTCGAATAGTAAAAAAATCAAACACTCCACAAAAGCAAGTGCTGGCACTCTATAATCTTAACGACCGACTGTGGGTGCGGCCGCTTCCGGGCACGCACCGTCGACAGGGGGTCGGCTAATGACGGAAATGTAAAGAAAATGTATTTTTTAGCCACGGATTCCACAAGTTACAGACTTCTTTACGTGAATCCATTTTCCTAATTTTCACCAAGTCGGAAGTCGCTTGATACATTATACGCATATTATGCATTTAGTTCATTTTCACCCAGTGCATTAAATGCATGAACAGTCAACGTCATAAATAAGTGATCATTTCTGTACCTTGTCGCTTTCAAAGTCATTCACGATGACGCGTGCCGTGGTTCTTATTCAATGTCATTAATGGCTAATTTTGTCAAAATAACGCGTCTTTATGGATGGCCCTAGGTATACCTGGGTTTTGAGTTTTTTTTTTTTTTTTTGGAGAAGATACGTATTAAATTTAAAAGTAAAACGCAACTAAGGGGCTGTTAGCAAAGCAAGCAAGTTCGAACAAAACAAATAGAGACGGCATCACACCTAACCGCCAGTTAACACTAATCAATGGATGCTGAAACAGCCCATAAATAATCAATTTATAAATAATAAAAATAGAAAAACAAGTCCCGAACCATAGACCTCCAGTTTGAAAGTCCTGCGTCATGTGCAACCACCGCTGATCTAATAATTATTCTCGAAATTTAGGCAACAGAAAAACACCCCTTTATCCACATCGAAAATTTCGTCGTTAGCGTTAGACGACTACATTTATACAAAAATTGATCGTTAAAGATATTAGAATATAGATATTTCTGAGATAAGCAATTTTACAACCACCCGGCTGTTGGTACTTCTAACTTGCCCTCATTTCTTAGCTTCAAACATTACATAATAACCCCAAATGATTGATGGGGTCTCGGCAGGACGGCGTTATGCAAATAAGTCGAGATTTACTATTTTTGGTGTACGAATGAAATTCCTAATTGCTTTTTGTTACGAGTATGCAGGGAAATGAGGGGTCATTTTAATATCTAGGTCAGTGCTTTTCAAACTTTTTCAGGACGCAACCCCCCTTGGTTTGGAAAATATTTGGCGACCCCCTGCCTACCTCACCTTACAGTTATTTGTATTATCCTACGTTGATAATACAAACATTGAATAATCATACACAATAACGGTGACAGTATATTAAAGATACCAGTACCTACCCCCTTAAGGGGCATCCGCGACCCCCGGGGGTCGCGACCCACAGTTTGAAAAACACTGACCTAGAGTAACGAACGCCGCAGAATAAGTAATAGTACAAGAAGTAGACAAGTAGTAACGCGGTGTTGCATTAAAAGCTAGTGTACCCAGAGTTGAGTTGAGTTTCTTACCGGATTCTTCTGCACGAATCCATCCATCCCAGTCTATAATACGTCCCACTGCTGGGCACAGGCCTCCTCTCAGAACAAGAGGGTTAGGACCATAGTTCCCACGTGGGGCCCAGTGCGGATTGGGAACTTCACATGCACCGTTCAATTGCTTCGCAGGTTTTTTGCAGGTTGGTATAGCGCATAAGGGGAGCTTCCTTTTGATTTTTTGCCATTTACCCTTCCCTACACTACAACACTACAAGTCGCTTTATACTATCGACGCTTGAAAGGAGAAATTGACTAAGCGACATTTTTTTAAGATAGTGAGTTATATACATGTTTGGAATCAGTAATTTTTACTCATTCCAAACATGTATATAATTCACTACCTTAAAAAAATGTCGCTTAGTCAATTTCTCCTTTCAAGCGTCGCTATAGAGTCTCTACGTCCCTACGTCAAATCACATGTCCGTAATATTGGAGGATGCAAGATTTCAATATGGATGACACTCTCTTCTTCACCTGTAGTTCATCAAGGATGGACAGGTTAGTGCGGTGCCGAGTCCATGACACTCGAAGCTACGTCTTAAACACCACATCCTCGAGTGCGTTGAAATTTACTATACATCTTTTAAATGATAAATAACAAATAAAATATCTATCGTCTCCATGTACGCAAGTTGACTGTACAACTAAATTAGAAATATTTTACCCCCTAATTTGTAATTAATGACTATAAATTCTGATCGGCCGCGCGTAACGAAGAAAAAATTCGAAACAATTAAACTCCCCATTAATTTCCCAAACCCGTGGCTCTAAATAGGGTTTCGTAACATTACGAAAAAAATAAGTAATATTTTTCTAAGGATTTCGTATTTTGTACGGAATATTCCAAGTTTAGGTATATTTTATACCTTAGGCTGCTATTTACTCTTAAACTACTAATAATTCTCAAGAAAACTTAGCCGTTATAGTTTTCTTTGTAAGATTGATATACAAACTACCATCCTGAATTTTTTCAAATTTTTCCACCCACCGGTTTAGATTTTAGGGGAGGGGGACGCTCGATTTAATGAAAATTTGCACTTTAAAGTTGAATATTTTGCAAACAAATCACTGAATCTAAAAATTTTAGATAATGGTTTTAAAAGACCTATACAACGATACCCCACACTACAAGGTTGGATGAGAAAAAAATCACCCCCACTTCACGTCTATGGGAGGTAGGTAGTACTCTAAAAAAAATTTTTTTTATAATATTTATTCTACCATTTTGTCGGCATAGTTTATTATATATATTCGTGCAAATTTACAGCTTTATAGCATTGCTCGTAGTCCCCGAGCAAAGCCGCGGACAGACAGACAGACAGACAGACAGACATGGCGAAACTATAAGGGTTCCGTTTTTGGCATTTTGGCTACGGAACCCTAAAAAATGGAATTCGTTCACTAGGGTCCACAATCTGGGCTATATTTAAGCAGCCTTTTGACCGGACGTGGCTACTGCTACACGCTGTACACTTGATTCATGTGCGCTTTTACGAATAAATGCACCGTGTTTTTTTATTTTCGTTTCTTCGACAGTTGGCACAGTTCAATGATAGAAATTACCTGGTAATTAACATTTGATAGGAAGAAATCATAGATATGTACGTATGTGGGTACCTACCTACCTACATAATAGTATATTGAGTTTACTCAGTCATTGTAAAAAGTGATTTTGTTATAAGTTTTGCTATCCACATTAAAAGAATAGAAAGGATACAAAAAAATTTTGTTAAAGCTCTTGACTTTAGAACTGGCCACACTTATAGTAGCTATGAGGATTCACTGACATACCATAAACTCCAAACGCTCAGCGAACGTCGGGATTGCGTAGACTCAGTTTTACTTTTTAAGATGTTGCACAACACGTTGGATATCCCCTCATTATTTCATCAAATTGGCTTTAGAGTCCCTCGTAGATGTCAGCGCCAGTGCCGTAAAAAAGACCTGTTTTTCATTCCTCGAAGTAGGACGTGCTATGCACGAAATGTATTCATAAAGCGTGCTTGCAAATTATTCAATGAAAATGAAAAACTTAAGGACGTAGATTTATTTAATTGTACTATTAACACGTTAAAACGTGCTTTTCGATAAGCACTAATGTATAATTTTAGTATATGTTTATGTATGTGCATATATATTGTTTTCTTATGTATGTGTGTATATATATATATATATATATATATAAATAGGTATATTTTTGCGAGATTTGTGCCTTCGATTGTTTTTTCGACGCGTATGAAGTAGGTAGTATTATAACTTTATAAGTGTGTAAGTATTCCAAATTGTATCAGCCTAAATGTAAATCTTTAAATTGTTATCTCAGGACATGTGGCTTCGTTAGATATACACTGCAATTTAAAATGTAAAGGAAACTCCAGGTCTAAACTATATGTCATAGTTTAAAAAACTAATATTTGTAAACGACTGTTTGTTTCTGAATTAAATAAATAAATAAATAAATAAATAAGTTAAACGGTTTTATTGAAAGTAATAAATAGTATTTTATGCAACTGTATCGTAGTAGGGGTCCTTAAAACACGAGTGTGGGTTTATTAGTTGGTATACAGCCGTGTTCATAATAGAATCCAATGTCGTAATGCTGGTCATTACCTATGGTTTTTGAACGCATAATTGAGGATTTACTATATGGGTGTAGATAAAGATACTAATGTAGATAATGGCAGAAAATAATCCGATAAGTCTTACATACCATCGCAAGTAATGTCGTCATCATCACGCACGCCACTTTTCCCATTAATTTAGGGCATTAATGACAAAAAAATAAAATCATCTATATAAATAAAACAAAATCGGGTTAGTTACACCATTGTCTTAACTCAAGAACGGCTAGGCAGATTTTGATGAAATCTAGTATGGAGGTAGCTGACACCCTAGATCCCGGGAGTGAGGACTCCTGCACTTTGTTGCGCTTCATCTTTGTCACCTTTTTGTTTGATTGACAAAAGTAAACATAAATGTCCAATATTTTCTGATAATTTAACTGACGGAACTAATAGTACATTACTGTAGAGGGGGGAAGTAGGGGGTTGCCGGCCAAGCAGATATAGACCCCACTTTCCGACCGAGGCTTGGCTTGTGGCGGTGGTGCTGGCGTAGGCCGTGTCGCAGAGCGCGCGTTGAAACAAAAGACGGTCGCATTGCCGGCCAACGGCCTGCAAGGTTGTATGAAATCTCTTTGCAGGCCGCTAGAGTGACCGCGCGCAGGCGAGCCGCAGCGCCTGCAGCGCGATACTTCTCAGCCTATTATTTAATTTTGTAACACAACGTCAAAATTTCATGTCATGTTTGAGAAAATATATTTTTTCTAGGAATGTACCCGATTGCTCCATTTTCGGCTGAACGCACATTACCCAGTAATCTAGCGATTGTGGGTGCAGATATGGGAATCGTTTGTTTGCGTGCTGCCTAAGCACCGCCGTACTCTGAGTTATAATGCCTCGGCCGTAAATATTTTTAGTGGTTCTCTCGTTGCCCATATTATGCCGTTTTGAGGGTTCCATACCTCAATTGGCAAAAACTTAACCCTAGAAATGGTACAATTTGCATTACATTGCGAGGCTGTAAAGCCAACGAGTTTGTAGTGGTCAATCGCGCGCCGCAATGTAATGCAACTTGCACGATTTTTCTTGCAGGTCTGAATTGGGTTTAATAGGATCACTTTGTTGTCCGTCCGTAGGTATATCTGTCAAGATGCCTTTTCTCAAAAGCACAAAGAGAAGACGTGAAAGTATTAAGAAAGCTTAATTGAATATTAAATACAGAAGTCTGCTACTGCTACCCATTTGAGCAGTGAATATATCAAACTTCTAAGTCAACGCTGTCAGAAGATTTAGTCACTAAATAAACCGGCCAAGAGCGTGTCGGACACGCCCAAGATAGGGTTCCGTAGCCATTACGGAAAAAATCAAGTAAGTAAGTAGGTTGTGCGTTACAACACAATTAAAACACTTACTACAGTCTTTAAATCTATTACCAGAAAAAGAGCGTATCTTCACGGCACTTGCGTCGTTTTGTTGAGAAGCGCAGTTAACTCAAAAACAGTATATATCCGATCATGTTGAAACCAATTTTCGTTGAAAGTATTTATTAAGCGTTACCTTTCCATATTGTTTGCATATTTTTTGGACAAACGGTTTACAAGATAGAGGGGGGGGGCACAATTTTTGCTACTTTGGGAGCGATTATTTCCGGAAATCTTCACTTAATCAAAAAAGTTTTTGAGAAACCTTACTATATTTTCAAAAGAGCTGTCGAACTATGTGCCACACGTTGATGCGAGTTAAAAAAAAATACAATTTCTGTTACGTGTATGGAGTTTCTATCTTTGCGAATCTATGTTTCTATCTTTATGTTGTACTTCGCCCGCGTGAAATTAAGTTATCGCGCGCTGTTCCCTCGGGAACTGTGCATTTTTACGGGATAAAAAGTAGCCTATGTTCATCTCTGGGCCATAAACTATCTCTATGCCAAATATCACGTTAATCCGTCGCTGTGTTTCGACGTGAAAGACAGACAAACATACAAACACACACACTTTCATATTTATAATATTAGTATGGATGAGTGTGTATTTTTCTAATTTTATTTGTTGTCCTTTCACGACAAAATACTCAACTAATCGTGATGAAATTTGGTTTCTTTGTGTATGTAGTAATTGCATGAATGTGCAAGTTCTTGTTCTACAAAATTCTTTTAGCAGATAAATTGCCATGTTTAGCGGCTTTATAAGAAATCAAACACAAAATAATCTTTATATTTTTATTTTCACTTTCGATATCAAGTTCCTACTATCGTCAGTATCGTTTCACAAAATATAATCATTCTGTAATGGAAGAATTAAAACAAGGCTTAATATATTTTAATTTGGCAAATACAAATTCACCTGCATTTATAACAATTACAAAATGTATGTATAAAACTTGCATAAATGTTTATCTAAAATATACATTTTTTACAAAAATGTAACGTCAGATTACAAAATCGCCTAGAAAACTAACGTTATTACGAAAAAATACTTAACGTCAAATAATATTGCTAATACACTAATTTAATTAAAATTATATTTAAAACATCAGAATATAGATATGCAAATTCTTGAATTATTAGTCTCAAACTATTTACAAATACGCTAGGACATCTAATATGATACAAAATGTACAAATAATTGTAAATTAATAGATAAATTAAAATAGTCTAGTTTCGAAGCGAAACATTTGAATAAAATTAGACATCGCTCAGCGCGGATTCAGATCTCTAAACAAAAATAATGGAATATAAAATGTACGTTCGTTATTGCACTTTGGAACGGAACTCTGTTTTCCGAGTTTCAAATTCGAAAATCTCCGACTAAAAATAACTATAATAGTACATGATGTAGTGAATAATGTTTTGCCATCATATTTTGCTAGATAAGTTTGTATTTGTCATGCTTTCTCAATTAACTTCAGTAAAATTCAGCAAGCATGCCTATTCGTACTAAGGGCAGTATACAAAATGGCGGTGAGACCAGCGATGCTGTATGGTTCCGATTGCTGGACGGTGAAAGAGACGCATGCACAAAAACTGCATACTGCAGAGATGAAAATGCTGATGGTCGGGAGGGGTAACAAGATGGGATAAAGTCCGGAACGAACATATACGTGGCAGCTTCAAGATAGTCCCTATGCCCGAGAAGCTTAAGGAAAGTCGATTGAGGTGGTACGGCCACGTAATGCGTAGAGATCAGGAACACGTGGTCCAAAAAGCGTTATGCCAAAACGTTACAAACGTCAAAACAAAAGAGGCCGGGGACGCCCCCCGTCAACCTGGTGGACCAGTATGAAAAAACTTAAAGTAGAGCCGACCCCACTTAAAGTGGGATGGAGCAAAGAAAAAGAAGAGAAGGAGAGAAGAAACTTCAGCAAGCTAGTTGGGAAAGCAAGACAAATACGAACATTTCCGACAAGTTGCGATGGAAAAACATTTTTCAACAGATCTATACCTTATTTAGACCGAACGAGAAATCAATTCCAGTTGCAATACACTGCTGTGGATGCTTGATGGCTTATAAAACCAGAGCTGCGTGGGCCCGCAATGTATTGAATCCCACACGCCATTCCCGCACCGTGTAGATAAGGCATAAGTTGCAGAAGCCTCAATTTTTATTGGTCAAAATATAAATGAATAAATATCACTGGTGTTTCTTTTAGAACAAAGTGAAGCTTCATTTCTGTAACATTACAGTTATATTATATTTTAGATTTTATTTCACTATTGCAAGCATAATTTAGTTCATCGATTCTCGAACTGGGTATCGCTACTCCTAAAGCTAAAACGCATTCGATGTCAACTGCCACCAAAATGTTTGGTGCCACGAATGCACATACGCGTTTATAGATTGTGACAGCGGCACTTGGTGTAAATAACGCAAACGCATATACGTTTGACGCATATGCCTTGACGGACATTAATGTGTCAAGAGGATGAAACGAAGAAGAACTTTAACATATTTAACAATTTGTCCCGAAAGAAATGAGAATCGATGATTAACACTATGCTACTGAAGACAAATTAACTTGTGAGCCAGAGAAATGGGTATCGAATCGTGAGCTCGTATTTACAAAGCATTTTTGGCCTGTCAGGTCGTTGCGTAGCTGAAGAAAAGTGAGCATTCTCTCTACAACCATACACTTCATCATCATCATCATCATCTAGGCCTATGTATGAATGAAACTAATTTATTTGACATTCTTTTACAAAAGTACAGTTTTTTTTTGCTGAAATGCTGACCACAGCCCTCTTGACAAAATCAGAGGGCCATACATACAGAGCAAAGGATTATTTCAAAAGCTGACAGTTTGATTAAAACTGTTTAATTTAAATCTGCAACTGATAGTTTTAAGATGCCATATTGCATTGTATTGTATTGTACATAAAAACAAATAAAACAATAATAAGAAGTACAAAGGCGAACTTATTCCCTTAAAGGGATCTCTTCCAGTTAACCTTTGAACGATTGACAGGATATCAGAAAAAGAGTAGACACTATGAGTACAATGAAAAGATAAAAGAGCCGAAAATTTTAAATAAGTCCAAAATAGTGCTAATAGATATTAGCACTATTTTGATATTAGCACTAGATATTTTTACGTGAAAATACCTCACTTTTCTCCACAACGTCTCCTATTTCGGTGGAAAACTCCTTAATAAACCTTTAAAAGTTACCTTACAGAACAACTATTTCGGTGGGCAGCCGCTTCAAGACATATACACGTTTATGTACAAAATGAAATAGTCGTAACCGCCGCATACATCTAATTACATTACAATGTTTGGCATATATCTTGTGACTCCTCATACAACTATTTTGTACCCTATCCCACTTCCCATGCCGTGCTATGGCACAAAAGCTTTTCTATCGAGGCACCAAAATTCAAGGCACTATTTTGTACAATACATAAAGTCGTCTATATAAAAAAATAGATATAGATGTAACTCCAAGATTCTTACTTATGGCACTCTGCTTTGCACGCGTCTAGAGTCCTGATGTAGGATAAATGTATATAATTATATTCCCAATAATAATACATAACTTAACTTTCGTCAGTCTTCAATCCAGAAATCTCAATAGGCAATGTTGATCACAGTATAAATTTGCAAAATTACTTTTCATGTGGTGCCCTAATACTTAATACGACCTCTTTTTATTTAATTAAAGAAGTCTAAAAACACTGGTCTGTTAAAACCAACTAATCACACCCTTTCACTGGATAAAGGACCTATACAACAATTTAAATAGTACCTACACTCATTTTGAATCATCGAGCAGTAAACTAATGAATGTACAATTAACTAAGGATCGATGGATTCAAAACAGCGCTACACTCAGACTTGTACACCGAACACTCTATCAACAACAAATTCATACCTATCCTCTTCAGTCTTTTCCTTTTCTAGTTCAGTTTTTTCGTCCGCGGCCTCTAACCGGGTGCTAAGGCATGGGTTCTTACACTCGACTACTTGTTCTTGGCATTCAGTCTGACTTATTTCTTCTTGCCCGATTGTTTTCTGGCACGCAGTTTCTCTGACATCAGCACAGCGATGGTCGCGCCGGAGCTCGTACGATGTTTTTGACGAGCGGCCGTCTGGGGTGCGTCTTTCTTCCAACTCGTCTTCCCATTCGTCCTCGGAAAGGATATCCTCGGGTTCGCCGTCGAGCACCGGCACGGTGGTCTTGGTTCGTGTGAAGAAAGCCATTTTTTCTCTGTAAAAAAAAAGTTAGTTATAAAACACTGTCGAGTCAAAGAAAAATAGTCAGATAGGTAGTAATTAAAAAACTGCTTGCACAACGAAATACCAATGTAAAAATATCGGCGATTTTTACAATGGGGATGAAATATAGACCAACAGTTTTGTTGAGATCGTCAGTGACTTCAACGGTGATAAAGCTTCAAATCTAAACCTACAATACCTGCAAACCTTTGTTCCTCCCTTCTTTTGTTTAAAGGTTGCCTGGAAGAGACCACTCTGAAGCGATAAGCGCACCAATTGCTTAGCTTGGAAAATCTCTATATACCTGTGTATATGTATTGCTTACTATGGTGTTAGTATTCAATAAAGAGTCATTGTATTGTAAACCTTCCGAAAAAGATGATTGATGATATCGAATCCATCTATCTTGAGGAAAAAGCAGTACTCACTTGAATGTGACCAGATCTGGTTTCCTCCCCCCCTGCCGCGACTTCCTGAGGCGGTATATCTCCCGACAGGTCCGATGGAGGAGCTTGGAGGCGCGGTCGTTGGGCTCCGCCGGCGCAACCAGCCGCTGGAGGGTGTCGTCTTCCGCCACCCAGGACGCTATGGCTGGGTCCCCTCGCGCGCAGGCTTCTTCTAATCTGTTGGACAAAAGGTGGGTTAGTTTATGACAGATGTGAAAGTTTTTGAATATGCACTTCTGTGATGACAAGTAGGTATGACAAGTTGTGTACACTAGAGCCAGGTATACACTAGGGGGGAAAAATGTCCAGTGGCACGTGCAGCCAACGACGTCGGGTGAAGTGGCGTGACGTTGCCGGGCTACGGTCGGCATGTCTGGCAACATCAACACTTGCGAGATTACGTTATTAGAGAATCTACCGCGACTTTTACGGTGACGGAAAACATTGCGAGGAAACCTGCACAAACCTGCGTAGCAATTCAACGATGAATTCTCATTCTGAGAGGAGGCCTGTGCCCAGCAATGGGACGTATATAGGCTGAGATGATGATGATTAATACTACTTGTACTTTGTTATGCAATGAGGGCTATCGCGTATGAATTCGCCACTAGAGGCGCTAGTGTATCGTGAGGTCCCCGAAATGTCAAATCTCATAGTTCTTGGGTGAGCTACGCGGGTTTATTTATAATTAGAATAATTTTGTGAATATTTTGCAATATCTGAAATTAATTATGGCAAATATGCGTTCCGGGGCAATGAATGTTTGTGTTTTGAGACAGTGTTGTCTTTCGGAAACCTTTGTCCTCCCTTTTTTCCGAACAAAACGGGGACTAAACAACACTGTGGCATGCTCGTTATTTTTATGTTAAGGTTTTAAGGTGTATTAAATATGATTTTAATCTAAACTTTGTTTTCACGCCCGTAATAACAGACTTTGAAAGCCATACTTAAAAACCTCACGCAACAGTGCGCCATCTAGAGAGACAAAAAACGATAGCCCTCATTGGGCTCTGACAGTTCAGACCTTCACGTAATCTTCTTATCCCTAATATTCCAGATGCCTCCAGCCCAGCTAACCTACTCGTAGTTGACAGAGGAAAATTAACAGTTAGTGATAGACTTACCTCTTTTTAAGGTGTGTCAGGTGCGCAATTTCAGTGCGAAGGTCGTGCAGTTTGGTGTGTTGCGCGCTCAGATCCAGCGCTAGATCGAGGGACGTGCGCGCCGAGCGGCTGCGCGCGGGGGCTCGCCTCGCGCCCGCCACGCGGCCCCATCTGGTGGAGAGAGGACCACATTACAAAAATCGGTCAAGCGCGAGTCGGACTCGTACATGAAGTGTTCCGTACCTGAACACGACTCTATTGTTAACGGCGTAGAAGCGTGTTCAGATATTTGTGATTGAATTATTGCTCACAAGTTTATGAACTCGACTGTACAATGTTTTAAATACTTATTCGTTTTTGATAAAAATTCTAATACAAGATTTTTGCTGACTGTACTTTTTGCCCTTGGTTACCAAAGTACTCGTTAAGACTGATCGAGTTCAAACAACAACATAAGGTCACTCGCGTTGACCCTAGCATCGGCTGTCACCTTGACCGCCTAACAACGCCTAATAAAGCCTAGTAACCAAAAAACACTGAAAAAAAAACACGACGGTATGACCCCCTTTAAAAAAGCCGTGGTGGCCTAGTGGTTTGACCTATCGCCTCTCAAACAGAGGGTCGTGGGTTCAAACCCCGGCTCGCACCTCTGAGTTTTTCCAAATTCATGTGCGGAATAACATTTGAAATTTACCACGAGCTTTGCGGTGAAGGAAAACATCGTGAGGAAACCTGCACAAACCTGCGAAGCAATTCAATGGTGCGTGTGAAGTTCCCAATCCGCACTGGGCCCGCGTGGGAACTATAGCCCAAGCCCTCTTGTTCTGAGAGGAGGCCTGTGCCCAGCAGTGGGACGTATATAGGCTGGGATGATGATGACCCCCTTAATTTTTAACTTTATTTTATTTTTAGTATTTGTTGTTATAGCGGCCACAGTAATTGATAATCTGTGAAAATTTTAAGTGTCCAGCTATAACGACTCAAGAGATAGAGCCCTGTGATAGACGGATGGACGGACAGACAGAAGCGGAGTCTCAGTGATAGGGTCCCGTTGGCACCCTTTGGGTGAGAGAAATAAAGAAAATATTTATTCGGCGTATCATCGGTTAGTGTCAGACATCGTGACTAAATCAAATTTTACAGGTGGCACCAAAAACTTTACCACCAAAAATTTTGTATGATGGCTTGTCAAAGTGCAAGGGTGGGAATCCGTGACGGCCACGCCGAACCCTAACTGGGAATATCTTCATAATTTTGACAAATCTAATTAAATTTGTTTGAGACATTGGCCCACTATTTGTAGCAAGGAACTTACCGGAGGGACCTGCGCTCACGCACGCTGCGGTCGAAGGGGATGCCGGTGGGGGGAGGCGGCTGCGTCACGCGCCGGGCACGCTGCGCCATTGACGAGTCAGACTCCGAACGGTTTAGCCTGCAACAATAAATAAAGATAAGTCGCAAAATAATTACAGTAAAATTGAGGTTTTATCGTCGTCGTGACAGCATAATAAGAGGGTTTGAAACTACGAGTACTAATCAAATGAAGTACAGTCACCAGCACCAATATCTGACACAACAAGCGTGTATAAATATCTGATACGACTCTATTTCCAGGGCCGGAAGGACGTGTCAGATATTTTTGCACGCTCCGCTGTGGCAGATATTAATGCTGGTGACTGTACTTGTTATCAGCTGTCAAAATTAAATTTCTATGTAGACTTTGGACAGACTTTAACAAAATATTTAGTTGTATTTTTTGTTAGTTATGTCTAGTCTCCGTCATTTATTAATATGGCGATGCGTTTTTTTTTTCTAACGTACTTGAACTTCCCGTTGGGTCTTATTTTAATTTGAAGAAAAAATATCACACCAAAAGGAATTCTTCCAATAGTTTTTTTTTTTTCATAAATTCAAAGAGACTGAAAACCAAATACTACATACATTTGACGACCGGATGGTCAAGTGTTTAGAGAACTGACTACGAAGCTTGAGGTCCCGGGTTCGATTCCCGGCCGGGGCAGATATATTTGTATGAATAATAAGAATGTTTGCTTGTTATGTTTAATATGTATTTATTTATATAAGTATGTTTATCCGTTGCCTAGTATCCATAGTACAAGCTTTGCTTAGTTTGCGACTAGGTCAAAATTGGTGTCAAGTGTCCAAAAAATCATGATTATGATTGCTGTATAGTTTACCTGCATATGTACTGCCTGTTGCCGATGTTTTGCGGCTGCGGCGAGAATGTCTGCGACCTCTTGATGGTAGCCAGCGACTCCTCTTGATTAGCGCTTACTTGCGGACTTTTCCTACAAAATAAATTAATAATAATTTAGAAAAAAGCGTCGATTCCAGGCATCTTTATAGATTTCATCATTGAGTTTTATATGTAGTTGTCTTTGAAAATGAACGGAGTTCATAAAAAATAAACAAGTAATAAAAATATACATTTCGATTTTACTCCATCTACATATAAATAGTGATGTTTATTTATATTTAAGTCGAATTCTGTGTTCCAGATACGCTTTTGGATTTCCATTTAAAAAATTTAACAACCTTTAATAACTAATCTCTGTTTATTCATAAAAAGTTATGTTGTTAAATAAGTAAATTACGTTTTACGCACAAGGACAGATAAAAACAAATATTAGTTTTTATGAAAAGAAAAGGGTTGGTATATACCTATTGGTGTCAAGTGTCCCATGATATTTATTTTATTTATAAATAAATACAAAGATGACATTCCGAGGTAAACAAAAATTCGTAATGTATTAGACAAAAAGTTTTTCTTTAATTATAAGAATTTTAAGAATATAAATATTAGATACATTCACATTGTGGCACGACCCATGCGATTCATGCAAACTATTATATAAAGTAGTATGTGAGCTTCGTAACATGCAACGCGATTTTGGCCTCACTCCAACTCCTTTGACATAAGATAATAATCATACAATTTACTGCGATCAGCTGTTCGTTATGTCACTCTGACAGGTGTGCTGTCAAATGTCAGCATCCTAACATGTGTATGTTACGAGTGTGAGATGTCGAAAGCTAATTATAGCTTTGTGATAATTGCTGGTGCTTGGACTATGTGGATAAAAACTTTAAAAAATAGCCAAAACAATTCGGCGTTGAATAGAACATAAGCAGATCAGGCGATTTTAATCTACTTTGGGAAAAAAATCTGAAGCAAAACACACCGTGCAACACAATGTAAACATACCTATTTATATACAACTATGTACAACGTTGGACGGATTATTTATTTCTCTAAGGCAGTATCCTGGGGCATCCCGTCTGCCTCAACTCTTCTAAAGCATTTCATATATCTGGAGAAAGCACAATCATACTAAAATACCCTGCACCGTTTTGTTAGTTTTTGGCCATCCGGCTCGAAGGACCACTTTTTTGGAAATTGACATTAAAAATCAGAAAATTGCATATTTTGTCAGTATGAGTCAAAATGATGATGCTTATAAGACCAACACCACTTTTATATACTGAAATAAAACACCAAATAATTGGATTCCAATTAATCCATTTAGTAAGGACATCATCAAAACCCTTACCAGGGGGTAACGTCTCTTTTTATGAAGTTCCTATTATTTTTTTATGCAAATAAAATACCTATGAAACCTGTCTCCTATACCACAAATGTTACAAGTGCTTACGTAATTACAATATTATGAGAAAATTTACAATTATTTCGGTTTGCAGCTCTTGTAGCACAACCGATGGCACCTGAGACATCTCTCACATAAAATAAATAACAGGAGCTTTACAGAGTAGTGAAACAGGGGTAATGTAAAATGGCAACCATTATCTAATTGGAGATTAGAATTCAGAATACTTAAAATAAATAGAGAAACATCGTTATAAAATAAGAAATTAGTCACAAAAGCCCAATAACCTTCATCTAATCCATCACCCGTCTCTATCCAACCCATACCAAACGTACCTTCTGTGCAGTTGTCTCGCTCCCTCCGGACAGAAATTGCATTCCGTGTTGGTCTCTTTCTCGGCTGTGGTAGGATGCAGGTATTCTTCTTCTAGCGCCAAATCGTCTTCGGGAATGTAATCTTCTAGTGAATCTTCTTCGACTATCTGTTGGGTAGAAAAAAGTTCGTTGCACAGATAAGACGCGTGAGATCTGGCAGTTCTAGCTTCCTAGGTCAGCTGTACTTATAGTAAACTCTGTTACGTAGTAACGTTGCACAATTTTGAAACTTATGGCAATAACTTTTTCTCAAAAATGTCCGTAAAAGTTGACATTATTTTTTACATATCAGAAGGTGAAGTGCATAGCTTATGGTCAGTGAAAAATTAAAAAGTTAAAAAGATTGCAGGCGCGCTAGCTCGACAATAATGAATTAGCGCGAATTAGCATTGCAGAATCAGTCACTTTTTTTTTTAAGTTAAAAAGGCCATGGAAATGTTGGCACAAGTCGTATACAGCCAAGTCTAATGGCCGGTATCAGATATTTTGTTGGAACTCTGGAATTTTTCTATTGGGTCTGAAATATTGTGGTGTTTTCGGTGGAAAAATACACCTGCAGTTTATTTTTAATGAAAAAAGGCGGGAAAGCATAAGAAAAATATTGGAATAAAATTAAATTTTATAATATATTTTGAGAAAAAGTTTGTACTATTTCAGAATTATTCACCATTTTTGAGAAAAGCTTTATATTAGTCTCGGCTGGAATAGCAATTGCTGGCTTCGTATTAGTTAAACGGACTCGCAAGCTCGTCCGTTTAATACTCATACTCAGCCAGCAATTGCCTACTTCCAGGCCACGACAATAATCTACTATTATGGCATAGTTACTGGCCATCGAAACAGAAGCAGACTGAAGAAATGATGGCGGGACGACTTGGACGCATAGCAAGTAGAGTGGAAGAAGCATGCTCTCAATCGGGGCGAAGAAGAGGAGACCTTTGCCAAGCAGTGACACTGGACAGTTTAACAGTCTATAGATGATATTTGTTTGTTTGTTTATACTCTTTATTTAACAAAAAGGAAAACGATAAATAAAAACACATAACTTGTACATATTTTTATAATCTGTTTTTAAATCCCTTCATTTTGATACCCTAATCGATAGGTATGAATAAAAATAAATTTTAAAAGACTCACAATTTGGCGCCAACAATCGGCCATTTCATTTTTTTAAGAATATCATTTTAAGACGAATCCAATGGCGTATCTTTTATCAAAATCGGTTCAGCCGTCGAGTAGTTACGAGAGGACATAGGAATAGACATACATACAAACATACGGGTCAAACACATAAACCTTCTTCGCAGTCGGGTAAAAATAGTTACTATGGTGCCCACGGATCGGTAAGCGCAGCGTTAAAGCCGCACGTTCACGGTGGATACAGGCCGCTTCCAACCGAAGCAACTGAAGGTATATAAGGGATGCCTATGTCCAAAAGTGGACGTCCTACAGCTGATACGATGATGATAATGAATAAGTAGATAAATTACCTGATTAAGCTGTTCTCTGGACTCCTCGTCTTCCGAAGCCGAGTTCTCTCCACAGTCCACGTTGCATTCCGCACCGGTCATACTCTCGGGACCTTTTCAAACAAAAAGCAATATTAGACGAGATTTGTTAAGTTCTTAATCTTCCGTAAAAAGCTCCAGGGAGTTGCGTACGTGCAGCCGGGTTTTTTAGCCGGTGAGACTCCGGCACTGTCTGGGTTCTTGTCAGTCGTCCATAACGGTTTTTTCCCGGACTGCACCCTCCCATCTCCAAAGAACTCACAAATAAAATTTGTAAACTAATAAATAACAAGTAATCAAAAGCAAGGACCCAGTGTCTTTGACCTTTTCGGCGACTCGAGTTTCCAAAAAAAAGTTCCTAGTCGGCCCTGTAATATTCAGTACCTATTCTAAAAAATGACAATTAGTCCGAGAGTTAGATTTGAGTTATATTGGACAATTATTTTATCTTTCGTCAATTAAACAAAATAATGATAAAGATGAAGCGTGACAAAGTTCGGGAGTGAACGCGAATTAAGGCCACGGTGCAGCAGTGGCGTAGCGTGAGTATCAGCCGCCGGGGCAGAAGAAAATTTTGCCGCCCCCTAAAAGTGCCCCCCGGGGCGGACCGCCCCCCGCCCCAACTACGCTACGCCACTGGCTGAAAGTCAATTACTATCAATTTTACTAACCTCTATTCCTAGTAAGAGTAGACGTCTGCGATGATATAACCGTGGACTCGTCCGAGCTCTCATCCCTCCTCATACACCTGAAGCTCAACACGTTGTACCACTTCTGGGACACCACGTCAGGATCGAAATCAGCAAGACTGACCTGGGCGCAACCCTGTAAACAAAACTTGGTGTCATTGGGGGGGTATTTGACGGGTTTTGGTGGTTTTGGTGGCAATTTTTCAGGTGGTATCGCTCTCGCCTTGGGAATTCACATGGTACTCGAAGCAGGGAAGCTGAATACTCAAATTTGGCTAGTTATCATCATAATAAGCTTGTAACAGAAGTGGTAGGTATAAGTAGTTTTTTTATATAAAAAAAATATTGAGCAATAAATGTTTCTAGGGCACGATCTAATAAAGAATGCTCAACCCTTTTTATATCTGGTGCGTAATGAGTAGATACCTACACATATTGCATGGCAAAGTAGCTCGCAACAGTGTAAGCGGGCGCAGGATAGATACGGAACAAGGCACACGAGGGGTACAGTCACCTACATTAATATCTGCCACAGCGGAGCATGCAAAAATATCTGACAGGTCTTACCGACCCTAGAAATAAAATCATATCAGATATTTATATACGCTTTATTGTGTCATATTATCATAATATTGGTGCTGGTTACTGTACAAATATCTGTCATAAATGTGTCATAATCTACTTTAATATTCTTTAATTTAGATTGAGCCAAGCTCATGCGAAGGGTCTGGATGTGGCAGCTCTCACAGCCCTGCTGCCCGCTATGATGATCTCCGCTTTGCCATGCCACGGCAGAGAAGCGCTGCTAAAGATTACGCCACGAGGGCCTAGCACCGCACTAGAGGACAATAATTCTATCACTTACCAAGCGCTCAGCGCGATACACGAGGTTCACTTGCATCGTAACAGCTCTCAAAGCTCTATTCCCCGCCACACCGGTTCTTGCCACGTGTCGCCACGCCAGGGTTGAGCCAGGCCACAGTAGAAAAGCGCTACCAAAGATTACGCCACAAGGGCCTAGCACCGCACTAGAGAACAATATTTCTATCACTTACCAAGCACTCAGCGCGACACACGAGGTTGACTTGCAGCGTGGCAGCTCTCAAAGCTCTACTGCCCGCCACGCCGGCTCTTGCCACGTGTCGCCACGCTAGTGTTGCGCCACGCCACGGGAGAGAAGCGCTGCTAAATGTTATGCCACAAGTGCCACCGCCGACCACAAGCGCGCCTAGCACCGCACTGGAATAAAAAAACGTACATTTGATAAGTTACTTTGATATTGCAACTAGTTGTTGTAACCAATAAAACAAAAGTATAGAAAATTACGAAGAAAACCTTTGACACTTGTACCGTCAGGTTTATAACTTAGAGCCTTCGAAGAAATATTGATCAATAAGTAAACTGACTTAACGCATGTCGTCTGATTAAAATTTGGTTAGCAAATCATAGTATAACACTTACACTTCAGTGCCAACGTCTATAAACAGTGCGTTGAGGTTCCTCGCCCGCAGTATACTGATCTCAAGCGCGCTGTCTTCTGGACAGTAGCGCAATTTGATCTCAATTTGCGTACTGTTCACTGTAACAACAAACAAAACAATTGTATCAGTACAAAAATAGAAAATTCTAACAATATTAGTAAATCATACAAGCCACAGGGATTGAAGTTGCCACGCGAGCGCATCGTTAATTGACAACTTCACACAAAAATCTCGTACAAAATCTGTTACGGCAACAGGAATAACTCTTTTCAAAAATTTCATATTTAATTAATACAAGCTTTTTTGGCTAACTCCTTTTGTTGACTATACTTGAATTGTCATCCACACTACATTTCCGTACCGAATTTCAAGTCGATGACATTAAACGTTAAGGAGTCCCATCCTGCGGAGATGATCCCGGCCGGACCACCAGAATTTCACTACCAGATTAATCTATTGTCAGCGGACTTACATACCACTGAAAGTGTGTCGAAAAGAACTTGCAAGATTTGTCCCAACATACAGAGCAAGATAAATAAAAGCCTGTAAAAATGTTGAGCCTATCATATTCAGCCACCAGCTTCAGCTACCTTGGCCAGCGTCATTCCCTGCTTGTGCCGCCTCGAAGACGCCAGAATCACCCGCCACAGACTCGTCACTCACTGCTGCCGACACTGATCTAGTGTTTGTACCTGTAACAGATAATTGACAATTAAAAATTAATGGTCATTATTTATTAAATTAATGAACCGGTGGCCGTATTGCCTAACGCTCTGACTGAATTAACGACAACTCACCACTTGTCCAATATAATGATAGTTATTCAAAAACGATTCGCCCCTGGGTACCTAACAAGGCACGCAATTTTTGCTACGGCGGTTTCTAGGGTCTGTTTAAAATGTAAATAGAAAATGATCCTCACCACTAGAAGAGGGAGTCCTAGGTGAGAGCGGTGGCGGTGGAGTCTCCGAGATCGGCGAGAGAGGCTCGCACGGTCGCCCTGGCCCTTGAAGTTGCACTGGGACTGAAAAAATTAAACAAAAAAACATTATAACTATTATATCACAAGAAAAGGGTTTTTTTTTGTTTATTTGAAGAACAAGAGGAGAAACATTTACAACAGAAAAAAAAGTAGGAACGAATAAATACTAATCAACATCAAACAATATAAATTAGGCCACGCTCAGCATAATGTTACGGTAAGCTGCGACGTTGTTTTTCAGTGGGAAAAATTTGGTTAATGAATGAGCTTCAAAAGGCTTACGAATTCTTTCCCAAATTACACAAGTAAAGCCCGTAATCGATTTTTATTTTCATAAAACTATCTTGCTATAAGCTTACTTGTAGCAAGTCCCGTTATTTCATTGAGTCCAGTAGCGACTCCTATCCTCATCTCAGCCAGTTTTTCTTCTAACTCCTTTTGCTGACGCCTCTGTTTTTCCACCTGTTGACGTTTAAAATTTAAAATCACACAGTTGAGAGTTGGTACTGAGGCATATGTTAGGAACTTGTGTTAATTAACGGAAATAGTAAGGTCCGGGAGGGGTAAGGTACTTATTTGAAAGCGACACAAAAAATCTGATAAAATTTGGACAGTTGATGATGACACAAAACTTAACAAAGTCCTTGACAAAGCAACAGAGTTGATGAAATTATTTAATCAAATTAATAAGGTAGAAACTAACATAGCCAACCAGTTAGCATAGAGCGAATGATATCAAAATAATAGTGGTAACAACAGTGAACAATAAGAATTCAGTTACCTGAGTATACGATGGCGGAGGCGGTGGAGGACTGGCTGAAGAAAGACTGCTTCTTGGTGATAATGAAGGTTGCGATGGTGAGCTCCCAGCGCCGGGAGTTGCACTGTCTGCCGTGTAACTCGTGCCTCGGAGTAACCTGAATGAATATATTAAGAGATAAGCACTCAAGTATAGCAAAGAAAGTTAAGTGAGATCTATGAAGAATATTTCAATTCAAATTTAGGAAAAAGTGACTCCATAAAATAAGATTACTTCGATACAATTGACAAGATTTCATTTTTTTAACATCTGTTAATTACTACAGGAATCGAAAGAGTTTTGCCTCCTGAACATGGGAAAATATTTATTATAATTGATTTCTTCATATTAAAAAAAATACAAAAAATTGAAAAAATATGTCTGAATTTGCCAACACTACCACAGAATAGATATGTTTCCTTTGCCTTTATCACCAGAAAAAGGAGCTGTCATAATTTTGATATTGTCTCTATGCAACGTCTACGTCAGATTTACGTGATCTTTTTTTTAAGAGACTAGACAAAAGTAATGGATCTATTGTGTCGTAGTTTTGGAGTTATGCCCTTTTAGAATAAGAACATCTTAAAAATTTTTTAATAAATTAATTAATAGTTGTAGCGAAATTTTAAAAATATCAGCGTTTTTCTCTTTCCAAACAGAATACAGAGAACGAATCAAATTATAGTCTTAGAAATATGAAATCTTGTCAATTTAACTTGGCCGTTACAATCACCTGTAACTGACAGTATCCATGGTGATAAAGACAATCTGTAGTAAGAAGGAAGAATGTAATCAAACAAGGAAGTACATTATAGAAAATGAAGAAAAATAATTCAAAGTAATTGATTTGAAACTAACCTTTCAACTCTTCTATGCAGATCAACCATATCAATAGGCTTGTCAGCTTGAAAAGAACTGGCAATCTGTGAACCTCCATAGATATCCGTGAAACTGATGCCAGAGCTTAAAGATCCTTTGCTACTGGCCGTCGAAAGTGACCCAAGACTCGAACTACTCGAAACCGACAGCGTACTAGCCGATAATGTTTTCAACTGTCCTTCTAGAGTAGTCATTGAGGTCAAAGCATCTTTCAATTGCTGCAATAATAATTGCTTCTCTTCATGTAATCTCAATCGATCCGCTATACATTTGTTAGACATTTCAAAGGCATTCTTTAAATCTTGCTCAAGCCTTTTGCATTCGATCTGTATATCTGTCATCTCTTGTTTCGATCTCGTCCTTGGAGTTATGCTTTTAAGTTCTCTCAGTAGCTGTTCTTTTTCTTGGAAAAGCAGAAGTCGGTCTTTGTCCGATTCCGCTTGCCCAGGTTGAACTTTGTCTTCTAAATCTGCTAATTGTTGTTGTATCTGCTGTATCCTTTTTCTAGCTTCGTCATATTGTAAACGGACTCTTGCCATTTCTGCTAGCCTCGTACCGATGGGTACTAAGTCAGCGCACAAATCTGTTTGAGAGGCAGTGCTTAGTTTTTCTTGAGGAAGACTTAAAGTGGAAAGATCTGGAGATGCGTCACCGAGTTGTAGTCTCGTCAGATCATCCTTAAGTTTAGCTAGTGATTGCATTAACTCTGCTCTCTCTTTCTCTCCTGAAGTGAGAGATTTCTGGATATTCTTCAACTCAGTCATAATAGCTTGAGCTTCGGTGATATTGTAGCAACCCTGTTGGGCGCTTAGTTTTTGCTCCACTCTGAAAATAACGGATATAATCATCATCATCAATTCAAAGCGAAAAAAGCAACAACCATTTCTGCAGTGTTAAAATTGTCTGATCTATGATATCCCTTAACAACTTAATAAGCTTTTTTGAAACTTAAATAAACAAACCTCCCTACAATACTACATAATGACGCAGCTCTCCTCTATTTTGATCTCAAGCCTCCCATCAAACGAAGCACCAAATCGTATTCCAAAACCAAAAGATCTAATAAAAACTCACTCAGCAAGGGTATCAACGCCTCTTCTTGCGCAGGCAACCTCAGCTCTCGCCTGCCGGAGCTCCTTCCTCAGCTGCGCGACTCGACCGCGCGCCTGCGTTACCTCGGAACGCAACAGGTCGGGGTCGTGTCGTGATGTTGTCGACGTCGTCGTGACGGACGTCGTTGAGGAGCATACTGGAATCAAGAGAGGTTTTGACTTGAATGGTTGGATAAGTGCCTGGGT
Source organism: Choristoneura fumiferana (assembly GCF_025370935.1). Classification (NCBI taxonomy): domain Eukaryota; kingdom Metazoa; phylum Arthropoda; class Insecta; order Lepidoptera; family Tortricidae; genus Choristoneura; species Choristoneura fumiferana. The sequence continues at coordinate 4,804,117 of NC_133486.1, forward strand.
CTTGGGGCTTCATTTTATAAAGTAAGTACTTGTACTTCATGTTGATACGAATCTCGTAAAAAACACACGCACAGACGGATGGTTTTGCGGCGAGATGATTGTGTTTTTAATTTTTTATTGTCTGAATTTGTACAATATTAACACTTGCTCACAAGTCATTATTAGGTACAATATGAATTTGGGGTGATTTAAATGAAATGAAAGCTATAATAGCAAATTCTTAACACTTAACTAAAAATGTACATTGTTGTTATGTTCTGTCATAAATGCTTTCTTGTGGTAAGTACCTAAGTATACAAACACTAGTTTCTTTTTTTTTTTTAATTACAATGACCAGCAATTGATTGACCCCTATCTTTCACCTGATAGAAAGTACAGATGAAGCCAAAGGTGCAACATACTGGTTTAGAAACAGCCTATTCACTATCCTTAAAAAGCCTAGGTTGTATCTGTCGGAAAAACAGACGATCGGAACAAATTCTATTCCCTAGCTACTCACCTTAGGAAGGATGAAGCGAACCGCTTCGTTCATGCTAAAAATCCTTTCCTATACGATAAAGCATTTTCTTGATCAAAATCAGAAAACTAAAACCAGATTGCAATGTAGTGCAGTTATAAATGGATTATAGTGCTTTGGACACGCTATCAGAAAATCCACAGCAATTTATCGAATTCTCCGTATTTCAATAAGCACGTGAGATTTTTTCACACACTAAGTTAGTGACTTTACGTCTAGCAGCTCAATGTCGAACAGGAAAAACAAAACTAAATTCATTCAATAGACACCAGTATGGGCTGGTAATGCGAAATCATTATAGGAACGTAGCACATTATTAAGACGCTTGCGTGTAATGTTCTCGGAGCGAATTCTTGATGATATGATAAGAGCTAAGCTTGGAGTTTTAATAATACATGTTTTAATAGTAAGATATTTTTAGTGTGAGGTTATAATGGAGTGTTTCCAACGCTCATCTTTTTGAGTCGACAAAAATGGCGGGTTTGGATTAAATACATATATATAGATAGAGCTAGATGTTGACCACGACTACGTCTGCGAAGAATTTGTTTATCGCTATCCCGCGGGAATCACGTAATTTTTCGGGATAAAAACTATTCTATGTCCTTCCCAGAGTTTCAAACTATCTTCATATCAAATTTCATCTAATAAAGTGACGAGGCAACAGACTGGAGGACAGACAGAATTATTTTCCCATTTTTAATAGTTGTACGTATATATGTAAATATATTTATATATAATGAAATAAGGCTAGCTAAAGAAAAGAAAAAAAAACACTTTCAAAGTGGCTAAAATTTTACTGCACTGAACGTTAAGTTTCTACTTGCATACACAATATTAGTCTTCTAAAGTCGTCAATCAATCACAGATTTGGTTACAGCAGTTAAAGTTAGCGATTACAGACACCAATGTTTACCGTCCTGAAACTATGTAAAAGTGCGTCCAACATCGCAGTACACCTGCCAATGTTTGAGTGTATGCGCAGAGGTACCGTGTTCTATGCCTAGCACGCTAGCGACTCGATAGTGTAAACAAACCCTATCCACATACCAACTGTGCGATTTGCAATCTTAATGTCTTTTGCATTCGCGATGATTACAATTTACAATCTTTGCTTGACTTGTTCATAGTAAACAATCATGAACCTTACGAGGCAGAAGATAAGAGTGCATTGCGTGTACAGCGGTATTTTATTGCAGTCGAAACGTATAAACACAAAAGTTAATTGAAAGTCACCTATGTTTTAAGACTATTAAAATATTTGTTCTGTTAACTCTACTGAAATGTGAATATTCATGTACCAATTTTGATAAGTCTCTCATACGTGTACTTAATAAATTAAAATACTTCTACTACCTTAAGGTCACGGTACCTTGCCGTGCTTCTAAAAACTTAAGTAGGTATTTAAAAAAAACCTCTTCATAAAAAAATTGAATGCAGTTTTTAAATTATTTTTTAAAACAAAACGAAACCTTCTTTCAGTAAAAAAAAAACCATCTACAATATTTAGAATATTTTACCCTCCATGTGGCATAGCCGTGGGACATCCTGTATAACTAGCAATTTTTGTATGCATGTTTTTTAAGGTAAAATCTTACAAATCTAATTTCACCCACTTCTAGTAATCGACCTGACTGGTAATTTGGTACGGATATGTAGTTTAGATTTGAATGTAAGAACAGTCAATATTTTAACGATTTTTATTTTAATAAACTCCGACCATTTTTTTTAAATCTCGCTTTAGTAATAATGTGAGACTAGGTTTGAATAAAGTGGTACTTACAACTGGTCCTGGAGGCAGCCAGAGTGGACAGAGCATTGTTGAGATGTTTGTACTCGTCCTGCGCCAAACACAGCCTCTGTTTCTTTACATCGTACATCTCCTTCTTCGCCTGTAGACAAAGAAAAAAAAATTATACCACTATCACATTACAATCGTCCAGCATAGTAACTTGAACTCTTGAAACGTTATTTTATCCGTTGATCTTCAACATCAAAATCAATATCAATATGCAAAACGTAAAATCATATAACGAAGTTTCTAATTGCACATGCTGAGTGGAGACCCTTTTTCGGTGACAATTGGTGTCATCACCATACAATTTATTGTGATTTTGCTTGTATAGTAATATATTATTGTTTTTTGTGTTTGGTGGTGGTACTGTTGGGACCGTTAATAAATCATTTTTCTTTCTTTCTTTCTTTCTAATTGCGCCTCAAATGATGACGTACCAAATGCCAAAATAAATCAAGTCAGCTTAAATTTAAATTCCTTAAAAGCAAAAGAATAAGTATGTGTCCGAATAACATCCATCAAACCCGCTTATTTGCAAGCAAAAGAGCAAATCGAGAATTAATGGGTGTCAAAAGCTCGCATTATTAACCCGTCGAAAAAACTGACAATAACAAATTCGCAGCTTTGAGCAAATCAATGAACGTCACGCCGACGGGTCAAACTTCACGTGTCCGTACGAAATTCATCAAGACCTCACCAAAATTAACGAGTCATTAGAGCAAAATTCCTGAGCTCATTTTTTGCGGCCACGCTTCATTTGACCAAGGCCTTTTTGCAGTCCCTGAAATTGGCCGGTGATCGAAATTAGAATCACCATCGTCGCTTTTAGGGGAATGGAAACGAGAGGAGAGACGCCGGCGACTGCATAAAAAACTTGGTCAGACTAACTACAGCGTTGGGTATAGTTATACCTACAGAGCAACGAGTTTTTGATTGGAATGCGTGTAAAAAAGCAACTACATCATTTCATACGGGTACATCCTGTAGCGTCTGATCGAATATCGAAATGCTATCGAATAATCAGATAGTTATCAATAGATGTGTACATGCTCGCAAATGGAACACCCATACTATAATACAAGTGCCCGCATAAGAAACTAAGAACATGTGAAACAACAAAATGAAATAAAACCAAGCCTCGAATAACATTAACAAAATATACTATAGTCACCATCAACATGAACTTATCACTTATAAATTAAGTAAAATTATAACAACAACAAAACCTATGAAAAAAAAACCAAGCAGTGAGAAACAAGATAGTGCTAAATATACGAGATCTATCAGAGTTTTTGTTCCATAGGATATTTACAGTAAAGACCCTCAAGGATCCAGTGTGGCGCACGGTGTGATGCAGACGGCTCCAGGTATGTGGAGGGCACTGCGGAAACGTCCCATTGCGGCTCAGCACTTGCGTAGCCACGTACCCCTGACCTTCGTAGTACGGCACTTCCGACATCGGCACTAAACGCACTTCCGCGGAGCGAATCTGACGAACCGACAAAATGTTCTCGTATATCGCCTCGTCTTCGAGGTTCTGTCCTTCGGGACACAAACGGTAACCAAACTCGCGGCTGATCTCGTCCAAGTTCGAGTACTCCGGACGCTTGCGGAGCTCCTCCAAGTTCTGGTATTGGGGTTCATCGCGGACGCGTAAGCCGGCCGGCCGGGTGGAGGTAGGGTCGACGCGGACACCGTACTCGGGCGGCTCTCGCACCATCTTAGCGACTTGGTTGCCGAAGCATCCCTTGCACCACGCGCTGACGGTGGCAGCGCGTTCGCGGAAGGGCTCGAGCTCGGGAACGGGCGGCTGGGACCACATTTTGAGCGCCCGCCGCGACGGACACATCTTAACCCCCAAAAGGGCGCGCGACGACTGACGCGGGCGCGCGGGCTCGGATGGCGCGCAGCGGAATGCGCCCGCGCCGCCGAAAGAATGCGATCTCGGGCGCATTTCGGAGGTCGATCTCTCCGGGCACAGCTCCCGCCTTCCCGTGCCGGCCATCTGTCGTAATAAGTTCGGAGAAGAGAGGTGTCGGGCTCGGTCGGACTCGGACTGTAACGGGCTCCCAATGACCTCGTCCGTGTCCTCCGCACGCGATCGCTCAACCAATTTCGATGTTATAACCTCTGTAGCATTTATATGCTCCGCCTTGACTAAGCTACCTGGGAATTCTTGGCTCTAATCCTAAACTTTATCCCCTATCAAAACTACAAGAACGAGAATCAGGACCGGGTGCAGTAGGTAGCACGTAAGAATTCAAAGTGGTCAACTACAATTGCTCACTAAGTAAAACGCAATAAAAACTAACAACTATACATGCTTTGAATGCCGGTAGTTATTAAAACGAGTACACGAGATGAACATGCGCTTTTAATTGAATTCAGACTGCCGTAGACATAGCACAAGTGCTTCATATTTATTAAAGAGGCTCGTTAGCAAGAAGTGCAGCAATTCAGGCAAAGACGCCGGCCGCGGCGGCGACAGAAGTCCGGAATGCAAAAAACGCGGCGATCTCACATGCATCACGTTGCTAGTTGGAGATTTTCTCGCATTTTCCGAGTACACAATTTACGCGGTTCGAAGGGTGGTTCACACTATCAACAGAGCGTAAACTTACGTGAGAAATGTTAGCAAAACTTCCTAGAGTTTTACTCGCAGTACATCATAATCATAAGGTAAGATAAGATAAGATAAGACTTTATTTTTCAAAACACGGGCACACAAAACAGAAAAACACTCAAACATCGACGTACACATAACAAATCGTGAAAAAAAATGGAAGAAAACAAGTTAAAATGTTGAATAAAACTGGATTAAGTATGAAAGCCATGTGTTCTGAAAGAAAGGTGTTGACTCAGCATAAAGCTTCGGAAGCCGCAGCGCTGGTATTCTGCCAGGACCCGGAGAGCCCAGTGGAATAAATAAGAAGACGAAGAAAAATAATAATATGTGTTATATAAATGTTAATAGTGTTATATAAAGGAATGAGTTGAGTATCTTAAAAATAATGTTTTATAGCAGGAAGGAAAAAAATTATAATAATAAAATATATACGTGATAAAACAAGGTTAGGTATGAAGTCCGAGTGCACAACACTCTAATGCCCAGACGACACCCTGCTGTCATCTTATTGCTATTGACATACGATTATAGTTGCCAACTATTGCGACAGTGACAAGCACACGTACGTTTACCTTACATGCGCTCATTTTGGTTACATCGTTTCTCCAATACATCCACACTTATCCCCAATCTTCTTCATCATCATCATCATCATCATCATCCCAGCCTATATACGTCCCACTGCTGGGCACAGGCCTCCTCTCAGAACAAGAGGGCTTGGGCCATAGTTCCCACGCGGGCCCAGTGCGGATTGGGAACTTCACACGCACCATTGAATTGCTTCGCAGGTTTGTGCAGGTTTCCTCACGATGTTTTCCTTCACCGCAAAGCTCGTGGTAAATTTCAAATGTAATTCCGCACATGAATTTCGAAAAACTCAGAGGTGCGAGCCGGGGTTTGAACCCACGACCCTCTGTTTGAGAGGCGATAGGTCAAACCACTAGGCCACCACGGCTTCCAATTCCAATCTTCTTATCCTTCCCATATTTATTGAAACATAAAATACACTTAATTGTATGCAAACCATCGAGTATCTTAATGACGCATCGCATCAACCAAGAATAGGCATAACAAGTAATTAGGTTTTAATAAAACTCTGCAGTTAACATTCCTTACATTGCGTTGTTGTACAGTTACTACTGTACTGCACGGATGATACTTAAAGTTTCGCGTACTATATGGATAAGCGCATAAAATTATATACAATACAATACAATACAATAACTCTTTATTGCACACCAATACAGTAAACAGTACAGAGAACACAAGTATTATACATAGAGATTTTCTAAGGTAAGCAATAGGCGGCCTTTTCGCTTTATATATAGGGTGTTCAAATTACTTTAGGTTATACTACTTACACATCTTCACTCATAAGCATTTTAAATGATGAAAAAAAACGCATTTTTGAAACAAAATGCATTTTTTTCATCACTCTACATAGGTATAGTGTCATCCAAGAAGACGCGTGATTTTGACAAAATTAGACATTAATGACATTGTATATTTTTTTTATTCGACTGGATGGCAAACGAGCAAGTGGGTCTCCTGATGGTAAGAGATCCACCGCCCATAGACACCTGCAACACCAGGGGGATTGCAGATGCGTTGCCAACCTAGAGGCCTAAGATGGGATACCTCAAGTGCCAGTAATTTCACCGGCTGTCTTACTCTCCACGCCGAAACACAACAGGGCAAGCACTGCTGCTTCACGGCAGGATTAGCGAGCAAGATGGTGGTAGCAATCCGGGCGGACCTTGCACAAGGTCCTACCACCTGCAAAACTTATTAATCTAACTTATTATAATAAGAACCACGGCACGCGTCACAGTGAATAACTACCTATGCCAGCTACTTCATAAATACCACATATCACATGAGACGCACTAGTAGTAGTGGTATTTCATGACCATAATTATTACTACTAGTCAAAACATTAAATTTTGTCTAGGGACGCTTAGATTTAGATTAACATTGAGCGAAGCAAACTAAAACTGTCACTCGCTCAGAAGGGCTATTGTACCTACCGTCCTGCTGACGCTAATATTATTTAATACAAGAGTGAGAGGGACGGTAGCATACGAACATCGATCTTCGAATTTCGTAGTAGCCCCTCACTTCTCGAAAGCCCCTACCCCAGCACGGCACGATCACAAGCAGGCACGAAATTCGAAAATCGAAGTTCGCATCGTACCGTCCCTCTCACTCTAGTATTAAATAATATTAGCGGCAGCGGGACGGCAAGATACGAAATTCGAATTTTGCACTTGGTAGCTTAGTACCAGGGTAGGTAGCCGTGCATTTCTGTTCAGGAATACCTTACTCACATTTGCAATCTCGTCTCGACTACCCTACTCGCCGGGCCTCTTCCTCGCCTATCCGAATCCTGCGCATTGAGGGATTCGTGACGCGTTTATAAAGGATTGCATTGTCAATGCTCGGGTTTTTGTCGTTGAAGCAGAGCTATGCAGCTTGAAAGGGCAAGCTTTGTTTCATAGACTCCATTGCTCTTTTAGAGCCGCCTGATAATCTGACTGCACTAAATTGTCGTATTCACTTAAAATACCTACAGTATACCTAAAAATTCAATTTATTGTTTATTTATCAATGAAATAACAAGGTACACTACAGTACATTACAGTAACAATCTTCAATATAGAAAATACAAACTGAGACATGGATGCACAGAAAAACCAGAAAAAGACCTAACAACTGGTAGCATGGTGTACGGTTGTGTCACTCTGAAGATGAGCTCTGGTTGAGTTCGAAACGTGTCAGTGTAGTGTGGTGGTGGTGATAGATGGGTTTGTGTGATTTGTGTGTGTTCTTACAGTGTGGAGGTGGAGGAACTGCATGAACACGCATATTTTGCATAAGCTTAGCTATCGTAAGTTCGCTGGTGAGCAGGGAAATTATTTTAGTTCCAGAAAAAGAGACCAGCACTGGGAATCAAACCCAGGTCCTCAGCAATCCGTGCTGCGTGCTATAACCCCTACACCACTGCTGGATACCTACCCGCAAAAGTAACAAATTTGGAGTTGAAATAAAAAATACAAAAAGACTCCAAAAAACCAATCATACAATCTTCAATGTACGAAAGATGCACAACTATTTAAGAATTTCATCTTCCATAAAAGGACGAACACCACACGCTCCAGACAGAAGTCAAAGCGCAAGAAAATATGCTGATAGTGTTTGGTGTTAATAGTTGAATATCTAAGCATGTAATGTGACGAACATCTTACAATATTGCTCGTTCGAGTCACAGGTCAAATATTTCAGTTAACAAAAACATGACTAGCGATAGACAAGTATGTGCTACTGCACCACCTAATCGGCTAAACTGTGCAACTTTTCATAGAAAACTTCATAGTGACATCGCTAACGAGGGCATTCATTATAAAAAAAATATTATCGAGTACTTTCTATGGTGGGAAAATCAAATTGTTCTACAGTATCTACACCCGTATAAATAACAACAGTATCTAAATTAAACGCGGTAAAGCCCTAAGCGAACGCTTCTCACGAGTCTCGACGATGGTTGGCATTTTTTTTTCTGTCTAACAAACCGCATGATTCCAAAGCCTCACATGGACGGGCTCGTGCTTGATTTTTTCCATAGACTCAAGGAATGAGACAGCATACCGATGCAACGTGACATTATAAAATGGCACAGCGAATGAAAACGTTTGTACCAATTGTAAAATAGAGTTACCGCGAAAGTTTTATGAAAATAGTAGCGTATGTGCTTCAAATATGACACCCGGTCACTTTTCTATATACATACATACATACTAGGTTTTTGGAAATGTATGGCGCCGTAAATGCGCTTTTATGAAACGCGCTACATTTACCTATGCGTGTAAAATACCCCGTGTGTCTTTATCTAGAAAAATAAATATGGATTTGATGTAAAAACTTGGCCGTCCGGTCGTCAATATAACTATAACAATGCATTAAATATTTTTGCTACGGGATATAACTGAAATTACTTAGGTTAACGCGAATCATTAAAAACTGACAATGTACTGTACCTAATAGTCCGGTCCCGGCAAAAAAACAGGTGCCGGTATTAAAAAAATGAAAATTTTCAAAAAACTTAAAGCTTATTTTAACTTAACGAACTTTTCGTGAAGTTTCTTCGAAACAATCCATACTATTTACTATTAATATTATAAATGCGAAAGTGTGTGTGTTTGTGTGTATGTTTGTCCATCTTTCACGTCGAAACAGAGCTACGGATCGACGTGATTTTTGGCATAGAGATAAAGAACTCTTTTTATCCCGAAAAAATGCACAGTTCCCGAGGGAACAGCGCGCGATAACCGAATTCTACGCGGGCGAAGCGACGGGCAAAATCTATTAATAAATAAATCTAATCCAATCTCTACCTATGTATTTCAATCAAAACGCCATGCCACGTGTAATTTTTCAGTCCGCCTCCCATAAACATAAGCATAACTTTCACATACCGAAATACCCATCTTAATAGGCAATTTTACCATGTACCTGCAGTTGACGTTTAACAGGCAGGTAATTTGGCTAGTTGCCTACATTCCTCCGCGTGGTATGCCGTGTGTAATGTACCGATCATTTTGCCGTAACACAAAATCCAGGTAACAAGATAAATAATTATGAGAAGTAGCACAAATATCTTTTGTTGGCACTGGGGTAAATACTATTAAAAATACATTTGGTATTGACGTTGCGGTTTATGGTACAAACAAATTGGAGAATTCTAGACCAACGTTACATGACAAATTTAAACGGTTGATATCGCGTAACATTGTAACTGATTGAACGTCCGTCGGTTACTTATAGTCCTCTCCGTCATTTTAATTAACATGCTATGTGATAAGATCCATTTATGCGAGAGATTAAATTCAATATTTAAACATCATTACAATGAAGTTTATGACATTCGAAAATCTATTAGAAGTTGTTTACGTAAATTATAAAGATATACAATTGCGATATACAATTGAAAGAGCGAATAAAAGATGTCGATGGTGGAAGTCTCAATTGACGTAAGGGACAAAATGCTACTTTTCAGGAGAGCGAAAAGAAGTTTTTGGTAATTTTCAAACCCTCACAGCATTGTTAATGTTTAACTTAGCAGGACGTTATAATTACGTAAAATCTTGAATTTTCTTGCTTTTCAACGTGAAACTATAGACATTTTCGTAAAAAGCTTAATAAGAAAAATAGCTGTCCCTTACGCCCGTGACATACGGGTGTCATAGCCCCTTACACTCATAAACCGTAAATAAATAAATAATGTAGTAACCGATTTTTGGTCTTATAGGACATACTATATTTTATTTGCTACATATTTGGACGTAAGTTCCAGTAGTAAAATTAAAAAAAATAGTGAATTAACTCAAAGAACCACTTTAATTATTTAAAATAACGCGCAAAAGCCATATTTTTTTGCACGTCCCCTTAAAAAATATGTAATTTGTAACATTTTCTTAAGTTTTAGTTTTAGTTTTAGTTTTTGCGAGGCATATTAGGACACCCAAGGATGTCGTTCCCTTCCAAACACCGGGTGTTTATAGGGTTGATTGTAGTTGTGGTAGTTCCTATATCGGACAGACGAAAAGAACAATAGCTGAGAGGGTCAAGGAACACATTGCAGCTGTTAAAAATCGCCAGGTAAACAAGTCAGCCATAGCCGAGCATTTGTTGGAGTCAGGGCCAAACCACTGGATTGAGCTTCACAATCCCAAAATTCTGTCCACGGAACGTCATTTTTACTCAAGAATGGTACGTGTAGCGGTTGAAATAAAAAAGCATAAGAATTTCAACCGGGACGATGGGTATAAGCTTTCATCTTCGTGGAATCCTGTTATTAATAAGTGTCGGCGTCGGGATGAATGTTCGGAGGGACGATCGGACGTTGTTAGTGTTGTGTGTCGGTGTGATAGGGTGACTAATAAAAGTGACCAAGTGCGGGTAGTTCGTGATACGAGTGCCGGCACTATTAGTGATCAAGTACGGGTAGTTCGAAGAACTCGCGCTGCTAGGCAGACTTGACACCCCACACTTCAGTCTACTCGTGACCACGGCAACTGTAACGTTGCCGAAACGTCGAGGTAAGTATTACTTGTGTAATAATAGCGTGATAAGTCCCGTTTGTGGTATTTTGACTATGAGCGCGAGTCCTTCGAACTACCCGCACTTGATCACTAATAGTACCAGCACTCGTATCACTAACTACCCGCACTTGGTCACTTTTATTAGTCACCCTATCACACCGACACACAACACTCATCCCGACGTCGACACTTATTAATAACAGGATTCCACGAAGATGAAAGCTTATATCCATTGTCCCGGTTGACATTTTTATGCTTTTTTATTTCAACTGCTTCACGTACCATTCTTGAGTAGAAATGACGTTCCGTGGACAGAATTTTGGGATTGTGAAGCTCAATCCAGTGGTTTGGTCCTGACTCCATCAAATGCTCGGCTATGGCTGACTTGTTTGTTTATAGCTGAGAGGGTCAAGGAAGATATTGCAGCTGTTAAAAATCGCCAAGTAAATAAGTTTTTATCCCGGAAAATAGCATAGTTCCGGCAGGATAGCGGTAAACGAACTGATGATGTTGTTGATGACGATAATGATGAACTGATTTTCACTACCACCACTGGCGTACTAACGCTGCTTGCTTGCATTATTGCTTACATGCTTGCTTGCTTGCTTGCACTATTTCTTGCACATTTGGGAGTATTCTTGCTTGATTTGTTGTTTGCATGCGTGCTTGCCTTCTGGCTTCACGCTTGCTTGCATGCATGCTTGCACTATTTATGCTTCCTCCAACACACTGCTTGCAGCTGTGAGGGAGTGGGACGCCAGCCCGCTTCATGAGCGCTGGAGGAGATACCATAGACCGGTCATCGCGGGATCGGGGTAGCCCGCGATGTTCATCTAACCCAGGCCGATAAAATTGCATGTTTGTTGAGTTGATTGACAAAATTACATGCTCACTTGCAAGCTTGCTTAGGTGGTTGCTTACATGCTTGCTTGCTTGCTTGCTTGCATGCTTTCTTGCATGCTTGCTTGCACTATTTCTTGCACATTTGGGAGTATGCTTGCTTGAGTTGTTGTTTCAATCACTACAAGTTTTAAAAACCATCTGTTTTGATGCCTCCTACGACCTAACATTAACAATGTATTTTAATTAACTAAAAGAAGCAAGCAAGGTATTTTACTTTAAGTGCCCCTTACACCCATAAAGTAACCTCAATTTTTAAAATGTCTGTTTGTTACTGTCCCTTACGACCAACAATTTACTCTAGTTTTAGCTTTTGATGTCCCTTACGCCCATAAGAGTATTCCTTATTTTATAAGTTGCTGTTGTTTAATGCCCCTTACGACGTACCAATTACACCTTTTTTTTAAAATGTCTGTTTGCTACTGTCCCTTACGAGCGACAATTTACTCTAGCTCTTGCTTTTTATACCCCTTACGCCCATAAAAGTATTTCTTTTTTTATAAATTGCTGTTTTTTAATGTCCCTTACGACGTTCCGATTATACCATTTAATACATTAAATACATAATTAATTATACAGGCCAATTATTATTATATATGCATCATCATCTCGGCCTATATACGTCCCACTGCTGGGCACAGGCTTCCTTTATTAGGATCTGTCAGGACAGCTGTCAGGATAGCTTAAAATAAACAAAGTAGCTAAGAGAAATTTACCTCAACATCCTTGACTGAAATTCCATTACGGAAATGTTAGCTCGACGTCAAGCCATTAGGGGATCCATCAACTTAAATCTTCTTTTTTTGTTTTGCTTTTGGCATCTTATAAAAAAATACGCGCGTTGACAAAGAACAAACGTAGGCAATCAAATACGTCCTCCGTGTGTGACGTGTCTGGCACGACTGACCGAATGTGCAATGCGCAAACGCTCGGCGCGTGGAAGGTAGGTAGACGCGTTAGTATTTTAATGTTAGGTACAAGAAATAGGTACAGGCGGTAAGGTTACGCCCAACAACTTCTTGCTTTTTTATCTTATTCGTTATAAAATGTTGGGGTGTAAAGGGCAATGAAACAATAATTGACCCATACGCCCTTTTATTATATTTGTTGGGTTTTTTTTTAACGACATGAGCCGAGTCGTAAAGGACATATGAGACTGCCACAGCCCCTTACGACCCAAAAATTAAAAAAATAATATATTTACGCCATTTTTCAGCTCAAATATTTTATATCATGTCCCTTAAGCTATTTTATTTTAAAATAATAAATCTTGATAACAGTAAAAGTAAGGGCCGTATCGTAACTTGAATACTACCAATCGACAGAGAAAAAAAAACTCTAATTTTCTATGTTTAAAAGTGATTTTCGGTATTTTGTCCCTTACGCCAATTGAGACTTCCACCATCGATGTAGTTTTACAAAAAACTACCTAAATCACTTACAAACATTTCATTGAAGAGCAGCTGCAGGAAGCAAACGTTTCGTATTAAAAACATTTATATCCCTAAAACGAAAGCAATAAATGTGAGAGGCGGGATAGCACTCCCGTAAAAAGCAAAATCAGAGTTTCACTGGAAATGTTTTTAATAATTATTTTCTCGTTGTTGGTAACTTTGCCCTGGGGGTTTCTACAGAGCATCTGCCTCCCTTGGACCGGTTTTTGTCTCGCACTACCATTCCGCCGTCCCGCTCGCGCTCGGTGCGTTAACTCTATAATTCTATCTCGTTCATTCTTATAGCTGCTTGAATCTTCTCATCGAAGTCTAATGCCTGGTTTATACGACATTCGTGTGCTCCAAAAACTAGCATAAACTTTTTGCTCTCAAGTCATTATACAAATAAAATATGCTTTAAGATCTTGACGTCTATACTTATACTAAGTTCCCATTACTTCGGTTTTTAATGCCTTAGCTCTGACGTCAATGCGTCGTTAAGATGTATTTGGAATCTAACGACACAATGTACAGTTTAAGTACTTAGGTAAGGATTGAAGCAAAGTAATCTTCCGAAATTCCGACATCAATTTGATACGGCTTAAGACAATAGTCGATCCGTACTTCGAAACAAAGCCTCGAAGGTTGGTGCTAGATAATGTCCGTCCACATCCAAAATTCAACCTGCCCGAGTCGGTTGGAGTTTTTTTTTTATTGCTTTCGTCCGAGTGGCTTGGATGCGATTAAAATTCCTCGGATGCCTCACGCCTCCGACCCTTGGGCGTAGCGATGCCCATAGACCGCACAATCGGCACCGTATCTTATTGTTGCATACCTTTTATTTATAATATTAAGTGCTTTAAGTTGAGTAACGGTTGTGGAGATCAAAACGTAAAGTATAGGGGATACGGCGCTGATAAATTGTCTTAGTGAAATTTATAAATAACAAGCCGAGTATACATTGTAAGAAGCCCAGGCCTAACGAACGAAAATCGAAGTATGTATCATACCGTCCCCTTCGCTCTCGTATTTAATAATAAAAACGTCAACGGGACTGCCGTCGACGAAGTATAGGGCCTGTGGTAAGCGGAATGAGTGCAGTGAAAAATAATTCTTGATCTGTTCATATCGCAAGGCAATGGCAAGGTTTAACAACAGTCTTTTGAATATTTTCTTGGTATCAAAAGTAACTTTATAGTACAGAAGTTTTTCTTTATGAATCCTGAAGACGTGATAGAGCTCGTCCTAAATTGACTTGGCGTCATTCCGTAGTACAAGAGAAGGTTATGTTGACGTTGAGGTGGAAAGAGCTGACCATAACCAATGGAAGAAAATTATTGCCTCCCAGAGAAGCGTTCATACAGAATCTATAAAGGCCGTTAGCCCTAAAACTTACTCGTATATGACTGTTCACCTGGGCTTTGGTAAAAAGTAGAAGAAGCATTGGAGTACTACACATTATACAAAGGTTCTTCAGTCTCTTTGTGACAAAAAAAAACTTTTTTAAGCCCGCTGCCGCCTCTACGCCGTTTATAAGCGCACGCGCACGCCACTGGCCCGTCCGAGCAATCTCCACCAAGAAGCCCAGGCCTGTAGCCATGCCAGGCATTAGCATATTACAAAAATGATTACCATTACAACATAATACGAAGGCATGCCAGCCCGCGCGAAAATACCATACATATTATAAGGGGAATGGCAAATTAAAAAGTGAGTGAAATTCAGGTTCGTATGGTTTTATTTTGGAGGTGAGGCACGTAATAATGATACATGTTCGTGCATTGATCCTCAAATTTACCAAAAGTTTCATTTAAAAGTAAAAAATAATTACGGACGGTTATGATTCTCGATTACTCTTGCTTTGTGAAAGATTGTATGAATTGAAAAGTGCTTAAGAATTTAATAACTTCAGGGATGATTGTTTCTTAGAAACTGAGAACATTATTAAAATACTACCATTTATTTATACTATAGTAGGTATTATAATCTGTTTTATAATTTAATTGTAATTTAACAACTTGACAACACTAAAAAAGTTACCTATATTTAAAAAAAAATACACGTAAAGATTTTTTTATACTTTAAAAAACTATCACATCGTTTTTAAAAAAAATATCACAAGCCTTCCTCTGAAATTGATTCTACAGGAGAAACAATTTATAAGGGAAAACAGTTATTTTATATTGCATGTTCTTAGAAGATGTGTGACTATAAAGCGCACCATCTGTGGAACCATGCCAGGATTCGAACCGAGACACACAGCGCGCGCGGTCAATACGCGACCGACGCCTGAACCACTAGGCCATTTGGCGTTGTCGTGGATAAGTGAAAATTATGCCTATGTTCTACGAAAGAGTTATTCCTACGTACCAGCAGAAGTTGAAGTGACATATAATCATTGTTTTTAACACGGCATTTAATTGATGACCTGCATGCTTGTGTGCTTCCCTCTTATAATAAAAAAAAATAACGTTCAAGACGTATTCGTCAAAGAGTATGTAAGTACAATAAAAAGTATAAATCAATTATCCATAACGTGTATCAAGCAAGCCCGTCCATTAGTGAAAAAGGGGTTAAGTCTGCAGAAATTACACAGCCCTTTTCTATTTTATGTGTAAAGGGGTTTAAGTCGAAATCAGCTGTTCAACTTCTGCAGAATTAGCCCCTTTATCACTAGAGCCCCAGCATTCTCGCCTCGACTAAGGAATGTACTAAATATTGATCATAATAACATGAATAAAACTTGTAAACAACTCGCCACAGCATACCGTAAGTAACGACCATCATAAAATTTTAGGTAAAATTTTCATTTTGCCCTCGAACTTGCACAAACAACAAATTTCAAGTCAATCGGACCGCTAGAAATGAGTAGGTAAATATAAAACTTGCAAGATTTGTTTACACATCTTTTGTTAGTTAGTTAAGATGAAGCTAACGTTTATAAGTCAAAGTTGCACTACATTACAACAAGTGATTTACTTAAGCTTTTCACGTAAATATAGGTATACCTACCAGACCTACCTATATGTACAAGAGTCGCAAAAAGGCGACCTTCTAATGCTTTAAGGATATTGTGTCACAATAAACCATCATTTTCTGGTCAGAGTTCAAAATATTTGACTAGCAGAGCAGCGATATTTATTATAGATATCTACGAAGAAAATCGGTATCTAAAATAGGTTTGCAAAATGTGTCCGTATCCTTCAATACAAATCCAAATAGAATACAAGTAAGTAATGCTTTTAACATTAATTTGATTCGCATGATATCTGAGATGTTTATCTCTTCAACGACTTCACGGTTAGGAATCACAATTTGCTTACAAACAGTCTACTCTTACAATAAACCATTAGTTTAGACTATAAACGTTTACAGAATCGCTCTCCATAAGTTCCACAAGCCAGCCTAGCATGTATTGTACATACCTACCTATACACGATTATCCTGAAGAGAAAACGTCCGTAAGTTAAAAAATGAAAAAGAAGCAAAAAGGCCGTAAAAAAATATATGACAGAAGACCGTGGCTGCACGAAATGCCGGGTTTGATGTATTCGTTTTTTACACTCGTATTCTTATTATTGGGCTGGGCGCTCCCGGTGTTACGGCCGAGGAATGCGGTGTAGACGTACGAAAGAGCAGAAACTGACACATTTTATTAATTTTGTGACATTTTAACCCTCTTTTGTTAGCAGCTTTGCCTGTGACAAACTGGCCATCCACTTTTAATTTAGAGTAAAGTTTCATATCATCATCATCATCCCAGTTTATATGTTCCACAGCTGGTGACAAGCCTCTTCTTAGAATAAAAGGAAGGGAGTAATTGTATGCTGGTAAGCTGATAAAGTATTGCACAAAAACTTCAGACTAACAAGATCAGAATTCTCTTTCTCAAGGGTCAACATTAGGTAGTCAAACAGACATCGATAATACAAAAAAACATTTGGAACAGTAAAAACAGTAGACTGATTTTATTTCCTTGTTTTTTTTCTTGTCGTCCGTCAAAATAAAATATTATGACGACAGACGATGAAAAAGCTATCGGTATAGCTTCCTAATCCCTTCATAACAGGTTTAATACCTTTTGATACAGCCCCAAAAAAAGTTTGCGAATAATGACAATGATTATAATTTTGAAGAAAAAAACTACGTATTATCACCGTATTTGAACACACTCGTATATAAATGATATACCCATGAATACAAATCTACGCAGTATTCTCAAACTGTATAGGAAAAGAAAACCAATTTATCCGATAGGTAAATATTTTCTAATAATCAACATATTTCTACGGCACGACGATTGCTTTCGCAAAGTGGCAATTACTGTATAACTGAGCTTTGAAATAAGTAACTAAATACCTACCACCAATCATATAAGTAATTCCTGTGAGCTTTTAAATTGTAAAAACGTGATTGAAATCAAATAACCACGTGCTTTAGCTATGCGGAAGTAATTAGGTATTCGGCCATAAAATCATGTAAATGTAACAATATAAATTAAATTTGTATAACGCGTCACGTTTAAAACATCGACAATTTTAATCATCATCATCATCGTCACGTCAATACAACATGTCGAATGTAACAACTCGCTAAAACATTTTCAATATTCAAATGCGACTTTATTTTTTTAACACATTTGTCTCTTTAAAATAACCTGAGCTGGAATAAAGTAATGCAAATGCTAGTCTCACCATTTTTTTTCCCCAAACCTATTGCAGTCTTAAAACCCAGTCTGTCCGCAATGCAGATTTTCGTATACCATTGAGCATTGAGTTGTGTATAATGTGGCATAGCCGGGATGCAAACCGTCTACCTGCGACCTTCAAATATAAACATCTTCGGAATTCGATGAAAAAGTGAACTCCCTTTTGAGAGGACAAAAAAAACTACGCTGCTGGGAAACGTAGGTTCTTAGAATTCGCGTGCCATGCTGTTGATAAAAAAAACTGTTACGTCTTGAGTGAATTTCGATCCATCCTTTGTATGGCACATCCAATGATATATTAAAGGACTTGAAAGGGATTCTAACGCGTCAATCGTTTATAATGAGTTGCATTCCTTGCTATAGTAACTCTATTATGCTTTTGTTGTATTAAATTAGAGTGTATCTATACCTACCTATAAAGAAGTTTGTTGATCTGCACCTAATGGTAACTAATGTATTTTACATAAAACTAGCTGTTGCAGGCGACTCCGTCCGCATAGAAGTATGAAAAATAGTTAACATCCTATTCTAATATAAACAAAAAAAAACATAATAATCCGTCAAGCCGTTTCGAAGGAGTTTGATCACAAACATTTTTGACCCGAGAATTTTATATATTAGATAGGAGGTATTATTAGTAGTTACTACCACTATAATAAATGACATTTTATTTGTTCTTTATTTTCATCTATATAAACTAAAATGAATTACTAAATATGCTGGTAAGCGCAAACTTTGAGAACGCCTGGCAATTTCGGCAATTTTTCTTATTCGACGAAGATTCTTATTAGAAAATTGCACAGTTCCCGCGGTTAGACGATGTACAATTCTCCATAAACAAAGTCACGGAGAACAGCTAGTAATTTAATATAATTTACCCAAGTACTTAAATAATATTCGTAAACAAACCAGCAGAGTAGACTACAGAGCTAAAAGGAAATCCACACAGCAAAAGTTAAACATCTTTTACGATTTCACAAGTATTTTTCTTCAACAAGCCTTTAGCAAATTGCCAATACAATTTACTTAGGAATAGCAATTTGTACATCAGTTAAACAGGTTATAAATCACTCGGGTAGTTATAGTTCGAAGACAACCTGCTTCAGCCCTTGAGGCACAGGCAGAGATTACAGGGTTTGAATGCATTGAGGAATAGATACGAAAACCAACTGTACAATTTCATGATTATTGTTCCATGCTTCTTTAATTGTACTTGAATTCTAAATTTCCAATACAATATTCTGTCCTAATGGTCTTTCGTTTCAATTGATAGGTATACATAATAGCCCACCTCGAACAAGGATGAAGAATTGAAGTCTCATACTGTAGTGTCGCGTCGAACAATAAACAAATTTAACGATTATTATTGAGTGTGAAAATGTGCTTATTTATGAATAATACCGTAAAACGGGGTGACTAGGGACAAAATTGAAGTTCAAACCTAGATAAAAGAATATTTTCATATGCGGCAAGTTGATTTTTATAGATAAAAAATGTTCCGGTGGTATGAATTTTAGTTTGATAATGATTATCTGTCGTTTAGTTTCATAGTTTAAACAATAAACACGACAATATAGACAAATCCCAGTTCACCCCGTAGTGGGGTCCAGAAGGGATAAAAAAAGACGATTACAAATTACCAGAAAAAAGGAGATATATATAATATATCTAAAAATATAGCTAAGCTACTTTTAGAGCAAGCTGAGCCAGAAATTTTAAGTAGCAAGTGAAAACACAAAATATTAGTTCTATCCGCTACTCCCCCCGCAATCATTTCTCACCCCGTTTTACGGTAGTGTACATACCTAAGTTTGCCGTGATGATAACTAAAAGGCAGTCAATTAAGTGGCAACTACCTTACTTACTTACTTGGTACCTACTTGCTTATATTGACAATATTCTCTTAGAGACACTACAAAAGGAAACCTACGCTTTACTATTAGATACAGTCATAAAAACAGAATCGCGTACCTTTGGAACTATTGTACTGCTAATGTCATCGTTGATATCCCATACATTTGCCAAAGAAATCACAGCGAAATTGATTACGAAAAGGTACTGTGCTTCAACCAAGGTATGTGCTTCATTTCTCCTGTACCTACGTCAAACTCGATACGAATCTCACCTCCTCAAAGCAATGTCTACGCATTTATAACTCACGCGTCTATTTCTGTATTAAATTCAAACCAGCACACGTCAGTCAGTTGTAATCGATGTGACAGGCGAGATGGAATCCAATAATCAAATGCCTTGATTATCTGCTAGCGTTTGTGTAATTCCATGAAATGTATTACCGTCAAACGTTATTATTTCGGCCTTAGGCGGTCCGTTCGCGAGTAACTTACATTGAAATAAATGGAAAATAACTGCGAATCTGAGTAAGTATTCCTGTAAATACGATGAACGTTGGCCGGAGACTGCGTATTGATTTTAAACCGGGATTCTACAAATTGCGTACGGGAAATAAACTAAATTGCCCCTATTTTTTTTTTTTTTTTTTTATTAATATAATCGAAACAATATAAATACATAAAATATATAAAAGAAGGCATTAAAAAAAATTAACTGTTCATCGTATACTCAACATTTGAAAATGAACATGCGAATCCTTTCAGAGTTGCAAGTCAAAAAACAAATGCGTTCGAAATATGAAATAATATCGTCAACGTAGAGCAATTTTATTTCAGTGATATTGCATTTCTCTCGTAAGTTATTCTTTCATTGTGCTCTAACTTACTATACTTTGACATAGTAGGAACCTAAATGAACCACAATATGTCAGAAAATACATGCAAAATATGCTGGTGACCGGGTAAATTCAACTTGTCTTATCTTTTACTCTGATAGTCCAGTGTTTAAAGCTTAGCGCCTCGAAGGACGTGAAGTCATGTTGATTGAAAAAAAACAATAATAAATCTGTCTGCGGTGTTAGGTTTCGATTGGACTTACGAGACATTAAAATGGTACTTCCATAATCTCAGTTTATGTATTAAACGTCATTAAATAACAAAACCATGATTAAATCCCTTCGCTGTTAACTACTGACCCACGAACTCTATGATACTTAAAGCTATGTATGTTAAAACGTATGAAAATGCATAATTGCGATGGCAAGGTCCGGCGCGGAGGTCGTTCGCGACCATGCGCACGCGACGAGAAAACAATCTCTGGTTACAGCGCATAGGGGTAGGGTGGGAGCGCATCGGGACTTTCCGCGGACACGTCCTTGGTACTAACCCTTTGTCAACCCCCACTTATTAAGAACGTTACTATAAAAAAATGATGATTCTATATTGTTTACTTATGATTGATTTTCATACGTAAGTTGTAATTTTAAGAAATTATAAGCTTCCGTATCTGCATGTTTTCTATATAAAAACATGTCTTGGAAGTGTAGAAACTGAGTAGTGAGGGAAAGAGTTTTACTCGTAGTTCATTGATTTCTTTACAAAATATTACTACACCTCTCAGTGCAGCGCTGGTAGCTGACGTTGACAGCTCTTTGTAGTTTCACACTAACTGTAAAAGGTGTCGCGCCCATTTTAGTTGCGAACCTAGTTCATAGAGCACGTACAAAAGTTACTACATATCGAAATTAAAATAAAAAAATGTAAACGTTTATTCTGCAAGTAGGCCGCAAAAGGTTCTTTTACATGTCACTTTTTTGTACTATCAGCGCTTCCGGAAAGTCCATCATTGCCAAGAAGAATCCGCGATATTAACACATCCTATACACCTATCAACTATCAGCCGGCCAGAGCAGACATAGTTAATTTTCAAATAAAAGCTGCCAAAGACAATACAATCACTATGAGTCAATGACAGCAGTGGAGAAATACCTCAATTAATAGTTACAGGTACAGGGCACTCCTCGTTTGTATATTACGTCGTTGTACTGCCATAGTTAAAAAAAAACTAGCCCTAGAGACTTGTCCTTCCGTACCCAGTAAGTATAGTGTCACCAGCGTGATTTTATGACGGCGTGTAACATAAGACGGCGGTGGAACAATGCGCACGCGTCGCGCGGGTCGAGGACGCGAGGGCAGCCTTCACTGTTGCTAGTCGCCCTGAAGGACATGGCTTGTATTGACTTTGAGAAAGCGAGACTTAGTTCATTTCTAGTAGGTACAGTCGGTGAAACTGAATCGCGTGGAACCTTTTCATAATTAATAAGATTTTTCTAGCACATGCCTGGGATGTCAACGTGACTTTTGCAGCGAAACGGTTCCACCTTATACGCTATTCAGTTTCTCTGACGGCACGCAAATAATTTAACGTACGAAAAATGAAGAAACAAAAACAATCGACGAACATTAAGATGCATGAAAGAGTTTAGTAAAATTACCTTTCTGGTCGGCTATAGATACAGTAAAACCGTAAGACCAAAATATACTAGTACATAACCCGGCATTTCTTTTACGAGCCTTGCTTAAAGAATTTCGGACGATAAACATTCCGAGCGTTTTATTTCGAGACGCCATTGCATTACTGAGGGCCTACTCGGAAATTCGACAATCGAAGTTCGTATCGTACCGTCCCTCTCACTCTCGTATTAAATAGTATAAGCGTCAGAGAGCCGGAACGACACGAACTTCGATTTTCGAGTTTCGTAGTAGCCCTGCTGCTCTGTGACCCGCGTTCATGCTTCATAATAAAATTATGGATGCGTTCCGGAATAACTTTACTTTTTAGGGTTCCGTACCTTAAGGCTGCGTTTCTAGCAGAGATGTGCGAAGATGCGTCGCGAGGAATGTGTTTTTGATGAACCAATGGGAACGATTAATTGACCTCGCCTCGTTCCACTCAGCTGTTTCCACCAGAGATGTGCTGTGCGAGGATAGGTATATGAAGTAGAGATGCAACGGATATCCGGCCATTATCCGGTATCCGGCCTATCCGGCCACTATTTTACTATTCGGCCGAATACCGGATAGTTGCGTACTATCCGGCCGGATACCGGATGATAAAAAACTTATAGTTATTATTAAAAACTGGTATTTATTTATGAATTTATCAATTATTGAAATCAGTTTAAATACTACAGAACAGAAAAAAAATATATGAAATTAGCAATAATAATTCAGGGATGTATATATAATAATTCACTTCTTCTAAACCTCTACCTCTTCATATATCAAGTACATTTTGCCTCTTGACTCTGCTAACACTGGATATTCAAAGATAGCTACAAATTTGCAAGGAATCCAACTTTGTGAGTCCAAGTAGCCCAACTCGCTAGTTAACCAAGCGTTCCTAAACTTTTCAAAACACGACACCTTCAACTTAACTTGGTTATAATATGCAACGGTTACTTTTTCATAATCTCAAAAAAAAAATTTTTTTAATAAGTATTTTTTTGTTAATCAGGCTCAGGCCATTATAGAACTCACGTCTGTCTACATACAGCAGCGCTACCTATACCATATGTAACACGACAAACTCGGAAAAATCCGTTTTACAATGTTACTACTTTACAATGACATTGAAGTATCTATGCGATGTCATTGGCATTGGAAATAAGTTACCTAGTCATAAGAGAAATATGCGTAGAGTCCACTCGTGATGCCGCAAACGATTACCATAAAAGTTGTAATAGGAATTCTTTAGATTAAGATATACATTTACTGTAATACTTAAATGACTAATTATACCTTTAACGCCTCGTCCGATGCAACGATTAAAGGTTACGCAGGTTTATCTGAGGAATTTTAATATGACGCCGCGTTTTGCGCGTAAATCATGCGGGACTATAGTCATTTCTTAGTTTTTTCGTTATACATCACACACACAAACATCACGCCTATATTTCCAAATGGGGTAGGCACGAAACGTTACCGCTTCGGAACCACTTTTAGCAATTTTAGGTTTTAAGTTTGACAAAAACGGTACAATGGTGGCAGGTTGCTACCCTGTTGCCTGCGGTATACCTTAAACCTATATCCTTAGTCGCCTCTTACGACATGCACACACACACACACACACTTACTTTTTATACATACTTAATTTAAAAAAACTTTATATGTATAAAAATTTAAATTAAAAAATAAGTTTAGTAGTCTAGAACTCTATTAAGTAACTTAACTTCAACAGTCGCCCATTCAAAATCGTGACCAACTCAAAAATTCCCGTAGATGTCACCAATCTTTTTAAAAAATTCACTGAAAAATATAAAACTATGAAAAAAGGAGCTAGACTTAAGGACAAATTCGCTAAGTTGGCAACATTGGCACCGTCAGATTGTTCAGACGCTGCAAAATCCGAAATCCACCTATTTGCATTGTTATCGTTCATCACCACTACTAGATTTTTTTTTAATTCACGACGGCAAAAGCCAGACACTGGCAAAATTGCGTTCCGATGGACAGAACCATATTAAAAAAAAACTAAACAGGCAACAAAAATCCACCCTTCGTCGAACGCGCAGAAAACTTTTTTAAAACTATGAAGCATAATCTCTCACTCGCATACATTTGTATCGCAGTTAGCATTACCAGTTATTTATCTTGCTAAGTCGCCTCCAGAAATTAAAATAATCACCACTTAACTCACGACCGGCTACCGGTAACCATACATAATTGTACAAACCACCACATTTTTAACTTAATTATTCACATCAAGAATACCTGACACTATTTTATTATTAGTTACATAAACGTCACTTTAGTTAAATACAAAAAGATAGCCTTAAATTTGGCACATAATAATATCTGTGTCAAGAAATAAGCGGAGTTAAGCATACTAGGGGTTACGAGTAGGGTTGCCAACTATATTGTTAAACTAAACTTTTTACTGTTAAACTAAAATAAAGTAAATATACATAATACTGTTTTCAAAATAAAAATGCCTAACACTAAGCACACAATAATTCAGTGCAGCATAGTCACAATAGTGCTGTTTCAAAACGAATCTGCCAATGCAAAATTTAACTTCAACAAAAAAAAAATAGCTCCTTATCTATTTTAATTTTATTTTTGATTCTGACGCGGTCTATGCGGCTTTTAAAAATGATACTAAATTAATAAGTTGTGCGAG
Source organism: Choristoneura fumiferana (assembly GCF_025370935.1). NCBI lineage: Eukaryota > Metazoa > Arthropoda > Insecta > Lepidoptera > Tortricidae > Choristoneura > Choristoneura fumiferana. Next base: position 4,829,226 of record NC_133486.1, read on the forward strand.
AAGCACCCAAAAATTTGTTGAAAAGAAAAGAAAAAAAATACTGTATTTTTTTTCTAAAATACTGTTTTATTTCCCTTCTCAGACCAAAATATATGGAAATGGAGCTTTAACATAGTATTTTGGCACTTTGGTAGATTTTCCTTTGAAATTAATTTTATAGTAAAAATTAAAAATACGAGATTTCCCAAAAGTTGCATTTTGGCGCTTTGGTAGTTTTCCTTTTCACTGTCGAAATGGATTTTGAAGCTAGCGAATTCGCGGGTAAACGCTAGTGTAACATAAAAGACCCAGACGTCAGGTCAAATCTTGCATCCGCAATGCAGAGACATATAAGGCGGGGAGCCACAGCTGGAATGGACAGAGTAGCAACCATCAGCCCATGCCGTGTGTTGCGAGCCTTGCATTGCACGTGCTAGGGTTCTTTGGGTGCCATACGCGTTCTGAATGTCTCATCTTTATTTAATAATTTATAATTATCTTTCTATATAATTCGAACGAAAGTAAGAATATTTTTTTTTTTTTTATAAAACGATTGAGGTACTTTGGACATTTATACGTGCGTCTCTACACACTGGACAAAGACCGAATTCCCGAGTAGAGTCTCAAAGAAGATAATGAAGGGTCTCAGGAATGTTCTAATATTGTAATTACTTGATTAGAAGATTGTATAAAAAAAAAAGTTTAGAGCTTATTAAATCGTGATCTGATGAAGTGACATTTCGATTTAAACTGTCCAACCATAACTTTTTTTGTTAGAAAATATTTCACACAAGATAATAATGAAATAATAACAATAAATATCGTGGGACATTTGACACCAGTTGACCTAGTCCCAATCTAAGCAAATGTTGTACTTTATGGATACTAGGCAACGGACAAACATATTTATATGTATAGATAAATATCTACGTATTAAACATCGAAGACCCGAGAGCAAACATTCGTATTATTCATACAAATATCTGCCCCGGCCGAGGATCGAACCCGGGACCTCAAGCTTGGTAGTCAGGTTCTCTAACCACTTGGCCATCCGGTAGTCAAATAACAAAACTAATATTAGAATGAAACTGGCACAATCCGAAATACTCTCATTTTAAAACGAAACTAGATTTTGTTTAATACAAAGTTTATTTTGGAAATTTGAATATTTCGAATTGTATGCGCTATGTTAATTTATATTTAGATCCAAACCAAAAATTAGCTGCTTTAACTACTAATACGGAACCAAAATCTTACGGTAATCTCTCAAGTCATTCCATGCCGTGGAATCTCAGCTCAAATCGACTGACCTCATGACCCCGGCCCATCGACAAAGTACAGTCGACTGCAAAGATGTACTATTCCAATACCGGAATAAAGAGTAAATTAAAAAAAGATATATTTTTGAAGTGTACAGTTTTGTGAAAATTATATCATATGTGGTGACGACGCAACGTAAGCAAAGCATGATAGTAAATTAATTACGCATTCGATTTTAATCAGTAATTATGATTTTTTCACTAGGTTTATACCTATTATTCCTCATAAGATTAAATAGTAGATTGTACAACAAGAGCATAAAACGAACCATTTTACCGAAGACATTCCCGAGCCGGTACGGCGAGGGTGGATAGACACGTCAAGGGGAAAATGGGTTTAATGCTCGAGTTTTACACTCTGCTTTTCACTTCGATGGCGAGGAAATGAAATAACAACAGTGGAAACAATTGTTCACTTACTATGTACATTTTATTTTTCGTGCATTACTATATATTTATACATTTTTAGTTTTATATAAATTAAAAATGTATTTAAAAAATATATAGAAACTTCTTTGTTTGTGCCTGTTGACGCCTGATTACCTTGGTCTTAGACGAAGATATTATTTTATGCACTAGAGCATAAAAAGTCACTTTATGTCGCCTAGATCCAGCATAAACACGAACTTTACGAGCATTAGAAGTGCAAAATCACTTAAGTACTGAGAAAACATATTTTTCAAAAGAACTAAATTAAATGCGCAAACGGTCATGCTAACAAAATCAAAGTGGGTATAAGAGAAATACAAACAGGTACAGTGAGTTAGATTGCAAGTATACAATGCATGGAAAGTTACACTCTCATTTTAACTGTCGTTTAAATGTTAGTTAAAAATGTTATTACAGTTTAAACCATAATTAAACTAGCCTATGATTCTGAACAAATAATTAGATAAGTGTTTTAATGGGAATTGAAAATATAATATTATTATACTACCTAAATCATTAGAACAATTATGGGATCAAAATGTAATTGAAATTATCATAAGAATTTATAGAAATCAGACCGTGACCCAGCATAAATAGGGCCTATACTTGGTTTGGATAAGTATTTAATTCAAATTTAATGTAAACAAACTTCAGCTGCCAGATTTGGTACATTCAAGGATTTAAATCATTTTACTTATCTATCATTCTAATACAAACTAGACTAGTGTATTTCAATACAGAAATGTAAATGATTAGATAGTTTAATGGGGGAATTTCAATGCCACCGACGCATATATGCGTTTTCGGAACTTCGGCCAGTGCCGCTGTCATAATTATTCATACATCTTGAACGCACATGTGCGTCGGTGGCACATGTGCAAGTCAGGTGGCAGTGAATGCGTTAAGACATCATTTTGACGTTGTTTTGTTTACATTTAGTTAAATACCTATCCAAATCAAGTATAGTTGCTCAGAGCATATTAGTCTAATAATATTAGTGTTTTGTTTAATTTTTCCGTTCAATCTACAAGAAAAAACACTAATAATTTACTAATAAACATTATTAAACTAATATGCTCTGAGAAACTGGGCTCAGAGGAATTAGTTGAGGCTTGTGGATTTTACAACCTTATCCCGGCGCCGTAACAATATCTAAAAGTATCCTACATGTTATTCCTTAGATACAATGTACCAACAGCCAAATAAGTGGTCTACCAATTTTTAAACAAGTTTCTATGAAATGAGTATGTCGCTAAAGTCGAACTTTCAAGTTGACAGACACGTCTATTGCTACTATTGTTTCATGACATGCAAACGATTTATTATTGTGTTAGACCACATTTTTGACTGATGGTACCTACCACTACAAAATTTCAGTGAAATCTATACAACTTTTTTAGCATGAAAAAGTAACAAACAGACGCACACGCACCAACATGTATTTATTTATAATAAGAGTAGTATTTCGCGTGAGTATTATTCAGTATACGAAAAAAAATTGTAGTATTAGATTAGCTTTAGTACACGGGCATTATATTGATTAACACTCACAATTCCAATTCCTTATTCTCAAAATCCCTTCACCAACGCAACGCTCAACCCAACCCAATTATTAAAATCCATCCTCCCACAAGATGGCGTCTCCCTACGTTCGTGTAATAAATAACGCGCCTGCGCCGTCCGGCTACCGTATAATGTAAGACCCTATCTCAGACGCATTGATCACATTTCTCCAGCCGCCATTAACATAACTTAGGCGATGCCAGAGGCTCCAGGAAGATTCAAAACATTTTTTTTATACTGTCTAAACATCAAAATTGGAAGTGACTTTAAAAAGTTAAGTTCAAGAAACGACCTTTATTTGACTTTGCCGGTTTTCGATACAAAAGACATCAACGGGTCTTACGTTAATCGTTTATTTTGTTATATTATTTAATTTTCCAATCCTTCTTTTAAAGAACTATACACAAGTACACACAGCTATTTTTCTTTGTATGTGATGATAAGATGATGAAGCAAGTTACAGCAACTACTAAACTAAACACTAAATGCTAAATGGAACCGAAGACAATCTTACTTCTTACTAATATTATAAATGTGAAAGTTTGCGAGTGAGTGAGTGAGTTTGTGAGTTGCTGAAACGGCTGAACGGATTTCGATAAAATTTGGCCAAAAGTTAGTTTATAACCTGGATTAAAACATAGGATACCTTTTATCCCGATATTCCCACGGGATAGGGACTAAATATCTAAATAACAACCGCTGGACTTACAGTCATGAAATTTGGTATGTATAGCTGGACGTCTGGAATAACACATAGGCTTTTTTTATCCCGAGGGATAAAATCTCGGAACAGCAACTGCTGAGCTTAGAGTCATGAAATTTGACCATGATTGTTTTTAATGTAACGTCAATGAAAACAACGATTTAATTTTGGGGAATTCCCACGGGAATTTTAAAAAATCCCGGAATGTCAATTCAGCTGCTGGACCTAATGATTTACGTGTGCAAAGCCGCGGGTAAACACTAGTAAAGAGATAAAAGCGTGCCCTTAGTTCAGTTATCAAACAAATACACGTTAAGCTTATGGGTGTGTTTATAATAATTATAAAGTATCGAAAATACAAACTGAGACATGTATGCACAGAAAAACCAGAAAAAGAGACCAGCATTGGGAATCGAACCCAGGTCCTCAGCAATCCGTGCTGCGTGCTATAACCCCTACACCACCGCTGGACAGGAATCTAGACACGAATTTTTCCTATGCATACATATCTCAGGTTGCTTATTTCTACTACGATACGCTACTTATGCAGCAGCACACTAGCCCGGATACCCGTAAAAGTAACAAATTTGGAGTTGAAATAAAAAATACAAAAAGTAAGCAAGTGAAAAGAAGAAAAAAATAACGAACACAATTCACATAAAATTTGAACTATTAAGTCACCTTTATAATGCTGTGGAAAAGCATTTTACATTTACAATTCAAAATGACTCGGTGACACATGATACAAAAATTGTATCACGGGCCGCTCTCTTTTTTAATTATGCTAACGTCTTAATTATACGAAACTTGTAATATGACATCATTAGCCGAAACGGTAACTGGCATGTATCAGTATGAATATTTTTAAACATTCCCACAGTATTTATGTATCACCAAAAAAAACAATCACATCACATTCCTGCATGTTATGGCGCTCTTAAACAGAACATGAAGGCGAACTGTAATAAATTACGAAACAAGTTTTTATGTTGTGAAAAATCTACCTTATGCGTCGATATAGTAAACAAATACTAGAATGCAATTAACGTATACGCTATATCTAACACATTATCAACAATTAACAGGTGTCATAAAGATTTCCATATAATTTAATATATATCTTTCTTTTCCACATACGTGCATCATAATCATATTAATTTAATGCGTCAATATTGACGGTAGAGCACTCAAAATAGATATATTATCACCTCATTAGTACCTACATTTTTTGTATCATCTAACTTCATGTGACGTAAGACATTCTTGTTATATGACGTAGTACGTGATTATTTAAATTTTAGCATTAATTCTTATCGGTCTTCGATAATTTTCAAGTGAGCAAACGTGAGAAGATTCATGTCACCCATTTCACCGTGTATGTGAAGTGAGGGACAAAAGGAACCATGTCGCAGCCGCTGTTGTTTACTCAATTAATGCTGACATAGGGTGAGCTCTTATGGCTTTGTAAGGCCCAGGCTACACTACATTTTTACAAATGTACCACTTTTCTTCATCCCAGCCTATATATGTCCCACTGCTGGGCACAGGCCCTCCTCTCACATTGAGAGGGCTTGGGCGGTAGTTCCCACGCGGGCCCAGTGCGGATTAGGAACTTCACAGTTCACACACACCATTGAATTGCTTCGCTGGTTTCCTCACGATGTTTTCCTTTTCTTGTTTGACAATAAATGTCAAATTATGATGGTCATTCGTAACAAGTCGTGGGCCTTATTAGTACAGGAGCGAAGCGGAGCGGAGATATGCAGAAACAACCACTCACATTGATCTATGCACTATCTTAAAATTAATTCGAAGTTATTGATTCAAAATAAAATTTATATATCCATACTAATATAATATTATGAATGCGAAAGTGTGTGTGTTTGTATGTTTGTCCGTCTTTCACGACGAAACGGAGCGACGGATCGAAGTGATTTTTGGCATAGAGATAGTTTATGGGCCAGAGAGTGACATAGGCTACTTTTTATCTCGGAAAAATGCACAGTTCCCGAGAAATCACCGCGCGATAACCGAATTCCACGCGGGCGAACATGCGGGCAAAATCAAAACGAGCACAATAGTTGATAACAATACAAATTATTTAATTAGTTGATTGACATGGAACATCGACTTAAATAAAGAAAAAAAAAAAAATGGATTTCCAAAAAAAAATCCTGAAATAAATGAATAAATTAGCAGTTGCCCGCCATTTCATTTGCAACCAGCTGTAACTTCGCAGAAATTAGGTGCCCCCTAAACAAAAAACGAGCAAAAAATTTGCCTCTTCATTATAACGATTCAAATATTCAAAACAGTAAGGTAATCGTCCGAGTGCTCGACACGCTAAAGCCCAATAAACGACACCCTACTGTCAAATCTATTGCTAATGACAATGATTAAAGATTCCATCTACTGGGACAGTGACGAGCACACGTACAATTACCTTATATTAAAAACGTCACCTTGTCATTTTACAGGAACAGAGCGAGATATGGATTCCCAATAACACTACTTTCAAATCCTACACCTCTCCACGGAAGCGAGTCTTAAAAGCTGTAAAGTTAACCTAAAGCCGTTAAGTTGAAAGTACGATCGTAACAGCCGCCGTGTCCCGTGTGTATGCTGCGCGAGCGTTTAAATTGATTTTCTAACAAAAAAATCCATCAGGTGCACCGAAACTCGTAAAAGGACGAGTTGAGACCTAAGCGTAGGGTTGCCACGGCATAGTGTATTTATTTCATTATAAAACTGACCTATATTTATTATACTGATACTAGCTGTCGCCCGCAACTCCGTCCGTGTAGAAGTAAGAAAAATAGTTTACATCCTATTTTCAGACCTACCGAATAGACACAAAAAATTTAATATAAATCGGTGTAGCCGTTTCGAAGGAGTTTGGCCACAAACATTTTTGATCCGAGAATTTTATATATTAGAGATAACCACGGAAGAATAAAAACAAGTGGAAGTAGGTGCAGCGTTGCGTGCCACACACAAGTAAGCGGGGCGATACGCTTACTCGATGACGTAGGTAATCCTCCTTTAGTAAGTTTTTTTTCCTGCTTTCATTTTTACATTCCAGAATTGAGCAATACGGCATAATTACTGTTAAACAAGGAATGTCGCGACACTACCAAACGTGATCATACTCTACGCAATGTTGAACACGACTGGCATCGAGTAAACGTACCTCCGCTTACTTGTGGCACGCACGTTGCACCAACATTGCACTTCCACTTGTTTTTATTCTTCCGTGGAGATAACATACTAGTGTTAACGTGCGGCTTCGCACGCGTTAATTAAGATACAGCAGTTGAATTGAAATTCCAGGATTTTACAAAATTTCAGTTCATTCCAGTGGGATTTACATCGTGGTTTTCAAACAACCATGCCACAATTATGACTAAGCCCAACGGTTGTTTATTCCAGATTTTATCCCTATCCGGTGGGAATGTCGGGATAAAAAGTAGGTACGCACGCACGCACGCACGCAAGTACCGATGTTAGTGTCAAAATTCTACTCGAGTTACTAAAATGCAAGCCAAATAACATTGCAAATGGGCGTTGCTTTAGCCAGCCCTACGAGGTGCCCTCGACAGTAAATCTGGCACGGACAGCAACAATGTTTAGAGCGGACCTTTACGAGTCCAGACCAGACGATTAAACTCGGACGCACGCCGGGAGCCAACGTCGTCATTACACTAAATTTAATACGAAACAAACCGACCGTACATAATAAATATTAGTTACGTCCAGCCACCAAGTTACGCTGCGGGCAAAAAGTTACCCGACGTATAAATATGCGCTTGGTAATAAAAATGCCGAAGCGATATGTATATTTGTGAGGAGGCTGTCGCCTTTTTTGTTGGGTTATGGATATGTTGATGTGCTTAATCTTAAGCCAATTAACGTGAATGCACAACAATATAATGACTTTTAATTGAACACTCTAGAACACATATTCGTCATCTATGAGACATAGAAGGTCCTGATTCTTCATCTTGATTTTAAGTATCCTTACAGCAAGCCGTTCGAAAGTATCCCTCTTTTCACTGGGATCACAGAGCGATATCGTCGAACTATTAACAAAACTGTATGTGGTGTATGGCCTTAAAGTGTAATGTCTCATAAAAAGTAAGCTAAGCGTGTTGCCAGAGTTGCGAGAGCAATTTGCTAGATAAAATGCCTGATTTTTTTTTAGTAAATTCGTATACTTTCGGTAAGTATAATTTGGAAAATAAAATATTTTTAACGCTACTTCGGAGCTCAAATATTTCGAGAAATTTTTACTAATCGTATTATTCGTCTGTCAATTTGTAGAAGTGTACTTTGAAACATAGCATAATAATCATTAAAATTTCATTCACATACCAACCTTGCTCACAACATTTAAAGAAAAATTGGCAAAATAAAAACTAAGGCCTCGCTTTAAATTCAGAAAGAAGTTGTAAAACTTTGGAAAGATAAAACGTAAGATTGCAAAGGATTTCGACTAATTGTTCACAAGCCATAGGTAATTTATCAGGTCAAATACTACAGATAACTTAATAGATAAAAACCTTAGTTAACGCCTTAGAATAGTGTTATCTTTTTAAATGTGTAAGTAGGTCAAAAAGTTGGAAGGTTGTTAGATATACAAATTAATGAAGTTGTGTATATAACAAAGAGTGAAAAATAAAAGACAGATAAGACACTGATTTACTTTAATTTAATGGAGATATGCAGTTAAAATCAAATTGGTTAATAAAGTTAGTAGGTATTTTTGTTTTAATTGCATTGTGGGAATGGAGTTTACGTAACAGATTTTAGTGTGAAATTTGTCGACATTGCGGACTTTCTCATTTCTCAAGGACAACATACAAACTTAAATCATATAAAATATTTAAAACTAAATAACACATAGTGTTTCATAGTAACATTTAATACACACTTGACAGCAATATCAAAGATAGATATGAATTTTTTGTAGACCTATGACAATAATTTTATATATATGATTTTGTCGACTTTTTGATTTTCTTATAACGTGTTCAGTTAAAACAGGTAAGAGTCGAGACAAAAATTTCAATTTTACTTAGTGCAATCTGAATACGGCTTAATAAAATGATAAAATAATTGTCATTTAACGTGTTATTTACAAGGCACTAAAAATTTCACAAAATATGCAAAAAGTATGTCAGACTAAGTTAGAAATTCTGTCTAATAAATGTCATCCACGTAAATCATTTTCTAGTTTTTTTAAATACATTGTATTAAGTTGTTTTTTTTTTATAAAAAACAACACAAGCGAGAATCCAAAACAACTGAAACTCAGGACCTTGGCACCGCACCGAGTCAGTTTGGCATTTTTGTTGTCATAATGACCACAATTACTGTTTCCACGAACAGCCTGAAGGTGCGTCAAGAATGAGCTTCTGTGGCAACAGCAAGTGATATTTTCTTAATAACACAACAGCGTAAAATTTTGAGTAAAATTCTTAATTATTTACATTATTTATTGTTATGAATGCGCTAGTTTACTCTTTCGTGACTACCGTTTGATAGAGTGAGGCTGGGAGCTACTAAGTCCGCAATATTTGAGTTTTCTAATGGGAAATTGAGATTAAAGATAAAGAAGATGATTTAAACCAAGTCAAATGTCGCTATAGTCGCTATTGTCATAAGCGGCACACAACATAAACACACAGAAATAAAATCGGAAGTGCTTTTAGCGATCAACAATAGTAAATATCATCCAAAAAATACAAAGATCTTTAGAACATTTCTCATTTCCACTCAAATCTCACGCGAGCATACCAAAGTGCCTCTAGACATGAACACCAAAAAAACAAACTCAAATTCTCTCTCACACTGTCTTTCAACAGTTCGAGAGTAAAAGAGATAAAACAGTTTAGAATATCGTGGCCTTTTCCAAGTACTATAGGCCATACGACTACCTAAAACCCCTGAAGCAATTTAACCTATAATTATTGGGGCAAAAAGTTGGAAGCTTGATCCGGGATCCTCCCACTCATGTGCCCGCCTTAGGGTCCGGGACAACCTTCCCAGAACGTTGCGGGCACAGTAGAGTGAAATACGGTCGAGAAACAGAATAAACTGAACAGATAGTCATCCATCATCATATTAGCCGTACGTAGCACGTCCACTGTGACATAGACCTTCTCCATATACCTACGTACCTCCAGTTGCTTCGGTTGGCAGCGGCCTGCATCTACTTGAACCCGCAGAACTTTTCGGCTAGATTCTACTCGTACCTACTCCAATTTTAAGTAATAACTGCTCTAACCTTCTTCTAAATAAGTAATAACTTGTGAGAATGTATAGAACTGCCATTCATTCATGATTAAGGGTAAATGATTTCGTTTTTAAACTCTCTTTTTAAACGGCATTACTTAAGTTTTCTAATAAAGCTTGCTAGCTAGCTTTCCGGTACAATTTGTCACGATAAGGGGTCTCCCCCTTGGTTTTAACATGACATTGCAACTATTACAAGTTGTTTCTAACAGATTAATTAAAAAAAGGGGTCATGCTTATGTACGACAAACCAAAGCTTAGTTATTCATTAGAATCATTATAAAAGCACCTATGGTATTGAATTATTAGGTCTACTTCCAAAAACCATAAACAGCGTCTTTGTTTTCAAGATAATATTTAAGGTAACGACCGTCGTCTTCTTGTTGCCCTACTGATCTCAATCACGCCATCTCGGGTCAGAAGTAATAACCCACAGCACCCACCAATTACCCCCCCCCCCCCATCATAATCAAAATACAACAAATTACACGTACCCCTTTTTTTGAGCATTTCGATTCAAAATTGTACGGCACAACCGGTCGTTAGAGCGCATAAAAGGCAGCAACATTTAAATATGTATTAGGATTTGTTTTACATGAGCATTTAAATAATTGTGTGGTTGGGATGTGTACGGTTGACAGTATTTTTTTGTTACGAATATTGTGACGGACCATGATTTAGGTCAATTATGATGTGTGGCATTATAGATGGCATGGACAATTACACCCATTTATGCTAATATCTAAAAACGTTTAGCCACTTTTAGGTACTTTTCGTTAGCAATTACGTAGAAAGCTAATTTGTACGAAAAATTTCAATTAACCTAAAAAAAAACAGATTATAATTTTCTATAAACTATCACTAACAGCTAATATGAAAAGTACTTCGCCCATATTTTTATTATATTCAAATTAAAATTACTTGCACCAGTTTTTCGAAACATTTTTTAACGATGAACATTTAATGTCACTTGAAACTGCGATTACAAGTTTGTCAATTTTATTGTATTTTGTTTATTTTCTTTCGTACAATAAAAAGTTTACATACATACAAATGCATTGGACCGGAATATTTTAAAATAGAACAAACTTAAATGCCACCACAAGATGGACTATGAGATGAAATACAGCATGAGTCACAGACCGGACATATTCGGTTTAAAAACACAATGTAAACATTATGTTAGCGTTACACTAAGAGATGACATAGTGATGACATCACACTGTCAACATTGGACAGAGACGGTTCGAGTTACAATAGATAGTGCAATAAAGAAAGATGATCGTAATAGTTTAACTAAGTACTGGATCATTGTCTGAATTGATGACTTAACAACGAATCAAAAAAAATATTTCATTCACGATTTTACAAGCTTTTATTAAGTTTTACCAGTCCCGTTGTCTGTCTGTAGTTAAATCTCGTAAGTTAAATTAGCCCAACTTCCAGTAGTCGGATTGACTTAAAATTCGACACACTTATGTAAATTGCGTGACAATACAATAATCTGGTAGTGACATCCTGGTGGTCCAGCCAGGATCGTCTCCGCAGGACGGAACTCTTCAACGGTTAATGGCATCGACTTGAAATTTGCTATACAAAGGTAGTTTAGGTGACATTGCAAGTAAAGTTGACAAAAAGTAGTCAGAAAAAAATGCTTGAATTAAAAATGTCATTTTTAATAAAAACTTGTTTCGAATTTATACAAAATCTCAATATAGATGAAAAACCAGCCAAGTTCAAATCAGACTCGCGCATCGAGTTTATTGTACAAATTTGTAGGTTTCTAAGAATACCCAGTATTAGCACTTCTCTTAAGTAAAATATACGCAGTATGAGGTCACTTTAGATGGTTCCTGACATAGACAGATCGACAAGTTGAGGGAGTAGCAGGTTTATTCTTAGGTGACAAAGTTTTCATGTCATCGTCGTAAAGACCTGTCCTGATCAACCAAATTTAATTAACGTGATTAGAAATTGAACGGAAGCGATGTTAGAACACATTCAGGGGTTAATAATTACATACTCTCATACATTGATCCATTAATATTTTTGAGCGAAGTATTTCCGAATACCTCTGCCTTGGCAATTCTAGACACGGCTAACTGTTCTATAACGGCCAATGACTCATTACTAATGTAATGGTCATTTGACCTCAGTCAGGATCATGAGCAAAATCTAGATTAAATAATGATTGCAAGTTATCGAGTGTTACGTGTTCCGTTTCAAGCGTGGCCGTGACGGTACCAGTTGTAAACTAAACTATGGTATTTTTACGTTCAGCTTCGATTTTACTACTTTAGAGTGGTTTACATAATCCTTCTCAGGGCAAAGATTTATCGACCACATGGGTTTACTATTAAAATAAATGTTAGGTACTTATGTGCTTATAACATGATACAAATATCTTTTGAAAAAATACTTTTTGAAAAACTATTTCGTCAATACAATATTTTAGACTATCGCGGTCATTACTCATTTTTTTTTTTTTATTTGACCGAGCAAAGGGCCTGATGGTAAGAGATCACCACATAAACACACCAGGGCAGACGCGTTGCCAACCTAGAGGCCTACGTAAACTGACGTAATTGCATAGGCTGTCTTACTCTCCACGCCGAAACACAAAGAACAAGCACTGTGCTTCACGGAATTAGCGTAGCAATCCGGGCGGACCTTGCACAAAGTCCTACCACCTGCAATTACCAGCATACCTGTAATTCTCCAGTCGTCTCGTGATCATGGCGCATGCAACTGTGCCGAAATATCGAGCTGCTCTAAAATCAAGGTACGCGGAACAAAACCCGAATTTAATTAATAAAATTATTTCGTCAATGATATTACAATGCCGCGTAACCAACAATGGCTAATGCCGCGTATCTGACTAAAGACAAAATTTTACAGGAGAGCTTAAAAATTATATAAATTTGTGTTTATATTATGTATACAAGCCGTGATAGCTCAAATTAGCTAATTTTTGTAAGTAACGCAGCATTAGACATTGTCAGTTACGCGGTTTTGCACTATCAGCGACTTGTCACTCCTTACCTGAGCGTTTTCAAAAAAAGTGTACCTACCCTTTTATTAAAATTTTGGATTATATATGGTTTTCCCTACTCAGAATCAACAGCACAATCTATTCCGATCGTTTAAAAAAATATCCCCATTTTTTCATACAAAATTTTATGAGTGAGATGAAAAAAACGTCGCAAAACTGTAATTTTTTTTGGGGACATTTTTTAAAACTATCGGAATCGATTGTGCTCTTGATTCTGAGTAGGAAAACCCATATTTTTTCAAAAATTTCAAAAAAAGGTACAGTTTTTTTTTTTCAAAACGCCCACTTACGAATAACTGTAAATGTATTTTTGCTACATAGCGTCTACTTTAATAGGGCCCTTTGAAGAGTTAAGTACGCGATAAAACTTGATACATCTATGAATCTAGCACGCTAATTTAATCTTCTTAAAATCTTCACCATTTGGGCATTCTTGAAAGCTACCAAACAAGACTAATTTTGATTGCTTATTGATTATCAACGCCATCTATCGGAATGTCCATGCACTTTAACGGGCGATATGTAGCTTCAGACAAGTTACGTGTCTCAATAAAGCCCGGTTTAGACCTGCAAGAAAAATCGTGCAAGTTGCATTACATTGCGAGGCCGTAAAGCCAACAAATTTGTAGTGGTCAATCGAGCGCCGCAATGTAATGCAACTTGCACGATTCTTGCAGATCTAAACTGGGGATTAATCAAACTTTTAAGAAGCTTAATCATAATATTAGACATTGTCTATTCACTTAATACATCAGAAAGTCAAAAGCAGCTTTATACAGAAACATGTCGTTATTAAATTAGACTAACTACAATTATCTACCGCTTAGTTAGTTGCAAAGTGCTCAGAGCAATTAAATTTAATGTCATAATAAGAGATGTAACATGATAGTCGAGACGGATCGACTCACGCGCATCGCTTCTCGGAAGGCCCGGGAGATGGAGGTGCTGAGGCTTTCGAGGAAATTAACTGCCTATAATATAATGTTCTATATAACAGTTAAATTAGATTATATTGGTCGATGCCAGCGGCTTGAATTCAACGGTTTCTTATTTACACATTTGTATAAATACTACGTACATTACATGAGCAGTACCTAAGTCCTTATACTATGAAGTGCAAAATTCGAACTTCGTATCTAGCCGTGCCGTCCCGCTGACGCTAATATGATTTCATACGAGTGTGACAGGGACGGTACGATACGAACTTCGATTTTCGAATTTAGTAATAAATAGCCCACCTGAGATCGTAAAATGCTACCAACATCGATTGAAATGACGTACTCGTATGGCAAATTATGACAACCCTAGCACTTCAATGAATTTTACTCGCTTTTACGAACCCTGATTATGAGTAAAAATAAGTTTTTGTTTAAAAATACATATCCGCCTTTCCGCCTTTGTACTTAACACTTTTTGTAACCTTTTTGTTTTTTCATTTTTGTACAATAAAGAGTATAAACAAACAAACATTTTTAATACAAACTTTACTGCTGACTGCATGTATATTGCTATACAACCTACACATGAATATTAACTTTAAAATGAATTCAAGAACTAGAAGTGAGTCCAAGGCTAAGAGTACATACTTGACTACCGACAAACAGACACCGTGATGATGATGATGATGGATGACGATTAGACAGACACCAAGACTAATCAAATTTAGCTAGTAAATAATACTCAGACATATTGGCTAGCATACCTATATGTAGCTTTATTAAGTACAAACTCCGGACTCCAGTTCTGGGATGTGGAAAGCAAGGGGGAAACAGCCACTATTTTCACAAGACACTCGTCATGTAGGTTTACTCAGTAGTAAACCTCAGGATCAGTATCATCGACCAACGACCACGACCACAAGATTGTAGCGACTAAGAATGTACCTATATGAATGTCTTACTTAATCGTTTATATAAAAGTACATTAGGTACTTCATGGTCGCATTCAATTTACTTTTGTTCTTATTCCCACATCTTACGTTTCCCACATCGCTTACGCTTAATTATATAAAATTACAGTTAGAATAAGTTATGAATGTACAGCACTACCTACTTCCCTAAAACCGAACCTATCTGAATCATATAAGAATGTAGCGTGAGTGGTTTCCACGAAACAGTTCCAGGGCGTTCTGTCTTCCCCGAACCACTCGATAGAACAATTTTTATGAGATAATCGTTTTAACGGAAATAGCAAATTTTTACACATCCTGAATGGGGCATTTTTAAATTTATAGCACTTTTTTTACAGTAAGACTATTATTAGGTATTAAAGGATCTCATTTTGAAAAAAAAAACAAGTTTTAAGAATGTAGTAAAACTAATGGCTGCGGTTTTATATCCTTTGCGCTAAAACTGCTGATCAGCCAAATAAGTAGTCTATCAATTTTTGAACAAGTTCCTATCAAATGAATACGTCGCTAAAGTCGAACTTTCAAGTTGACAGACACGTATATTGGCATCATTGTTTTGTGACATGCAAACGATTATCAACTTTGAGGTGGTAGACCTCATATTTGGCTGATGGTACAATCAAGTATAAAAATATGAACTTATTCAAAGTTTCAAAAATAAGTACCACAGACTCTTATTCCGATGCAACAAGGCCGTAGTAACATATTTTAGAGTGGTTCGAATAGATACTTATTTTTGCACTTGACCTATAGCTGGACTAGCAGGCTACTTTTTATTTCGATATTCCAATGTGATCGCGATAAAAAGCTAAGATTTTTAGCGCTAAAATTAGAGTAATATAAAAAGTGGCACGGGTGTCTTATGTGAAATGCGAATGAAGCCTACTATAGGTTGTACGTCCCATGAGAATTTTGTGAAATCCCGGAATTTCAATTCTGGTGGATCTAATGAATTACGCATCCGAAACTGGGGGTAAATAGTGAGTATGTACTTAATAAATTACAAATTCTTCGTTTACAAAACAAAATAAATCATCATCCCAGCCTATATACGTCCCACTGCTGGGCACAGGCCTCCTCTCAGAACAAGAGGGCTTGGGCCATAGTTCCCACGCGGGCCCAGTGCGGATTGGGAACTTCACACACACCATTGAATTGCTTCGCAGGTTTGTGCAGGTTTCCTCACGATGTTTTTTTCCTTCACCGCAAAGCTCGTGGTAAATTTCAAATGTAACAAAAACAAAATAAATATTTAACATTATTTCAACAAGGATAACCACAGGAATAAGGACACTTTAAATTATTAATTTTATTTATAGCAAGAACATGGCATCGGTAATTTTATATAATAAATATTAAATAGCTGAACTACGAGTCATAGCTTACATTGCAAGAACATGACAGCCATTGTTGAGCGAAGCCGGAAAAAAAAAGTTTGAGAAAAAAAATCTTCAAACATTTAATTGGCACAAACTATTTGCCATTGCCAAATACTCCAAAGGACACCGGCATCTTTGTGCAAACACTCTCTTCCATAAATGAGCATGCATGTGTTTTACACAACAACACACATTCATCTAGAAAAACTAACCCTGGATCTTATAACTGTCGATCTATGGTTGAAATTAGCAATGCAGCTAGTTTAATAGCCGCAGGAACAATTGTAAATGCTTTCACGTACACATAGTGTCGCGATGCTACTGGGCAACATATAATACAGCCAGATCACATAGAAGAGCCAACATATTACGACACCTGGGCGCTAACACTTTCTACATTACTAAGCTTCAAGTTACACTGGTGTTGCCGTATTTTTATTCATGCATGGCATAGAATTAAATTACATTGTTATGCAATGTTCAGATGCAATATTCAAATGGGCTTGCGAAATTTGCCTTTTGATACATCTTAAAAAGGAATTTGTTGAAAAATGAATTATAGTTTTGTAAGCGTGAAGACATGTCATTCTATCCTTTTGTGTTGAATTCATCGTGACTATTCGTGACGTGCATCATAAGGGATTTTGTAACAGATTTCCTATTGCATATAAATGTTCGAGTGTCACATATGAACTATTAACCGCAGTGGACTATTAGGCAAACTCTTAACCCGTCGCTCGTCCTAGAGACTACATTAGTCCCTAACTTTTTTTGCGGGAAATGTCCTAGAGACTACTGGTAGACAACTGGTGGACATTTCCCGCACAACGTGACGGGTTAAAAGTTATGCGATGTGATACTGGTGTGTTTCGAATGTTTGATGCGGCTCTCTCGAACGTTACAAGTACCTACTGGTAATGTTATGGGGGATGGCCATCGCTTTGTGAATAGAATAAAACAGAAAGGGCGTTTTTGACGAAGCTTTACAATAACTATCATAAAATGACTCCACCACAGCTACAGAGTGGAAAATGCCACAGATAACAAAATACGTACTACTGTACTACTAAAGATGTCTCATTGGTTCAATTCTAGGGTACAATTCGTACTTTTTTTTAAATCAAGATTCATTTCTTCACGAGCAAACCCACACAAGCTGGATGTTTTTAAGCTGTCCTTATAACTTTTAGCTATAGGTACTAAGACAAAACAAAAGTAGCGAGTTTCATTACACTTATTTTCTTTCATTTCATCTTCAAGATACTGTATCGTCGATACATATAGACCAGGGGGGGCATAGAGGAATGTCATGACTCATGAGCGAGCGAGCTGTGTGCATTTCAGAAAAAATCTAGGTAGGTAAATTAACTTCCGAACTTAACTTAAGGGGGTATGAAAATATTATTTTTGGTTCGGGGAGGCTCGACGAAATAAAGGTTGGCAGAATTTAATCTAGAATCGTTAAATTCGGTACTGTTACAAATAAAAGTCCACATTTCAATACTTTATTTTACAATGCCGCTCAAGTAAGATTCGAATAAAAAGAAATTAAACGGGCTGTACGTCCGTTATTATCAAAATATCAAAACTGTGATAAATCAAGTAAAATCAAAACCTCTGTGTCTAAAGGGGCCTATCATGCGCGTACGCAGTCTGGTCTATTCGCGGCACACTCGTTTACTAGGAATTGGGTCGCTTATCGAATGATTGACTCACGGTTCGGATCCGAATAACCGACTGCATTTTGTTTATACCGTGCGATATATTTGGAGTGTAGCCGGCTTAGCGACAGCGAGCTTGTTGAATACAACGCCATCTTTTATTAGCAACAGGCAAACTAACCGTTTCGAATTAAGTTTTGAAAAAGTTATTCCTTCAAAAAAAATGTCAACTACAACGCCCTACGGAAAGTCAACCTTAAAGTCAAAATACCACAAACGGGACTTATCACGCTAAAACAAACGAGTAATATTTACCTCGACGTTTTAACTACATTCCAGTGGCCGTGATCACGAGTAGACTGAAGTGTAGGATGTCAAGTCTGCCTAGCAGCGCGAGTCCTTCGAACTACCCGCACTTGGATCACAAAAAGTACCGACACTAGTGTCTCGAACTACCCGCAGTTGATCATTTATATTTGTCACCCCATCACACCACCACCACTGACCACGGCCACTGTAATGTGGTTGAAACGTCGAGGTAAATATTACTCGTGTGTTTTAGCGTGATAAGTCCCGTTTGTGGTATTTTGACTATGAGTGAAAATCATGAAAGTTTAAAATGTTATTTGTATAAAACTTGTCTAACAACCATAGTCGATAAATCACCCTTTACAGAGAACGGAATGTAACTCGGCAAACCTTTGCCAGAAAATTGGTAACATTCATTTTATGCACAAACAAAACAATCTCATCCTAAACGCGTATACCTTCTCCTTTCCGTCATGAGTAAAAAAAATATGAAACCCGTCACACATAATCAATAAGATATCGCGTTCTGGACGTTTGCATGTTTGCCAACTATGTCCTCCCTTTGGCTTATCTTAAACATGAATGAGTGCAAGCCTGTGTTAAAAAGTTTCTCAATGAGACCCTATTTCAATGAAGTGTATTTCATCTTATCCTCTGTCATCATTGTCATATCATTGAATTTTTACACTAGTGATTCATGTGAGCATAATTTTCAAGAATTATATATTCCTTAGCACAAAGACATGAGGTTGAGTTTAGCATGAAACTTGGCGATAAGTGTGCGGTTAGTTAAGACTGTTTACAGAGTATATAATAGGACGATAAAATGGAATATAACATAGTCGGTATGCGAAGCTTTTCCGGTCGAAAAACAAGTGGTTTATTACGACATTAACAGCGCTAGCATGGAGGAATTGGATTATAATAATAAATTCAGTTTAGTTGAATGAACTACATACACTTGGTAACAATTTAGTTGAATGAAGCTAATTAATCAAAAAGCGAAATGTTCTACTTTTTTCTGATTAACTCTAGCAGGTCCCTTATTTTATAAAGGGTACAGGCAATGGATCACATCGACGAGTCGATCTAAATTTTGCAGACAAAATGAAGCCTAGTTTAACGTGAACAGCTCAATTCAAGGGAATCACAGGCACCTTTGAGAGATGAAAACTGGTAGACTGCTGGAAAGAACTAACTAACTAACCTATAATAAGACTTTGTCATCACCGGCTCACAGCAGTAAACTGCTAGATATAGGCCTCCCCTAAAACGCGTCATTACCTCCTATCTACGGCTTCTTGCTTCCATCTTCTTTCAGCTACCTTTCGCTGATGTTGATGTAGAGGTCGCTAGAAAGACGCCCTATTCTAAGCAAAGTCTTAAAAGCGATATAGAGCGACCATTAAATGAAATTTAACAGAGGAATTCAATGTCAATGGATCTGCAGCAACTTGATTCTCATGAAATGACGTAAATGTGACACTGCAAGCAGCAGAAGCGAACATAGAAAACAAAACAAATGACTGCGGCGGTGTTATCCCCCAGTTGAAGAATGGTGCTCAGCACGTACTCAGCCAGCAAATGCACACAGTGACGTACCCTGTCATTCTTTAGCTATCCTTGATGCTATTACCAACTACAGTGACGTCAAAGGACTGTGACTGAAACCGACGATGATTAATCTACATAATTGGCAAGGACGCACAATAGAAATGACACATTTTCTTCTATCAACCAACGCAGGATGTAGTGAATTATTTCGATGTTCCTTTTCGGTCGAAGTGTGAAGTCGCTAGTAAATTTTCAAAAAGTCACCAATTTATGAGAAATTAACCTCATATGTCGCTAAAACCACTGGAAAGTAACCAAAAAAAACTTGCCAAAATGTATGAAACGTTTGAAAAAAAAACTGTTTGACATAGTACCAAAAGTCGTCTGATTTAGCAACTAAGTGACCAACAACAAGTCAATTAACCAGAACAGCAATATCAGTTGCCAACTTAGTGACTTAGTCGCTAAATCGCTAATTCGCGGCGAAATTGTTGGTCGCTCGCGGCGAAAACGTTGCGCGCTCGCTTCGCTTTCAACTCGCCTGCAAATCGCCAGTGTGCTAAGGCTCTAATGTGCACTGTATCTACGAAATGACGAGCCGAAAAAGTTTTACCTCATGCTAGTCCCACGACTTCTGGTTTCTAAATAAATGTGCGAAAACATTACGAAAATCGTGGGAGTGTTATTTCCATTTAACGGCTGACCAAACCAGTTTGGTTACATAATCAGGCCAATTAGGGACACTGACATTAAATTTTCGTTTCCTTTTTAGATAATAGTCTCATTCACAAATATCTTATACGAATATAAAAGGCTGGGATATAACGCTAGCTGCTGCACTTGGCAAGAATGCGGCAACGCGCTTAATGCCCGGTTCACATTATTCCAGTACAATGTTGCCAGTAGCCATACATTGCGGGGTCACAATCCAAACTAGTTACACAAGATCGATCGAGCACCGCAGTGTCATGCTACTGGAACAATGTGAACCGGGCATAATGTTTGATGTAGATTGCAAAAAACTCGTTAGACCCCGTTTACATCCAGTAAAATCGTTCGTGTGTCGTTCACTGCGGGGTCGCGATGCTCACAAGACATCGATCGAACACCGCAGTGTCATGCCACTGGAACGATTTCACTAGAATAATGTAAACAGGGTCTTAAATATATCGCTTAGCTCCAATTTCCATACATGGTATCTTCATATTCTTTCGGAATATTTAAGGTAAGTTTTTATAAATAAAAAAATACAACCTTTTTTTGCTAACGGTAAATATGTACTTCATTATTTATTACACTCTCATCAAACGCAATACATTTAATACCTTTTAGTCAATCTGAGCACTGTGTCAAGATTTACTTGCAAAATTTAAAACAAACAAATATAAGAAGCGTGAGCTTATTAAACTGAGTTAATTAAAGCAATTAATCACAAGGGACACGGTCAAGGTCAAAGTTCTATTTCCACTTTACCGTTAAAGTGACACATAAAAATGACCGAAAGGTCAACGGCGACTGTAACTGATCGATCTGTCATCTTTTTGTTTATTTTCATTCCTGCGCTATCAATCGTTTGACGTCAATCAAGGCTCGCGGTCATCACTGATGACCTTTAATCTGATGTCATTAAACTGTAATAGAATGGAAATTCTTTTGACATAGTATTCACTATTAAAAATCATAAGATAGGTATGTAGTTCAAATTTTTTAGATAAAGTAATACATAAATGACGACCAGATGGCCTAGTGGTTAGAGGACCTGACTACGAAGCTTGAGGTCCCGGGTTCGATTCCCGTGTCGGGGCAGATATTTGATGAAAAATCGAATGTTTGTTCTCGGTCTTGGGTGTTTACTATGTAATTTAAGTATGTATCTATCTATAAAATTATATTTATCCGTTGCTTAGTACCCATAACACAAGCTTTGTTAAGCTTACTTTGAGACTAGGTCAATTGGTGTGAATTGTTCCGTGATATTTATTATTTATTTAAAAAAATATATATTTAATACAAGTTTTTTTTGCTGACTGTACTTGTATTGTCACCCAAACTACATTTGCATACCAAAGTTCAAGTCGATGACATTAACCGTTGAAGAGTTCTGGCCTGTGGAGACGTTCCTGGCCGGACTACCAGGATGTCACTACTAAATTATTGTATTGCCACGCGATTTACATAAGTAGTCCAAATTTCAAGTCAATCCAACCACTGGAAGTTGGTCGAATTTAACTTGCAAAATTTGATTAAGTACAGACAGACAGACAGACAACGGGACAGAGGTGAAACTAAAATAAAAGCTTGTAAAAAAGCAGATGTGCCCGACTGACGAGCTATATGAAATAAAAAGAAACGATTGTGTGCGACTGAAGCCAAATTGATGAGAAAAGGTCATAGCGTTTGACATTATGTAGTCTTTGCTTATGCCTATCCCAATACAAGGCTAGTATTTATGTGTAAGTATGTAAAAAAACAGACCACAGTTTTCCAATGCCAGTGGTGGTTTGCAAATAAAGGGGTGTATTTATTTAAATTTATGTATTTCAATCTAATCAATGCACCAAGGGACGAAAAATTTAGCAAACTTTGCAAAATGTTTCTTGCTACGGAATCCATAAGTGGTTATTAGCTCAATTTATTTTATAACAGCACCATCTATGCATAACACCATTACAAATCATCAACTGGTTCTGTCTGTACGTAGTTCCTTCGTTACGTTTTTGTACATTCATAATATTAAGGCACCATCACGTAGCCCGACTAAACGGCCAGATGTTTATATACGATAACGGGATTCTCACGGGCCAGCGACTTGTACGGACGTGAGATGATTCGTTAAAATCATAATAACAACGGATTTGATGAGAACCCAAATATGTGGTATTGAACGCGACAGGGTTCCACAGCACGTGTAGGAAAATAGTGTGGCTCTCCCTTCTAACGGACCTACCACGGTTGCGGACGACCGTCACCATAGCGAGCGTTTTGTCTGTTCATTGCGTGGCAGACACGCTCGACACAAAAGTGTTTAAAAACTTGTCTGTGATCATTACACCCTTTGTCTCATATACGTTTCCACCCTTAAAATTACAAAACCATCTAGAGAATGAAGAATATATATAGGGCCATATTGCCCTAAAAGAAGCATTTTCTGTTGGTGTCCGCGACGGCGACCGTGACGTACGACCGCGACCAAGTCTTGCTAGCCAATGCTTAGTAAAAATTACTATGAAACACTTACAGCACTTGCAGGCACCCGCGTCGCGTGACTAAGTTCACTAAGCTACTACTATAAACTAGTCATTCTACAAGACATGTAATTTTCTTTGAAAACATGAAACAGTGTTAATTTTAAGTACATATAGGTACTTACTGCCTGTCTAATCACTGTAATAAGTAATAAGTCACCGTAGATGGATAAAATAAACCATTTAATTTCAGCTATGGGTCACGTGACGCGGTCGCGGTCGCTAACGTCGAAATTATACCCTTAAATTTGTCAAAAAAAGCCAACCTTTATTTCTCCTAACAGACAATATCTCCTCAATTTGAACAATTACGCGAGATAAGCCACTTCTGTTATCATCACCTTATCAGTATCATCGCATTCCATTGTTATCAACGGCCACTTATGCATTGGAGCCTCATAGACAGATGTTAAATTAGATTTCATCATTCTTTGACGAATTTGCAAGATTCTTTGTAATTAATTTTGTTCAACCTCCATTTTGATTCTGCAGACGAACGTTCATTCATTAAAGAAAATAAATTATGATAAATCTAAAAATAACAGATTGACTTCTCCTTCTCTCTTTACGATTAACACCAACCTATAGGATAAGAAGTATTTTTTTTTATTTGACTGGATGGCAAGATACAACAACAATCTACCAAAAGAGTCTAAGAGTCTACCCGGTCCGTGAACAGTTCCCTTGCGCACCTTTCAACGCGGTGTAGATCCTGACGATACGTAAATAACAAAAACAAAACACAGTGAAGCGCTGTCGAAGTAATGAAGTAACAGAGGAGCATTAAGGTAGTGCCTCAACAATACGCACATTAGATACGTAAATTGAACAGTATGCAACTGAATTGTTCATGCAGCAAAAAAACTATAATTAAATCTAAACGCCAAAGGAAGCCGACAAACCGGTGTTTCACGATTCCACCCTGAACGTAACAGACAATGCATTAAAATGGATTCCATCGAGGCAATATCGAAGCCAGTAGCACGATAGCATCATCCACTTAAGATACTGATTACAATAATGAAGCTCTGTGGCCTTTGATAAGTAAACAATAGTTTCGGATGCTTAATCCGATGGCTGTGATAAGACGATACAATGGCGTCTAGCCATCAAATATTTCGACTATCGTCTATAATCTTTTAATCGAGTTTGAGGTTTAGAAACTGATAGAAAAGAGAAGATTTCACACCTACTAGGGATAACATTTTAGGAAATTAAAAAAGGTAAAGGTAAAAATGATATGGTTCTTGTAGGTATTAATAACATTTTGAACAAATCTACTCAAAAGGTTTGCTCTAAGCGCCGACTGCAGTAAGCAAAATTTACTGATCGACCATTCGCTAAAATAAAACCGTCAGCTGTAAACATAGATTGACTCACCTCTAGCGCCTCCTGAGCCGTATTGAGGTATTCCCTCAGCATAGCTTCTTGTATGCTCAGCCATTCTAAGCGAGGGTCTTCTAACTGCGTCACCTCTGTAAATAAAAGAAAAAAAAATGTTAAAGGAATGTTTGATAGGCAAGAGTGGAGCAAGAGAGGAGAGGCCTTTGCCCAGCAGTGGGACACAAAAATAGGCTAACAAAAAAACAAAAAAAAGGAATGTTTATTCGAAGACCATCTAGATTCGCGAGACGGGGTGAGACCTGCTTGCTTCCGTCGTCTATATTTCCAGATAGTTAGAATTTAGGCCTATGAACTAATCTAATATATAAAATTTTCGGGTCAAAAATGTTTGTGACCAAACTCTTTGGAAACGGCTTGACCGATTTTTATGTTTTTTTTTGTGTATATTCGGTAGGTCTGAGAATAGGATGTAATTTTCATACTTCTACGCGGACAGAGTTGCGGGCAACAGCTAGTAAGCTAAAACTTCGGCCTCATCTACATCGAAAGTCTCACATATGTATTGGTTATTATTAAACACTTAAGCACCGTTTCCACCAATAATGTGCGAGGATGTGTTGCAAGGGATGTGTTTTTCATTAACCAATAGAAAGGCTTCATTTACACATCCTCGCACAGCTGAGCACATCTCTAGTGGAAGCAGCTGAGCGGAGCGAGGCGAGGTAAATGAAGCGTTTCTATTGGTTAATGAAAAACATATTCCTCGCAACACACCCTCGCACATCTCTGGTGGAAACGCTGCTTAACTATAAGACACATTTCCTCAGCATTTTTTTTGGCTTATTTCATTTTGCTTGTGTATTTGTTTGTGTATAATAAAGCCTATACACATTTTAACCGGGTCAATTTCAAACTACGGAATATTAAACATTACACATATCATATTGATTGATTAAAGCGATACTTTACGGAGGTTCATATGAACTACAACCTTTGCCACCGCTGTGGTAGCGGAAGAACAAAGTAAAAGGTTGCAGTTCATGTGCATATCGTAGCGCCTCCAGCGTCGCGTATCGGCCACAAACTGTTTTCGTAGTCCTTGACACCTTCGCGTGATGTTGTGACAAAAACATGAAAGCCTCAGGATCGTACTTGAGCTCAATCATTGTATCCTATCATGTTAGCAAGTTGCTGACAAGTCAGAGGACCATTGTTGGCCTCACGTACCACCCTTAGTCACGCCTAAGAGTCAGCAAAAACTTTCTATAGAAACTGATGTTACTTGCTCGTCATGGTATTTTTTTTAATTGGCACATAAGATTTCAAGGATTAATAATAACAGTTTGATGACTTTTTAACAATACTAGCTGTTGCCTGCGACTCCGTCCGCGTAGAATTCATTTATAGCTATCCCGCGGGAACTATGCAATTTTATAAAAAAATAGCCTATGTCCTCTCTCGGGGCTCAAACTATCTGTATACTTAATACCATACCACATTGGTATGCATGTGCTGGTGTATATTAGTGTTAAATTAAGTTTTATTTTAGTTTTTTAAGTAAATTTATTGTACTGTTCGTTTGACTGGAACTCCGTCCTCACTCTTTATTTGTCTGTTAGAAGTCGGAGAAATGCTCTAGCCCCTAAGATACAGGTTTTTACCTAGTTTAGGGGACAGAAAGTTGACCTTTTCCCAGTTGTACTTTTAATAGATCTAAACTCATATGAATGTAAATTACTGTTTTTGTTGTACAATAAATCATCATTATTATTATTATTATTATTATACCGAATTTCATCTAAATCGTTTCAGCGGTTTAGACGTGATGAGGTAACAAACAAACAGACTTGCAAACTTTCGAATTTATAATATTAGTGGTGGAATTAATTGACCTAATCCCACACTAAGCAAAGCTTGTATTACGGGTACTAAACAACGAATAAGCATAGATATTTATACAGATAATACATAAAATATCTATAAAGCACATGATTCAACTAGCACCCACGAATTCACAGGCTATACGTGTAAGTAGGGTACTTAGTACATATTATCAGGTAGGACAGTGTACACATAACTAGGTATTTAGGTCAAGTTTGCAAATGGAAGGGCGACCAGTCAAAGGGCGCATTGCCCTTTCGAAAAGTAGGTATGCACTCAATTTTAACCCACTAAAGTCGCAAGTAGGCTTATATGAAAATCGGTAGCGATCGTTGTAAATAATAAAATGAAAATTAGTAAAAATGCAGATTTACGTGAAATAAGAGGGCAAAAAATAACAGGAATTTAAAAACAAAAAAATATAAACATAACGGGGCAATAGACAATAATTGACCTTGTTCAAACTAAGAAGAGCTTAGTCTATGGGTACTAACGGCACAGAATAACTAATAGTACTACTACTAACGGGCAAGTATCTGAATATCGAAAACTGTAATATCGATAGTTAAAATATCGACCGTCAAACATCGAACCTAACCTAACCTACTTTCGATATTTTCACCGTCAACTTTCTAACTTCAGATATATTAATTTTCGATTTTCAGATACGTCCCCGTACTAATTAGACAAAGAATAAACACACTTAGATAAGTAAATATTTTGGACCTGACTATTTTGCCTACCACAATAATTATAAGATTCTTAGCCCGTAACTCCTTCATTAAATACTGCAAGAATACCTTGCTATGACCCGACCACCGGCCATCTTTGGACCTTGGCTCGCATAGCTGGGTTGAAAGTTAAATGGACTGCAACTGTTGCATAACGCCAGTATAGTTAAACAACCATGCACGCATGAATCAAGTGCAGTCAGCAAAATAAAACAGACAAAATAAGAACTAGAATGAACTACAAACATACTTAAGTAGCTCTAGGTACCTACTCCATTTAACCTTTGTTGAGAAGCAAGATATAAGATAGTTCATTTATTGACATGGAGCTACGCAGAGTAACGCCTAAATCAATTAAGTAATTATTTAGAAACTAGAATACTTACTCATTTTCAAATTGTTTAAAAGAGAGGTCTCAGACGCTGAAAGTTGACAGGAAACTCATGGATATAACAATATAAACAGATAAAGGATTAACGAAATTTAACATACGAGAGTAAGGGCTTGTTTTACTTCTTATTGATAAATTTCATGTGACTGA
This sequence comes from Choristoneura fumiferana, assembly GCF_025370935.1. Taxonomy (NCBI): domain Eukaryota; kingdom Metazoa; phylum Arthropoda; class Insecta; order Lepidoptera; family Tortricidae; genus Choristoneura; species Choristoneura fumiferana. The sequence continues at coordinate 4,857,119 of NC_133486.1, forward strand.
TATCGGTGATGTCTTGTCCATATACGACGGCATCACATAAATATACATAAAATTTATGATTGGTGAAACAACACACCTTAACTTCTAAGGAAATGCTACTACAGATGTCTGCAGATTAATTAGCCAAATGGACATGATGACCTAAAATTGATTGCTGTTCGCGGATTACGAAGTAACAGTTAAAATACTAAACTTGAAGAGAGAGAGAGAGAGAGTAGAACATCGAGAATGAAGCATTAATAAAATGTTAAACGGTTTATTTATCCGATTCTTTAATGTAACGAAAAATGTTCTCTTGATGAGAACAATATCATTTTATTTACTAATAACAGTGCCGTATTTGTAAACGATAAGTAAACCCAAAGCCTGTAAAAAGGTGTGAATAACTTCAAACTAGCATTCACTAGAATATTTAATTGCCCAATAAAACACACACCTCAATGTCACATGTCAGGGCGTATTCGATTAAATTGATATATTTACCATGAATCATAAGTGAAGAATGCAATGATTTTTGTAAAGTTTCACGTAACATTGATAAAGCTGATTAATATTTATGAGTATCGCGGATTAGTAGTAAAGTAGCTTTATACACATTAAAGAAATAATGCTGTACAATCAAAACATTCTAATTGACGTGAAACCACAGCAAGCACCGTTGGGATGTTTAACGATGTTTATTTAACAAATTACAATTGTATAAATTAAGTAACGCCTAGTAAAGATGTGTTGAAGTTATTATAAAACGATTATCACATTAAGTAGCGTGATTTACTAACCACGCTACTTAATGTGATTAGATTAAGTTTAGTGTGAAGTTAATTCAGAGATACTAAGAACTCGTGGAGTAATTTGAGAAAATTACCACGACCTAGACGTTTTCAGACGACTTTTTATTAAGAAGATACTGTCCCATTAAGGTTAGAACACTATAAACCTAGTTCGTAGTTTAATGCCGAACTATTTAGTTTTTTTTATCGACGGACTTGTTCTGTTAGTGAGTCTATCGATCTACAAAATTAAATCTTATATACACCTGAGTTAGGACAAGGGAGTCAACTCAGTAATTATTTTCATGAACTAAAAGAATTTCCTTGCTCACCCGCGACCTTACGATAGCTAAGCTTATGCAAAATATGCGTGTTCATGCAGTTCCTCCACCTCCACACTGTAAGAACACACACAAATCACACAAACATACATCACCACCACCACAATACACTGACGCGTTTCGAACTCAACCAGAGCTCATCTTCAGAGTGACACAACCGTACATACACCATGCTACCAGTTGTTAGACTCACACAATTGATATGAACCTCGTAACGCCTGATTCAATAAATTAATTATTTTCATCTCTTTAATTTCTCCGTTCAATAGGCACATTTGAACTACGTGGTGCGAATCGTCCAGTCACCTGCTATAGCGCCTATAGCGTATCTGCTACAGCGGAGCGAGCCAAAGTATCTACCACGTCCTACCAGCCCTAGAAATAAAGTCGTATCAGCAGGGCTATTACGAAACTCGAAACTCAAAGTTCGTGTCGTGCGGTCCCCTGACACTTATACTATTTAATACGAGAGCGAGAGGGACGGTACGATGCGAACTTCGAGTTTCGTAGTAGCCCTGCAGATATTTATGCACGCTTTCTGGTTACCGGTTCGCTACAACCAAATTATCATTATACCATGTTCTTAGTACGTCGCAATGTGAAAACAGATTAATTCTTCTCAAATAGAATTTTTTTTGGGATACCTTTACACATTACATCCAATATCCAAAATATATAATTGGTAAAAAGAAAAACTCCTTCAAATGTCGAATTATTATTAAGACTGAAGGTGAAAATGTATTATGTAGTTTCATATACCTAAAGTCTGGGTACTAAATTTTCGATCGTATATTTTTATAATTAAAAATAGTAACAAGACAAAATTGGATGAAATCAAAGTTGATAATTAATTTAGTTATTCATCGCTATATTTATGAAAAACAATGATTACGAAATTAAGACAGCTCAGAACGACATTGAGACATTTTTGGATCAAGTTAATTTGAATTACAGTCATGTCAAGAATACGGTGTTTTAAGAAGTAGATGTCAGTCATTTCAAATTTTAGACATTTTGAAACTAATCTGTTTTGACATTGCGGCGTACTAGGAACTTGGTATTATGACATTTGGTTGTAGTGAACCGGTAACGCTTTCTGTTCATACATTGGTGCTGGTGCGGTGACTGTACTCTAGTCTGCTCTAGCTACAGCTAACCTTTAACCGCACATAGCGACAGTAATCATGGCAGCTGCATCACTCCATCATTCGCGGTCCGCGTGACAGCCAAAGTGCGCACGAGTCGATCTTTCAATTATTCTCAATTCTGGACGCAAGGACGATACCAAATGACTGGCCGTGGCGCAGATTAAGTGCCGTTTTCGATGCGGTCCTCGGCTTTAATCTTAATACTGTCAATACTAACCACAAAATAACGGATTAGATAACTATTACCACCCGGGACTTATCACGCTAACAAGTCAGGTGAAGCAGCAGTGTTTGCACTGTTGCGTTTCGGCGTGGAGAGTAAGACAGCCGGTGAAATTACTGGCACTTGAGGTATCCCATCTTAGGCCTCTAGGTTAGCAACGCATCTGCAATCCTCCTGGTGTTGAAGGTGTCTATGGGCAGTGGTGATCTTTTACCATCAGGAGACCCACTTTTTCGTTTGCCAAAAAAAAAAATAATTACCGTGACGTTTCAGCCACTTTGCAGTGGCCGTGGTCATTAATACCTAGATCGGGTGTGGTAATAGTTACATATAAGTGAAAAATCACGAAATTAGTAATAATCACAGTGACATCGCATAGCCTGACAATGATAACTTTCTACGATGGGCCAGGAATCAAATGGTTTGATAGGACCTGCATTAATATCTGCCACAGCGGAGCATGCAACAATATCTGACACTTCTCACCAGCTCTAGAAATAGAGTCGTATCAGATAATTAAATAATTATGCACGCTTGACTGTGTCAGATATTGGTGCTGGTGATTGTACTCTAGTTGATATATGTTAGGTACAACGTTTATTGATTTCAAGAAAGTACCCATCGCTAACCAAATCCACTGCATACAGATGACTGCTGGTTCTATACCAATGCAATGCGACAAATGACAATCAATGCGATGTGGAGTGATAGGTAAATGATATATGAATTACCCTATTAAGGAACAATACGTGGGCAATGCGCTGTTCTACTGGGCAAGAGTGCAAATGCTCAGAAGTGCCTTTCTCAATTTAGTGTTCTCCAGTGATAGTGATGGATAAGTAAAGCCTAAATGAGGCTATTTCAAGTGTACAATGTGCTACCAGTAGGTTTATTAGTAATGAAAATGAAAGACCTAAACCTAGGGTCCTATCCAGATGTTTTGAGTGCCTCGGTCGTAACGTAGTTTTTACAAGCTGAACAAGAGACTTAAGCCTTCCTTACAGCCCTTAATTCACAATTAAACCATTAAACAGTAGGAGAGGTGTTTACTCGTGTCCATATTCACGGTACAGTGTACTCATAAAATTAGTTCAGAATCGTGATTCCGAGACACGCAGTACTTATCAATAGAAAATGGTGCGGCATCTACGGCTGTAAACTATAAGTGTAAACCGTAGAGTTAGGCTACTGTCCAATACGTGAAGACTAGATGAATGCTATAAAAGCTATTGAAAATGTCAGTCTGTTAACGCGTGGTGAGCTATTTTGAAAGGTGCATTTTTTTTGTTCTTCCAAGTCGAACGTCACCCACTTCCAGCTGTTGGATTGAATTAAGATTTGAACTACAACGTAAGTAGAGTCAACTAAAACTACCCACAGTTGTCAATGTTAGCATTGAAAATAATAAACTATACTCAGCGGCACAAAATTTGGCCCACCCTTGATACAAAATTACCTATTGCTGCATAATGCGAGGGCCAGTTTTTATTGCCGCTCATTATATTAATATCTAAGTAAGCCCTGAACAATATATAAACAAGTAGCTACTCGAAGCATTTCTTGAAGAATATTGTCGCTACACCAGGAATTACCTGCTAGGTACTACTTGTATTATTCTCGTCGTTAGACTTAATTCTGAAGCATAGGTAAACAAACAAATTTCTTAAATAACGTCTTTGATGAAAATCAAGGTACTAAATAAAAAAGTAATAATAAATACGTCGAAACATTAGTCAACCTCAATTAAAATTAAAAAAAACTTTCATATGGGTATCAGCTGAATCAATCACCGGCCAAAATATTCCGGATTAATTTTGTCATGGGTACCTTCATCATTTGCTGCTACAGCTTCTTACTCGCTAGCTATACGAGTACACCCCAATGGACGATCAGCCTACACAAAACGTGAAATGCATGACAGATCTATAAATACGTCGGGTGCTAGAATCACACGTGACTCATTTGAAAACAAAAGACCATCGGCCGCACGCAGCCTTCTATCACTTTTTATGACCCGACGCCACGGGAAGAGGGTTCTGTCTACGTTTCTCGGGTCACCATTAGAATTTTCATGATATTCAGAACGTACAACATGTTTTCCGTCTTTAAAAGACATCCGAATTGGATGCTCATCAGGTTTTTTAGCATGAACAAACTTAAGTTTTAACTTTATCATCATCATCATCATCAGCCTATAGCAGTCTACTGTTGGACAGGACCCAATGAGTGCCATTGCGCCTTGTATACGGCTACACGCATCCATCCACTACCAGCAGCCTCAACACACTCATAGATATTGAGGATTGGTATTTGGTGGATTGAATAGATCTTGACTACCAAAAACTCATCCCTTTATGGTGGAGGAATAATTTTTTGAAACACTCCGTCAACTACCAAAAATACATAATTTTCGAGTAGGTACTACATACATCTCAGCGATTAAGGAAAAACATTGCTAGAACGCAGTATAAAAATACTTTGAAAAAATGGCCTCTTGTAACTTGATACTTCAAATATTTTCGGAATAAGTCATCGTCTCGTGAATAAACACGAGATGCCATTAGTGCCATTACGCGTGTCACTTGACAGTCACAAGGCTTTAAACAACTATATTTAGAAACAATTCAAGAATTTTCCAACAATAATTATTTGATCGCCAAATCTGGCGTGTACATAAAAGGCAAACATTTAAAAGGAATTCACGTTTTATCTCCTTCATAGCCAACAAGGCGTTCAGTTGTTTACGCTCTTGCTTTCTGATGATCAAGATTCTAAAAAATACCTATGGAAATATCATAAAAACTTTCCAAATTATCCCTTACTATCAACATGTTTACCGGCACCCACTGCTTCGGCCGCGTAAACTACGTCATCCGCAGTTGGATTGGAATTCCGAGTTTCTATTAAATTCCCATGGCGAATTCCAATAATTACATCGAGGTCTCCATCTATTAAGTTACGTTACGCAAGCCAAGAAGAACATGTGTGCAAAATTTCATCTCTCTAAAGTCTAGATTCCAGACTTATAACTTGGTTTGGATAGGTATTTAACTAAATGTAAACAAAACAACGTCAATTAGTGTCTTAAATTGCTTAGGCTAGAATTTCAATATACATATATCTGACTTGTCTATCGCATTGGGCATTGGGCATGACTGTAATGATAGATTTAAGTTTTGCAAATTATAAATAAATAAATAAATATTGAAATTCCCCCATTAAACATTTTCATTTCTGTATTGAAATACTCTAGTCTAGTTTATATTACAGTGATAGATAAGTAAAATGTTTAAAATCCTTGAATGTATCAAATCTGGCAGCTGAAGTTTGTTTACATTTAGTTAAAAACCTATTCAAACCAAGTATATAGTGGTTGAATTCGGGATTTTACTTGCATTAACAAATTGTTGAACAATCAACGATCTAACCTAAAATGCAATGCATTATTTCGCAAGTGAACTGCATGCTGCTTCCAACAATACCCACTGTGTGGCTTTACCAATACGCTAACTTTAATTAAACATAATAGCTAGTGAAAATGCTTAACACATTGTACAGGTACCCAAGTAGCTTTAGCTATAAAACAACAGAACATTCTCGACAGAAGCCATATTATAGAAGTAATCTTGAACTACGCTTGAGAAGTATATTAGGTGATTCATAGCGCTATTCGGTTTTAGGGTTAATATCCATGGTAAAAGCTTGCACAGTTATTCTCTTTAAACAAATACGTTGTGTATACTAATGCTATGCTGAAAATCTTTGTCAATAACCGGCATTCCGAGCCAGTTATGCACAATTTCATGCAAGTAGTTACTTGTGTCAATTCGTCTGAAAATCAAACTTAATGGGCGTGTGCAAACTACCTAAATGTTACAAAGGCCAGTCACCAGTGGTGCCATCTAGTCATTAACATGTTAGGTTAGGTTAGTTGTAGGAAATACATGTTATGACTGTGTGCATTCAGTTCGTTCGACATTATATAGTATATAGTTTTTTTACTTACAGAAGTCGCTCGCTTCCACTGCGTAAATATCACCGTTTTCAAGCTTTATTTAACTGACTTCATCTCGTGTTGGTATTTGTTTAATCTTGCAAGTTAATTTTGATCCACTTCCAGTGGTCGGGTTGACTAGATATTTGGTATCGAAAATACAAACTGAAACATGATGCACAGAAAAACCAGAAAGACTCGAACCCAGGTCCTCAGCATTCCGTGCTGCGTGCTATACCTCTCTACCGCCACTGAACAGGAGACACTAATTTCTCCTATGCACCACATATTTCAGCTTGTTTGTTTTCTTACTTATAATATGTATTTTCGAATTAGCGAATAAACGTTTCTATTATTATTATTATTATTATTATTTAGTCACTTAAAATGAAAATTCGGTATTAATGGATGACAGTCAGCAAAAAATCTTGTATTATAAATTATTCTTATAACAAAAATGTATTATTAAACGGCCTAATGTATCATCAGTTCTAATCATTCATTGGTCGGGAGAGATACAAACTAAGCGAGCGAACGCATTAAATCTACAAACTCTGCTGTATATAGACTAAAGAGTATCCACCATCTTATAACATACGACCTACCGTAACAAATTTGTATACAGCATCAAATAAATGCATCCTGTGTCTTAATTTACGATTTTCATCCATAATTAGCGAAGACCATTCAATAACTAACCGTAATGGTCACATGGTTCGTTATCACAACATCTACAGGCATATAACATGTCATGGAAGACCATAAACGGGGCATTTGCATATGTTCAATCTGGCAATTAACTAGAAAAGGGGAAGAGCCGAAGATATAGGGAATTCTGCAGTATTATGCAGTCAACAGAGTTAAAACCGGCCAAGAGCGTGTCGGACACGCTCAAAATAGGGTTCCGTAGCCACTACGAAAAAATTAAGTAATATTTTCTAAGGATTTCGTATTTTATACGGAATCTTCCAAGTTTAGGTATATTTTATACCTTATAGGCTGCTATTTAAGAGTAAAACTACTAATAATTCTCAAGCAAACTTAGCCGTTATAGTTTCCTTGAAAGTTTGATATACTTACTACCATCCTGATTTTTTTTTAATTTTCCACCCACCTGTTTAGATTTTAGAGGGGGGGGGCGCTCGATTTTAATGAAAATTTGCAATTTAAAGTTGAATATTTCGCAAAAAAAACCATAAATCGAAAAATCGTCTTAGTAAACCCCTAATGGTTTTAAAAGACCTATCCAACGATACCCCACGCTATAGGGTTGGATGAGAAAAAAAAATCACCCCCACTTTTAAGTCTATGGGAGGTACAGTCCCCAGCATTAATATCTGCCACAGCGGAGCGTGCAAAAATATCTGACACGGTACGTCCTTCCGGCCCTAGAAATAGAGTCGTATCAGATATTTATGCACGCTTGTTGTGTCAGATACTGGTGGTGGTACAGTCACCGTACCCTAAAAAAATATTTTTTTTACGAGTATTGTACCATTTTGCCGACATAGTTTACATATATATCCGTGCAAAATTACAGCTCTCTGAGAAAAGCCGCGGACGGACAGACAGACAGGCAGACATGGCGAAACTGTAAGGGTTCCGTTTTTGCCATTTTGGCTCCGGATCCCTAAAAACATTTTATAGCGTGAACATAGCGTGTATATTTGATTCTTACCGTCAACCGTCATTTACACCTATAGCTTTTTTATTGCTGTTCAAAATAAACGTTGAAAATTTAAAATCACATTCCGAAGGTCAATTAAATACAGGATGTGTTATTTATAATCTGGGTCCCCATAAAATGCGCAGCAACATGGCAATATCGCCATGCCATAAGCAAATGCGAAGCAGAACCTGGCTCTATACTATACGAAGTGCAAATTCAACCATCGTATCTTGCCGTTACGCTGAAGTTTATATTAACACGAGAGTGAGAGGGACGGTACGATACGAACTTCGATTTTCGAAATTCGTAGTAGCCCCCCTGCGTGCAAGCATGTACCAGCTAACTTATGGCAACACCGCGCAAACGACAACACCGTAAATAAGGACTCAATTTACCCAACATGTTCGGATTAAATTAAAGTATTCGAGACATAATCAGTTTTATTCGTTTCATTCCAATATATTTTCAGCTGGCAATAATTTATGCTTAATCTGAAGTTTATAGTTTTATATTTACGACCTCTTGTTTTACTTTGAATGAGTTTACTTTAGAAAACATTATAAGTATAGTAATAACTACATGCAGCAGAATTACGTGAAAAACTTATTAAATTCGTTTATTTAGATTCAAAGTATCTAATCGTGAAAGCGATTCTAAATTATTTTATTATTGTCATTATAAATTGTTTTGACATTCGATGAATTGATTAAAACGTAGGTAAACTTGATCATCGAAATATTTTGCGTAAAGTCAACGTAAAATATTTCCAACTGGTTTGATTCCAGCATTTAAAATTCTGATACAACGCGAATTAATTTTAATATTAATATCTAATTCTCTCGAATGACAGGAAATAACATGTTTGTTTCGACATATTATTATTATGACGTGATTGTTTTTATCTAAAAATATATTTACCAAAAAATTAAACTATATTTTCTAAATCATTCATCTAACCTAGAACTTTCAAAAATACTTATCGACATCAGAGCCTTAACTTGATGTCTAAAATTTTACCTAAAGACGTTTATCTAGAAACATAGAGTCACACACACAATACTTTTTTAAAGGAGCCTTAGATATTCAATTGCTTCAACCTTTCCCAAGCTACTTCACAAAACGGTCTAACAAGCCACTATCCTGCGATGATCGTTGATAAGCCGGGTGGTCCTATCGGAGGTTGAAAAACTTGAGAAAATGGCGGAAAGCTCCCAGCAGTCTTATAAATAATGCATAGGAATGCGCGTGTCGTGCGAAAATATACGCGAGCCTGCGTTCGCGTACCGTTACTGGTTGTTACCGGCTAGGCTAGATTCGCTGCCATTCGAGTGTACGCTGCCATTGCTTCACATCCAAAAGTTAGACGAGTTTGAAAAAAATTGATCTAAGGTAAGCATTTCACAATAAGAGATTTAATTATATTTTTTTATAAATCCTTATTTATTACCTAACCATATATTATACTAGGACACAACGTAAGGTACAAATATTTCGACTTGCCCGAGGCTTTGGGTGTAACCACGGGAGCTACTTTATGTCAACTACTCTTTTTACTTTACTTAAACATTACCAACTTTATGATCCGTCCAGAGTCCCTTGCTTCTTACATTCTACAGGCGAGCTAGACATGAATCAAGTTGATCCATAATTCATACAGAATAACTGAGCTCCTTCATGAGCCCCCCGCGTAGACAATTTTTCATCCGCCATACTAAATAATCGGAATACTAAATAATACTGATCATAAATAAGCCTACATGTAATAAACAGTTTCTTTGTAACGCATGAAATATGGGTTTGTGATAATATGCAATTTGCAACAACGTTGAGGACTGAATTGAATGAAAATGAGACTTGGATAGAGGTGTCAGAAATGTATTGGGTGTCAATTTAAGTATAATTTAAGGCAATCTATTACAATCAGAATGTTTTTATTTCTTAAATCGTGGGCAAGGGTGCTGCCGTGGTTTAAATACCCGATCGTATTAAATGAAAATAAAGAATGTTTTACGTCTCTAATCTACATTGATAACATATAGATTAATTTTAGTTGTCTTCCAACACTGTCTAAGTATGAAATCGCTAATTCAATAGAATGTATAAAATATACTATCGTTACTAACTAATAATAATATTGTAAGATACTTACGACTGACGTGGTTGATGTAGTACGGGCCGATCTGTGGATCGTAGGACTCCTCCCAACCCAGAGGGAGCTCATTGCCAATGCAGTCCGCGAACGTCTGAGGCTTCGTATATCTGCAATGACGAATTTATTAATACAAGGCCAAAATTCTACTCATGTGTAGCATTTGTCCTCTTTCAGACCATTACGATTAAAAGGCATAGATGCTCTATGTAATACCAAGGCTTTTAAGGGTGGACAAATAGCTGACATAAAGGAAGAGATTTTTCATATAACATTGTTGCCATCTTTTGTATGTTGACGTTAAATGTTAAAAGGAATTGATGAATTTAAAAACAAGCTAGCTAATTTATTCGTAATAGAATGAACGAAAATTGATGCTATCTTCAGGTAGTAAAGTATAACGTTAGCAGATTGAATTGTCACTAGAGTAAAAAATGGTTTTAAATCGTGGTTTTCATTGACGTCACATTAAAAATATCATTTCAAATTTCATGACTTTAAGCCCATTGTTTTAGCATCAACAAGTTTCGAGATTTTATCCGTATCCCGTGGGAATATCGGAATAAAAAGTAGCCTATTAATTTATTCCAGATGTCCAGCTATCTACATACAAAATTTCATCCATATCCGTCCAGCCGTTTCAGCGTGAAGGAGTAACAAACATACTTTCACATTTATAAATAAATACTAGTGTTTACCCGCGGCTTCGCTCACGTAAATCATTAGGTCCAGCAGCTGAATTGAAATTCCGGGATTTTTAAAATTCCCATGGGAATTCCCGAAAATTAAATAGTTGTTTTCATTGACGTTTCATAAGAACAATCATGGTCAAATTTCATGACTCTAAGCCCAGCGGTTGTTGTTTCCAGTCCCAGATTTTATCCCTATCCCGTGGGAATATCGGAATAAAAAGTAGGCTATTTTTTATTCCAGATGTCCAGCTATCTACATAGCAAATTTTATGACTCTAAGGTCAGCGGTTGTTATTTAGAGATTTTATCCCTATCCCGTGGGAATATCAGGTTAAAAACTATCCTATGTTTTAATCTAGGTTATAAACTAACTTTTTGCCAAATTTCATCCAAATCCGTCCAGCAGTTTCAGCGTGAAGAAGTAACAAACATACTCACTCACTTCACTTTCACATTTATAATATTAGTAGGATTATGTATATATGTAAACTCTGTACAAATACACAGAAAGGAGAGCAAAGGCGAACTTATCCCTAAAAAGGGATCTCTTCCAGCTAACCTAGTTAAGAGAAGACAATTTATTTAATAGAATATAGGCAAACAGGCAGTATGTACTATGTTATCAAGATTCTACCCTCGAAAAATATTTAAAAAAGCTTTAATTTGTATCTCTCCTTAACCCAAATAAGAATGTGAAGCAATTAACCGAAAATAAATTAATCAAATTAAGTTCCGGCCCAAACGCACCGAGCAATATCAAATTAAACTTAACAGACTTAAAAGAAACCAGATGGCAAGTGAACTTTTCCCACGACTATACAGAGCTATTAAATACAACACAGAACCATCATTAGCTCCAAATAATAAGCTACCACTTATTTTGAATCTTTCTACCTGATCATTTCACTGGTGATTTTGTTTTGAATATGGTCCAGTAATTTGATTTATGTTTGGAAAAGTGTACCTACAATGGATTTTTAACTTTACTTTTGATGCTTGAGAAATGTAGCAACAAGAAATAATCAATGGTTTCCAATTTGGAATCATATTATAAGAAAAGGCTCTGTTGTATACAACGTCTCTATACCATCTATACCGTCTCGATAAACATGGAAACGTGTTGATTAAGGTATCTCCAACCTATGTAAAAAGCCTAGTACATAACGAATGCCGCAGAGTGCAGAAATAGCTGATTTATGATTTTACTTACTTCGGAACATGCATTAATTTTATTTTGAAAATATTTATTTTTATTCATCGGAAATAATCTACAATATTACCTACTTACTCTTTTACATCCAATTTTTGCGTCACTCTAGCTATTTACAATAAAATATAGCAAAGTGTAGCCAGCCAGCCTTAAAACTTGGATAGTTGGGCCAACTTTCGTGGCACTACGTCTATGCCCGTCATGACATTTTCCTACAAAACAATAACCTTGTCGGCTGCATATTGACTTTTATATCTTAAAATCAAATCATAGCCATTACTTAAATTGCGCGTAGCGCAGGTACAATCAAGTGTAAAAATATGTACTTATTCAAAGTTTCAAAAATAAGTACCACGGACTCTTATTCTGACGCAATAAGGCCGCAGTAACATATTTGAGTGTATCGAATAGATACTTATTTTTGCACTTGACTGTACATAGTATCGGAACAGGTGCAAGGTCTGGTTTCGAGTTGTAGCTATGCAGATAAATGCAGGCATGCTGTGTGCACTCTACAGTATAGAGAATAATTAATGATAACCAGTAGAGGGTGCTACGACTACAACATTGCGTTTAGAAAATGCGGTGTTACTTTGATGGAAAAAAAACATGATCAAAATGGGTGTGAAGTAATAATGGATGGCCGCCTACCTATCATACTTATTCCTACAATTGTTATAAAATTTGTTTGTGTTAAAAAAAAAAGGGTGGGTGACCTGGATACAATTTGTTACCTAATAATATGTAGGTAAATAATTATAGTTTTATTTCGGGAACGTATAGTTTATTTATGTTCCAGTATTGTCACGGGATCGCGATGTACGCACGGTAAATCGCTAAATCACAATGGTAAAATTTTAGGAGTTTTCATGGGATTTACTACAATTCAGGAATTTATTTAAGTACTTAATTTTAATTAAAATCTAATGGTCCAAGCTAGTGGAGCCGCGAACAAACCTCGTTCTAAAAGTCAACAAATGTAGCAGAGGAATAGATGACATTAATACGTTTAAAATGTAGGAGTTTCCGCTTCAGCTGTGCAAAATAAACCCACTGATCAACTTAAACCTCACCCGATTCGAGCCCAATGATTCACCACACAACCCACTTAAAAAAAGCGGGTCCACTTTTCCGATTGTGACGAAATCGACAAAACCTCGAGTCGCATACGCATCGCACTTAACGGTTCTCTCGGCTTTTAATATGGCATTTATACGGTAGTCGGTTATTAAGTAAGATTCTTTGGTTTAATTGACCACCTTTATGTCCAGTTCGTGCATTTAAAATTGACGCTTTCGACGTTTGCGTGATAACATCCAGTTAAGTATTTATGAAATTGCAACAAAACAGGTAAAGTACTTTGATATTTAGTGCACGTCAAGGGTCAGAGGAGCATGTTTTTATGATGTGTTTATTATTATTTTGGGAATTTTAGAAACCCCTTCCCCATCTTTACACTTTTTACGTTTATGAAAACCCCAAAATACTTTGTTCGTGTTCCAAATCACCAAATGTATGTAATAGTAAAAGATCTTAAGGTACCTACATATCTATAATCATTCAGCTCTACAGCTGTAGAATAATTCAGCATAGTGTATAAGAGTTAGGTACTTCGCAGCAGAACATAATTCACTCAAGCAAATTACAATTCCTTGTCTACTTCAATGGCTTTTCGACTGCCTCGCAGCTACCGAACGTTCGGCGTCCATTTCAAAACACGATCAGTCTTATCGAAAGAGGATAGAGGGCGCGTGCGTGTGCGCATCGAACACACCGCTTTAGACCGAGAAAGCAGCAACTTTGTGCGAGGGAGTGGGATAGCTATCGCTACTATGTTGCGTCTTCGAACGGCAAAACCAGTCCTGTCAGCGGGATGTCAAGTCGAGTAAAATTCTCGGAAATGGTGACCCCTGTCACGGAATCCCTAGCCCACACTGATAAACATTACACAGACAGAGGCATGTGTGCTTGCATCACACCTTGGTGTGATGTCAAAATTTGGGGACCTGTTGGTAAGTTCTAATATACAGTCGAATTCATAAACTTGTGAGCAAAAATTTCAACAAAAATATCTGAACACGCTTCTACGCCGTTAAAAACGGATAAAACTATGACTAATCTATGTTACCCTTTGAATTAATTTTACCACTTAATGTTTAATTCGTAAGCATTTCTGTTCGATATGTCATCGAATCGGGTCTCATTGGAAAATAGCACAGCAGAAGGCCAATGTACTGTCGGCCGCCGCAAATAGATGTGAAGGTTCGTACTGTACTTGCTCCTGGTGACGAGTTTCAAAGGCTCTATTTAATCCCATTTGGTCCTTCTAAATATACCTTAGAGAATCTGAGTGAGATATTCGCAGCCAAAATATAGTTGTGCGCAAGTTATGTGAATTTATAAAAGAAGTCACTAACTATGTATATCCCTAATATTATATTTAAAAAAGCGATCGCGATAATATCTTGTTTGTTTCATTGTATAAATTGTTCTGAATAGAAAACCGAAAGTCAATAACTAGATATACCAACAGATAGGTAGCGGTAAAATACTTATACCACAGTGAAAATTAGACTTTGCTTATACGTAGAAGAATACTTACCTACTCGTAGTGTAACTATGTAGATGTTTGAGTTAGATGCATTAAAATAAAGCTGTTCTGTACTGAAACACTCAGAGCGTTTCCAGGAAACAAACTGTTGGTTAATTATGTTGAAAGATTATAGTGCTATATGATGGACACCGTCTAATGTTACTGGAATTCCACAAGTAGATACGACACCAAATCCTGGATAACAGTAAACTTGGATCCCGTCTGGTCGGAGGCGGTGCCACGCTGTCTCACACATCGACCGACCAGACCAACAGACCGACACACACACCAATGCTCTATATATACCACCAGGGAAATATTTTAATCCGGATGGCCCGTTTAATGCACATTCCCTTGGGCTTTGGGAACAATCTCGGGTTTTTTATTCCTTTACTCCCAGAGAGGGCATTGCCCTACTTAGATTTTTGTCGGCGGTAAGATAATCCGTCATCTGTAACTGTGTCAGTGGACAACGCTAAGGATAATAACGCTAGGTGAGTTGTTCCTCAATAGAACAAAATAATTCTACGGCCGTGCTGTGATGTCATACACATACGCTTATTTGTGGCCGTACGTATTCCTCACAGACATTGCTTAAACAGCAAACTCACGGACAGGATGATTACAGACTTTCCGATGTCCAAAAAAGGAAGCGTGTTTAGGGGTCAACGTGATTTCCTCTCGCATTCCATATCGCTGACACATTGCTACAGCGCGGTTATAATCAAATTAAACACAACTTGCAATGAGTTCGACGAAGCATGCCGACCGGATGATCCAATCCATGAATATAAAATTTCGTATCTGTACCGAACCATGCATTAAAGCAGCAACCGCATACATAAACATTTTTTACGCCTTACGTCATGACCTATCACCCAATTTATTCCCCAAATTGCTGCAGCAATCTTTTGAAAGTGGTTAAAATTACGATAATAGTGTGATGGCATGCGGACGGGGAGCTAATGTGTCGCTTTGACGTCACACGTTATTCGATCATTGACAAATGACATTCCAGCGCCTTTAGTGTGAAGTGTGTTGTGTCGAGACTGAGACGTGTAACGCCCATACATCAGAGTCGTCTTGCGACCGCATGTATTCATGTGTCCTTCATACATATCATATTCGTTGAATGCTCAGGAATTCAAAATGATTTCTGTTAAAACATTCATTATTCCCACTTTAGCGTTACAATGTTAAGACCAAACAGTCGTCCGTCTTGAATATTATCGATACAGAACGCCTTTTAGGCATTTATTGCTTTAAGTGCAAACATCTTTTAATAACCTTAATGCACGAAGGAAGAGTCAAGAACTCAGACATAAAATGACAGCAGCTGTTGTGAATGTATTTTAGCTCTTGATGGTATCATTTAAATACGTGTTTCGGATTATAAATAAAAGTTAGTTTAACTTCTAGGTACTTCTATTCAACAAAGGGATTTGCGTTGCGTTAAAATTTTACTTCACACGTTAAAAACAAATGCCCCAAGACTTACACAGATTCCAACGTCATAATATGCTAAGATGAACCTTGACTTTCTTTCCAACTAGTCTAGATCAGGTCATCGAAATAGCTAACGCGTAAAAACTCATCAGAGTAAACCTGCACATTCGGAAGTGGTTAGACCTGTTCAAATGTTGCACGGTGTCTCCAAGTGACGGATGGACGGACAGCGGATTGCATTGCATAAACAGAGAATATATAAGGTTTCCCTCTGATTCACGACGCATGCCAGCCGCCTTCGTCACGCCGTCGTCGCCGGCTACACAATATCACGGTATCACGACCGCGTTCCGCTCAGCTACTATAACACGAAACCCAGTCTAAATAATGTCTCGATACAATGACGAATTGCTCTTGCTTTGCACTATCGCAACGATCTAGGAATTCATAATTGTTATTACGTTAAACTCACTCCCTTATATTCTGGTTTTAGAGTCAGTTTGGACTCCCTCCTATCCTAACTTATTTCCGCTCTGCCTATATCTATAGCAGAATTAAAAAGTAGTTGAATCGTTATAGTTAGTGGTATTTATAATACCTCTCTAATGATGCGCGTGTATTCCGCAAAGCATCTCAAACTTGCTCCATCATACCGCCATATACTTTAAAGGCATTTTTATGGGAAGAGATTCCTTGTAGAGCATTAACAGTGTAACTACACAACAAATAGCTTTAGAGAACAGTACAAAACAGCAGTAATTGGACAACTTTAGAATTTATATTAGCACGTAGTTGTAGCTTTAGGTAGTTGGCAATTACAAAGACCCTGCCAGTATGCCAGCAATGTTGCTAATGGTCAGTAACTACGTTAGTCCGTGGCTCCGCGACTTCACAAATGATAGGTACTTTCCCAGCGATAGAAAGTTAAACATTAGCAATAATACTCAAGTGGTTTCATTCACTGCTGTTATTAGAACGATGTGTTTGACAGTTGACAGGACCGGATGGTATGGTTAAACAAGTAAGCGACACCAGGAGTTTATATTATAGTTTTATTTGCAGATATAATATTTATTTTGCAAAGAAAAATAATAAAACAAAGGGGGATTCTGCTGTCAGCGTTTATGGTGGTAGCAAGCGTTGTGTTTCGGTTTTAGTATTTCGGAGTTTTTTCGTGCTAGAACCGCTGTTGTTATCCTGTAGTTATTTAGATTTGTTTGTGAGTGTCCTAGTGTAAGTGTTTCTGGTAGTTTTAACATGGACCTGGATCCTTTGGATCCAGATCCCGGTGGTGGGCCTGACTGTTCCCGTATCCCTCCAAACCAGGCAGCTCATGCGCCTCAAACTCCTCTGCTCGGTAAAAGACCTTTAGTCGATCCCGATGTCCCTCCTGCCAAAAAATCCGATTCTCCTGCAGTTTCCTACGAAACGACATTCACACATCCGGATTTCGAAAAGCTGAAGTCATCATATTCAACAGAAGACTCTGGCCCCTTTATTATTAACGTCCAGAGAACAGAGAGTGACCCAGCCTCAGGTACTGCTTTAAGGGCTATAAATTTCGGGCATTTCTTATATAGAAACAATATCTACGGCGTTGTTAGGGACGGAGTGAAAAGAATCGGGCGCAACCGTTTTTCAGTCGAGTTTGATTCGGCGGAACATGCAAACAATTTCCTATTACATCCTGCCCTTACCTCAGCAGAGTATACTGCAGTTGTTCCCACATTCCACGTGACCCGTATGGGCATTATTAGGGATATCTCTCCTGAGTGGTCGATGCAGGAGGTGGTGGAAAATGTGACTGTCCCCCAGGGCTTCGGACGCGTGATTAAGGCCCGCAGATTAAGTAGGAAATCCATTGGTGAGAATAATTCTCCCACGTGGACTCCTACTCGATCAGTGGTACTTACATTCAGTGGCCGTAGTCTGCCTCCAAAGGTCTTCTGCTTCTACAACAGTTTGCCTGTGGAGTGTTACCTCCTACCAACGATCCAATGCAACAACTGTTGCCGTTTTGGCCATGTCAAAGCTCAGTGCAGATCCAAATCTAGGTGCTATAAATGCTCTCTTGACCATATTGGTGAAAATTGTAATTCTCCTACACTTAAATGCCTATTTTGCTTTGGTAACCACTGTGCTAATGACATTTCTTGCCCAGAACAACAAAGGCAGCGCAATATTAAAATGGTGATGTCCCAGGAAAACCTTTCCTACATTGAATCCTCTGCTCGCTTCCCTCAGGTAAGAAAGACCTTCTCTGAGACTTTGAATTCTCCCTCCCCTGGTTCATTTAATAATACTCCCCCTTTCCCTCAATCACAATCTCATTCTCAAGCTCCATCCTCATCCCAATCATACCGGAAAACTATTTTAGTTCATAGAAAAACTCATACTCCTCCGTGTAACCCAGGTTATGACAGAATTGCCCATAATAATATTGTCCGTGATCCCATTTCCTCCCAACCTAATGGTTGTGCACTAAATCAAGAGCCTAACTCCCCTAATGATAATCTCATTGAGCTTCTGCTCAACACACTAATTAACATTTTGTCACGCTTTTCTGACTCCGGTTTACCGAACAACATGCATCATAAATTGAACCAACTGTTATCTCTTGTTTCCTCACAAAATGGCCCAAGCTCTCCTCCAGTGGAACTGTCGTAGTATCTACAATAAAAAAAATGAACTGATCTATCTGATTAATAAACATAAACCCTTCCTCCTAGCCATTCAGGAGACCTGGCTGAAACCTAACTCTATTTTTAGAGTGCATGGTTTTGCCTGTCTCCGGGATGATAGGAGGGATGGCTATGGTGGTGCAGCTATATTAGTTGCCCGCTCTATTATTTTTAGTCATATTCCCATCCCCCCTCATAGCGACTTTATTAGTGCAGTTGCTGTAAGGGTTAATAATACTTCCTTTCTGTCTCTCTATATCCCTGATCCCCATCCAGGTATGATTGCTGAGCTCTCCTCCATCTTGTCTTCCATCCCTCCCCCCATCATCATACTAGGAGACTTTAATGTACATCATACCTCTTGGGGCTCCCATACTAGTGACTCAATTTCTTCTGCTTTTCTTGACCTTTTTGATCACTTTAATCTATGTGTCCTGAATGATGGTTCCCCAACAAGGCGTGTGCTTCCTTCCCAAAACCCAAAAAGTGCTGTTGACCTTACTTTATGTTCTCCCTCAATTTCTTCTAGACTCTTTTGGCAAGTGATCCCCTCCACATTGGGGAGTGACCATTTCCCCATCAAGGTATCATTTCCTGACCCGATTCCCACCTTTTATTTCCCTCCTCGTCTCAAATATCAAACCAAAAAAGCAGACTGGCCCAATTTTAGATCTGCCTTAGACGAGGAAATATCTCTTATTCCTTCCCCTGACCCCAATAATGTATCCTCAGTGTATGAAAGATTTAAAAAAGCTCTTCTGTCTGCGGCTGACAAATCAATTCCTTTAAAAAAAAATCCTTCAAAAAAGATCCCTTTTCCTCCATGGTGGGACGCTGAATGCCTTGCGGCTGTTAAAAAGCGCAGAGAAGCTGAAGCTCTCCTTTCTACCAACTTGTCGAGGGAGAACTATTTGCATTACCAGAAAGTAGCAGAGGAAACCTCCAAATTCCTCCAAAATAAAAAAAGGCTAGGTTGGCAAAAATTCTGTGAATGTCTCTCTCCTAATTCCCCCTCCTCTTTAGTCTGGGAAGGTATCAGGCGCTTTCGTGGCGCTTTTACCCCGAAATCAAATCTATCAAATGATCCTTCAGAGTGGATTGAAACATTCGCTCTAAAGTTAGCACCCCCCTCTGTCCCATCCATTGAGGAAATATCTCCAGTCTGGTCTCTTCCCTCTTCTTCTACCCTTAGTTCTTTCGACGCCCCTTTTACTATGGAGGAATTCCTTACAGCCACCGATCAGCTTAAGGATTCATCCCCTGGCGTGGACGGGATCCCTTACTCCTTTGTAGTTAACTCCAGTTCAAATTCTAAACAATTCTTCCTTGGGATTATAAACAATATCTTTCTCTCTGGTTCCCCTCCTGAGGAATGGAAATTGCAAATAGTTGTCCCCATCTTAAAGGCAGGAAAATTATGTAATGACCCTTCAGGTCATCGCCCCATTGCTTTATCGTCTGCTTTAGCAAAAATTTTAGAGCATCTTATTAAAAACCGTCTAGAATGGCTGGCAGAAAGTAAGGGCCTTCTGGCCAAAAGTCAGTTTGGATTCCGTAAAGGACTCGGTACGATGGATAGTCTCTCCATTTTCACAACCGACATTCGCCTTGCGTTCTCCAAAGGTGAGTCTGTAGTGGGGGTCTTTTTAGATATCTCCTCTGCATACGATAACGTACTTCTCCCTCTTCTCAGGCAAAAGTTGCACCATCTGAGT
This sequence comes from Choristoneura fumiferana, assembly GCF_025370935.1. NCBI lineage: Eukaryota > Metazoa > Arthropoda > Insecta > Lepidoptera > Tortricidae > Choristoneura > Choristoneura fumiferana. The sequence continues at coordinate 4,877,750 of NC_133486.1, forward strand.
TTTCCGGAGAGGTTAGTTGACTTCACAATCAACTTTCTTTTGGCCAGATCAGTCCTTATCTCATCTTATAATGTCTCCCTCCCCCCCAGAGTGGTCTATAAGGGCCTCCCTCAGGGCTCTGTCCTTAGTCCTCTTTTGTATAGCCTATATACCTATGATTTGGAATTGTCAGTAAATTCATTTTGTAACATCCTTCAGTATGCTGATGACATTTGTTTATATTCCGTAGTTCCCAATATTTCCGATGCTGTCCCTCCCCTTTCTTCGGCACTTCACTATTTGAATGTGTGGTTAATAGAGCATGGCCTGTCTCTTTCTGTCCCAAAATGCGCAGTAGTCCCATTCACCCGTAAAAGGTCCATTCCAGATATCCCTATTGGTTGTGATGGTACCCGTATACCTGCTCAGGATAAGGTCAAATTTCTTGGCGTTTGGCTTGATACCAAAATGTCAGGTGTACATCACATCAATCATACTGCGAAGAAATGTGAGAGGAACTTGAACATCATTCGTTCTTTGTCTGGCGTATGGTGGGGATCACACCCATACACTCAAAAACTTGTATATAATGCCCTCATCCGCAGTCACTTTGATTATGGGTCCTTTCTCTTAGAGCCTTGTAATAAATTTTGTTTAAGTTCCCTGGATAAAATCCAATATAAAAGTCTTCGTTTAGTGATTGGAGCGATGAAATCATCTCCCACAAATGCTCTCCAAATTGAGTGTGTCGACCCTCCCCTCTTTATTCGAAGACAATTCCTCTCTGATAAATATGTCATCAAAATTATGCAATCTTCTTCCCACCCTCTAATCCCTAAACTTCGGTCTCTTTCTGAATTAATCTCTGCCTCTCCTTACTGGGTTCACAAGGACCCCCCTGTCTGGTCAATAGTTTCGTAAAAATAACTCGTCTTCCGTGCCCTATATTTCAGTGTAGGTTAATAAACCCTCTTTTTGAAACCCCATATGATGCTATCATGTTCCGCCCTAATATCTCACTTGACCTTGGTATTAATAGAGAATCCCCCTCCCCTAACCTAGACTTAAGTCGTGTCATTGCTAGAGACTGGCCTGACTGGACCTCTATCTACACGGATGCTTCACAGCTTCCAAGCCAGGGTTGTGTAGGATCTGCTGTCTGGATACCCAGATTCAAGATTATTTTGAGCTATAAATTGCCGATATACTCATCTGTATTTACTGGCGAGGCGGTGGCAATTTTCGAGGCCCTGAAATATATAGACTCGCACAATCTTAATAATTGCGTAGTTTTTTCAGACTCCAAAAGCGCCCTACAAGCCATAATGTCTAATCAATTGCGTAGTAAATCTAAATTCCCGGTCATTCTTCAAATTAAGCAAATTCTTAATGGACTCTCTGGTAAGAATGTGAGAGTTTCGTTGGCCTGGATCCCAAGTCATATTGGAATCCGGGGCAACGAGACCGTCGATCAGCTTGCTAAAGATGCGACCCGTTCAGGCTGCCTAGACCAGTTCAGGTGCTATTCCCATGATTTGACCTCTCTAGCTAAGGATCGACTGGATTCAGATTGGCTCGCTCACTGGACAAGATCTAGTCAGATGAAAGGACTTCACTACTCTGATGTCCAAGATAATGTTCCCGCCAAACCCTGGTTCTTTAAATTCCGTGCCGCTAATAAAGCAACCACGTCAACAATATGTAGACTGAGACTGGGCCACTCATGTACTCCTGTTTTTCTTCACAAGATCCGTGTGAAAGACAACTCTTTGTGTGAATGTGGTTTAGATGAAGGCTGTCTTGATCATTTATTTTTCGAATGTTCGAAGCTGTCATCCTCTTTGTATGACCTCCTCCCCCTTATATTCCTCGCCCTGTTAACTTTAAATCCCTCCTTCGTTATGTATATTCTCCTTTTATTGTCATTCTGTGCGATTTTATATCCTCTAATAACATAAGACTATAGTTCTAACCAATAATAACATGTTTTGTCTTTGTCGTAGTGTGTCGTGACTCCTGCAACAGCGTTCGGCAGAAAAGGACTTATTTTTATTTTTATTCCCAAAATTATTTTCTTGCTCCTGTCAAACTGTTGGCGTTCTGCAGAATAAACCGCAACCCTGTCATCGTAACTGACACTGGCCCAAGCCTTAAGGCCGCCATCAAGGGGAATAATAATAATAAGCGACACCAGCGCGTTGAATACGTCGTCGCCGCGGCAATGAATGGGGGACGCCCGCTTTCTGCGAACGTCGCTTCGCAAAATTCTTCGTTCCATTGTTTTGTGAATGGGCAACTCGAATGTGCCTTGAAAAATGTTCAGTCTTCGCAGCGATTTATATTTCTTAATAGCTCGGTTAGGAAGGAAACTGGCACTTGCAAATCTACGGCGGCATGCTGTAACTGTTTAATTTGGAAAATTATCTTTGGTATTGTTAGAAGTAATTGATACCCCTTTATTATATTCTATCATTAAACGTCGATTAGCAATTAGTTATTCTCAGTAATGTCTGTACAAGTAATCGCCTTTTAGAAACGTGTTTAGTAAACGTGCTCGAGCCCACTTTTGACGTATAATGGAGCTCAACCAACAGGGCCATATTCTGTCAGCTCCTTATCGTCGTTAAGTATACAGGTGGTTCGCATACCACAGCGCTTACGATCACTTTGCTTACCAACGTAGTTTTACGGGCGGGCCAGTTCGAACAGCCTTCTATTTCGTGGGGCTACGGTACATATTAGAATGTCAAAAGGTCTGATATCGTTTGAAATGTTCCGGTCGCGTATTTCGCCCACGCTCAAAACCGCGAGCCGCTAACAATTTATTCAAAATCAAGGATTTGTGCCCGTTCGCCTCCGGCGGCCTCCGTATTTGTACGAGAAGAATTTAAACCATTCGTGGTATAATTTCAATTATTTAAAATTATCGATTTAAAATTAAAATAAGATGACGATGAACGTTGATTTAGCAATAGGAAACGCACCTCTCGCTTTCAATACGAAGATTACATAGGTACAATTTAAGTGACAAACTTCACAATGTTTTCTTTGAAAAAGTAGGCTTGCAAATGATAGCTGAGACGCCCCGGAAATTAGATTCTAGCCAACAGCAGCAGACACATTTATCATTGCCGTGGAGTCGCGTCTAAGAAGATGATTATCTTAACCGTCCAATAAAAGAATTTACATCAGCATTAATGTACGCGACATTAAATAACAAATTTAATTTTTATTTGACGTTTTTAAGTCGAATAGCGGTAAAAAATCGCTTTCGTTCTATCACCCAGCAGATTAGGATCGCACATTTTACGGTGGACATTAAATCTTAAATGCTCATTATAGAGGAAACATTAAATGGTCAACATTCTTAAGCTAGTCTGGGCGTCCTCCTGTGGCGACGTGACCAAATGATCTTATGCAAATCATGCAAATAGTTAATCAGTTTTATGGCCGACGAGTATCAACGATTTATCAACAGTCCCCTATATGGAAAGACAAACAGAAATTCCATAGGCCCGTACTCAGAGCCAGCTAGGTATGTCGACACGACACACCATATTTTGCAAGTTTATCTCTCCATTTTTATTAATAGTAAAAGCATCTTCAATCGAACATTGGAGTTATAAATTTTACTTCAAACCTTTTATAGGAGCATAGAAAAAAATATTAGCGTTTGTTATGTAAAACTGTTTTTAAATGAGTAAATCTCTTTACATTTTGTTTTATATTTATTACTGTGAAAAGTTTTATGAGCAAATAACTAACTTTTATGACGGCAAAGATAAGCGTGGAATGCCAATTTCGATTAGAAACGGGAGCAGTACACGTTTTATCACATACTTATACAGATAAATTTTAAACACGCGTGATTTTAGACACATTAACTTTACTCTGTCATCACACTTTGATAAACCGCGAATATTTCTAAGAAACCTTCCAAGCATTGAACAGTAGGTAACAACTGCATGAAGAATTCAGCATGGCATTAACTAATTGCACTACGTGCCTGAGCTTATGTTAGAAAGTCTAACTATTCACCAATTAAGTTAAAATTGAATCATCGATTTCTTTAAACTATGAGGATTTACTATACTTATAGCAGATCAGAAACGTACGCATTTGACTTACACATAAATAGCAGGTATTCCATCGTTGTGCATAAATTGTAATCATTTTATTTCTTCTCATGCTGGTAATAAATAAATACGATAGAAATACTGACCCAATCGTCTGCCTAAGTAACTGTACAAAGATTGAAGAAAACACAGCCATGTATTTTATTACTATTAATTACGAACGAACCCTCTAAAACTAGGAACTAATAATACGTACGAATTGCTACATTGAAGATAATTTAAATAATATCTAGGCTATAACATTACAAGATGCTAATTAAGTACGACAAATTTCAACCTGTTACAATCCCAAACATAAAAATAACCTGAATATAGCCGGATTAAACGACAAAATCTACCAAAGGGTTCAACTAAAATCGCGTTCACGAATAAGCCAGTAAAATTGGCCTACTCGCGTGCGTCTACGCATGCGCACACACACCGCCAAGGACATCTTTATCTGAGAGGAATGCGCAAAGTAAACAATGTTGTACACTATTTCGCTCGAGACGCGCCCAACTTTTGCATACGCGCATTCTGTCACCGTCCATCCTTTTCAGGGAATGAGTACATAAAGGAGCGGGTAATTTGCTCATCACACTAATATACACAAGTTTTAGTATCTACAATATGAGGTGTCAAAGAGAAATGTAATTGCCGGTTCGTATTTACACTGCTGAAAGTATTTTCACAACCTAGTGGGTAACTTCAACTTCAGTTGGGTACCTTTGATTATCATTCTGTATTATATTATTTGTATTTCTTACCCTTTATTTATGGTTGTGTGAAGACACTGTGAGTGAAACATGTTTTATTATTTTGTCATTGTATGTGAGCAAAAATTTGATCAAAAATATCTGAACACGACTATTGTTAACGGCGTAGGAGCGTATTAGGATATTTTAATAGTAAAATTTTTGCTCACAAGTTTATGAACTTGACTGTACGCAATGACCATTGACTTTCAGAGTTGTTACTATTAGTAGTCTTGATTGATATGTTTCGTAATACTAACCTTTCTTTCTCTAAATAGAATGTGCTTGTAGTGATATTGGCCTAAAATTTGATAAACATTCGGAAACTATAAATAAATTTAAGCAATTAAAAATATAAGGTTATCATTATTACTGAAGACAAGAATGTGGCCAACCCTTTTATCGTGACAAAGGATCATAACATAATTCCGGATAAAGCATTGACATACTCCACGTCTTAACAGGCCTGAACGAAACCAAATGCAAATTCTGTGTCACAATCTTACATGGAAACAAAGGCTGTCTTGGAAATGGGTGTAAAAGATGCATCATCAGAAGCTACAGATCGTATCTTAGGTATCGTTAAAACAACGCCCTAAAAGAACAATGCCATCATTTTCACCAGTTCCCTTGAAAACAAAGAAGTAGGTATCCAATTTATTTTAAGCATAGGTAGGTGATGCAGCTAAATTGCAAGAAATACCTATTAAAACGCATGATAAGTAAAATTTGGTCTTTTGTTTTGAAAGTCATACTATCATTAAACCACCTTTTCCGGTACGCCAGTTTGTTTGATCGAAAAATTACATCGAAACGTGTTGTTATGACAACTGCGGCGAGTCAAGACGACTTTCGATTCTCAATAGGTATCTACTCAGTAACCTTTAGTAGGCAGCAACATCGTTATGTTTACAAATTGATTTGCAACTTGATCAGAGACGAACCAGACAACAAATTAAAATCTTCCAAATGGACCGCTAAATTTTACACAACTGTAATATTTAACAAAGTAAACGGAAATCTCATAACATCGAATTAAACATAGTAAAATCACTTAAACATTCACAATATAGCTATAATATAAAGAGTTTAATAACTACACAGTGATCCAGGGCTTAAGCATGTGATTATAAGCCACTTTAGAGCCAGATTTACAAATTACCGAGTTATTTAGTGCCAACACGATTAGAGTCAAGAAACGCAGTAAAATGCCCAGCCCCTTACACGTCACGCTTGAGGGAACGCGTGTAGTGCGTGGGAAGTATCCGCAAGATGCCTTACACACACTTAGGTTACACAATCCTACGAAGAGAGCTTCGTTGTTACCAATAAGCAAATATATTTATGAGAAATCGAACACTGGGCCGACACAAAAGTAAGATCAGTTTAATATAGCTAACCTCGGCAGTCGGCACTCAGCTCGTTGATTTATACTGTTTTGATACTAAACGAAACAAAAACATTGCAATTTATAAAGTCTGATTATTTAAGAAACATTCACCAAGAAACCGCTTTAACATGTTGCGCAACAGACGTAAAATTCCTTAATCACGAGTTAGCATTCTATTAGGAAATAGCGGTAATAAAAAGAAATCTGCAATAAAAGAACAATCCAGCCACGCTTAATAAGTTAATTAAAGCACTGAAGGCGTAATAATTAGCCATCACGGGATGCATTATCCGGTGTTACATACAAATCCGCATTGCAAATTCCATTACAGGCATCCTTAGGTTTCCCACGTCTGATTTGCCTACACCTAGAGCACGCATTGTTACACTCGCTTGCAGATTTCACTAGCAACCTGGAATTATGCATCAACGATGAACGGGTTGGAGTACGCAGAAATATTCCTTTCCTACACATTACACTTAGTAGTCATAGGCAATTATATCAGATAAGACAAAGCACTAAAAATATGTGATACGTTGCAACGGTTATACGGAATAGAGTTGCGTTAGATACGTAATTTTATTCTATCAGATATTAGTGTGAACGTGAAATAATTTGACGATAAAATAGTCGAAGGATATTAAGATCACTACCTGAAAGAACCAACAGAGGTGGCAAAGAAAAAGGAGTGGAATATAATCAAAACGTTGGACTGGAATGCGACTCAAACAATGTGTTGCTGTTGCCGCAGTGAAACTGCATTCAACCGATACAATTAAAGTAATAAACGCCGTCAAACACAGGTATAAGTTCCCATTCGCTGGTTAATCGACGCTACATTGTCTTCCTTGCTTAACGAGACAATGACTGTTTTTTCCTCAATTTACAATGCGTAGCTGTCGAACGCTTGTATCGTTATTTTTTGCACTTCTAGCTTTTTGCCTTTTTGCAAATGCCTCTCTTCTCGTAACTCGGGTGCCATTACACCAGTGAGATCCGCGAAAAACGCTAAATGTTTGTTCGCACGCAACGACTGGTTAGACACAGACACTATGGGAAGCTAGGAGCTACTTATCGCAATCGCAACAGCATCTTGCTTGTTGAAACTACTGTGTTGTTAAAGTTCAGGGCTAAACGGTAGGTATGTGACATTGGCAGAACCATCATAAGAATGAAATCTAAATGTAAAACAAAACCAGTCCTGCCAAGTTATCAACATTCTTGGTGTTTAATTATTGAATTCTGACCGAATCACGTGGGTCGTACGTAACCGCGTGAGGACATATTTTTCGTAGTAAAATGTTTAGGTTCCAGGTATATGGTTAATAACGGAGTATGCGCCGGAGACGTAGCCGGGTTATTTTTAGCATTAATAAATTGGCTTAGTGGCTTGGTTTGTTGTGTGCGTTTCGCACAAGTGGATGTCGAGTGACATCCACGATACCCCCTCACACATGCGCAGTCCTTAGGCAATTTTGAACTGTTATCTCGTTTTTAATAGCCAGTAATTATTCATTTCTAACATCAACTGGACTGTTAGTTCTCCATTTGGACATGGTCTCAATTTGTGTTTGGAATATGGCCTGAATTAACATCTCCCCAATTAAAATTCACGTCAAAATAACGTGCAATTTGGATTTCTCTTTTGTTGCTCGAATAATAATTGTCGTATTGTGCTTTGTTTGTTGTGGTTGTGGAGTGTGTTATTTTCGCAGCTTCATAACAGTTTTGCACAGGCTTTGGGCGAGCCCAAATTCCCAATACAGGTTGATGAAGAACCAAGTCCAGTAGATATGAAACTCGTTGAGTTCAACGAATTTAACAAGAAGTAAAAAATATAAAATACACATTAATTAAATGGTCCACAAGCAAATCCGATAACCTCAAGAGTTTTTGTATGTTACTTAGCCAGTCTCATACAAGCCGATGGGTCGGAATGCAGTTTGCCAAAAGGTTCAATAAAATATAACACTTTATGTTTCCTGCGTCTGCGGCGAATTTTATTGTGGTGTCATTGCACTGAGATCAGAAACCAGAGATTTTCTCACTTAACTACAAATTTACTTTGAATTTCAACATCTTTATAGACATTGGAGTTTGCGTTTACAGAAATACCTAAGTATCAAATCAATGATGGCAACACTTTAACTGTAATAACTAGTACATAATTGCAGTTAACTACAAATTTTGTTGGCAACTGTTTTTATGCAGTACTCATTACGGTGAATACGATATTAAAAGCAGTGTAGTGACTCCTATTTATGTGAGACTTAAGTACGAGTACAACTCGGTTCAAATGAATTAATATGAACCTTCAGACGTAGGATAAATGTGTAGTGTAGTGTAGGGCAATACTAATATACCTACCTAATAAGGCGAGTTTATATAAATAAACAAAGGCCCTTTATCTCAAAACAGGATGAATGATCTTCAGTTTTAGATCAATAAGATGCCCATGCATTTAACAGCACCTTGCAGGTGCGAAAATTTTAAGGTCAACTTTTTAAGACAATGAGGCAGCTGTCGTTTAAAGTATGGTAAGTAGATACGGCTAGAGACATGATCGGTATTTTATAGGGTTGTGTAGAGCACCTGCAGTGAGGCGGTGAGGGGGTTTTGGGGGGAAGGGGTGCCGCTTTAGAAAGGCGCGACCATCGCCGCAGGCCTGGGCCGCATTCTACGGCCTGTCATTCACACCGCGCAACTTGCCTATGCATTACATTCCATCTCCCACCGCGCTCTCCACGCATCGCAACAAACACGGCAACTTACGAAATCAACAACCATCTCGACAGCATGCCACATTCATACCCAGCACATGAACGCTTCATAGAATTATTTCTACGCCAGTTCGACGACTAACATTGCTATGAACCAGTTCTGTGGCCTCATTAGGCGCGTTCCGACAAAGCTCACAAAATAAACCGACCCTTTAACACCACACGACACAACACTACACAAAGCGCATACCGAAGGATAACAAATGGTAATCATAATTTGTGTTTAGCTCATTTGTTGTCACTAAATTGTGGAATGTCGTGTGAAATCGACGAAGTCGCGCATATTTCCCGCCAGATGGCACCGCCAGCTCGACGAACGATCACTTTGTTTTTCACGATTTATTCTATTTTAAAACTATATTTACCACTTGCGAGTTCACTAGGGCCGAGAATACGAAAAACACTTTCATCTGATAGTTCACTTTGCGAAAATTCAATCGGGAAACGTTATAAATCTCATTGGAATGTGAAGTTTTGACATGGGGCTCTTACGGGTTAACACTTCTCTTCGGAAAACTTACCTGTCTCGCGGGTCGATCCACGTAGTTTTTCTGTTGTTGTGATCGATAAAATACAATTTCCCGTCAAAGTCCCTCGCGTAATCCCATCCGTCGGGCAAGGGTATCTCACCGTTTCGTCTCCTTGGCATATTTCACTGATTAAATCCATTCAAACGAATAACGAAGCACACTCGCGAACTAGCTACACGGCCATGTTGAATACCTCATTATGAGGCGTGACGTCACGCAGGATCGACCAATGGCGGCGTAGGGCCCCCACGATGGAATGCGGCGCGTACGCGAACACACGGCGCGACTGCACGTCACTTCACCGACCGCACCTAGGATGCATACGACCGTACCGAGCGGCTCCGCATCGCTGACTGAGCCGCCCCGACTCGCCGCTACGTTATCAGCGCTCATGATAATATTCAACCAGGCAGTACCTACTGTCTCAATGCATTCCTCTCAACCTAATGTTTACATTATATAGCTTCTTGCTTGAAAACACGCGAACCTCCACGATTCAACTTTGTTCACTGAACTTCTGATTACAGTCACAGACACCAGCGGAGAGGAGACGACCTATGTATGCAAAAATTAGGTACGTACCTACCCATTCAATCTATTTACGATTCCGTTGTATAAATACATATAGACGGTCGTGTATAGCGCGCATTCCACAGCGTAGGTATGTATAGGCATACATACAAATTACAGATACCTACTCGCCAAAGTATAGACTGTAATGTGATGTGCTATAGTAGGCAACTTTGCATTGAGGTTTGTTGTTTGTTAGGAGATAATAAAATGTATACTATGTAGATGTAATGTGCTTATGTAAAGATCATAGTTCTAGGGTATATAGTAATTTAGCAAATGATTAGTGATGAAGTAATGACAATTTAAAATTATTTTGTATTATTTTCTAATAAGTACCCATCAACTTTTAGTAAAAAAAAAACTGCGAAAGAACCTAAGTATCAAGGCACTATCGAGGTCTCCAGTCTCTAATATGTTTTTATTAATTAGATTAATTGATGCCCCCTTAATTTGATAAGAATATGCAGTAAAACAAATTACAAATATGTTTACAAAAAATATTACGCTATAGTTTCTCGACACCCTTATCTATGATGAAAACTGATTCAATTCAGACGAATTGGCGAACACGGGTGATTCCCGCGAAGCGATATGGATAAACGCAAAAAGGTATGCGAAAATAATGGCGAAAACACACGCCGAGTGGGTTAGTAGGTAGGTAACTTTTGACGCATGAAATACCTACTTCCATGCGCGACTGGTTTTAGCTGCGATGACAATGCCTGATGACACTGATGATGTGAAAGACGATACAGCAGAACTGGGATGACATAACGGGTAGGTACTCTAAAATTTAATAGGTATATAACTACATGCTTGACACTGGGCATCATAAGTACCTACTCAAGTATTGCAGAGGCATTATCAAATATAAATAAATATCACGGGACAATTCACACCAATTGACCTAGTCCCAAAGTAAGCTTAGCAAAGCTTGTGTTATGGGTACTAAGCAACGGATAAATATAATTATACTTATAGATAAATACATACTTAAATACATATTAAACACCCAAGACCCGAGAACAAACATTCGTATTTTTCATACAAATATCTGCCCCGACGCGGGAATCGAACCCGGGACCTCAAGCTTCGTAGTCAGGTTCTCTAACCACTAGGCCATCTGGTCGTCAAGCCGATATGATATCGGAGTAGAATAGAAAGTAATACAAACATCATAATATCTTCAAAGATATTGTATCTGACAAAGTAATATGTAATGCTTCCTTAATTAGTGAAGCAGGCGCGGCCCGAAGGGGAGGGTTACAGGGACACATGACCCCACCCCCCAAATCTGCATGTCAAATTGAAAAATCTTCTAAAAATTTACAAAATAGAAAAGGCAATTGACGACGAATATTTTCGGAGGACTGTTTATATTCCACTGATAGATAGCATAACGACTGACCTATCAATTCTTAAACAAGTTCCTATCAAATGTATATGTCGCTAAAGTCGAACTTTCAAGTTGACAGTAGAGGTGAGACGTATTAGGCAAAACGCGGACTGAGTCTTGCTAGTACGCGTCCACAAAAAGACTAGATCCAAAGACTAGGCCCACGAGTATCTACGAGTAAACTCAATTGACTCATGCGTAATCCCGTAAATACGCTCCCGCCCGTGATTGCGTATACATCGTACTAGTTTTTGTAGTTTTACGAATATTATCGAACAAAATCGAATCTAATTCCACGTCACAAACAATTCAGTCTCATATTTTTTTTAATTTTTACATATATTAAATACCGACTAAAAACTTCCCTTCATACTTCATACAGGCTTAGGACTGTCAGCAATTTTTATAAATTTTTCAATTAAAAAGTGTACATCAGCTTGTTTTCAAGTTGGCGGAACGTTGTCAGCCGCCGTACTCCTAAATACTCGTACGCTAAAAGAATCGCGGGCGGAAACGCGTACTCACGCGTCCAAACCAAAACCTATTCCAGTAAATACGTCTCACCTCTATAGAAAGTCTTTATATTCGATTGTAGACACCACTCACTTAGGAAATTTTGTATCAGTATTTTCTTTGAGCTCCCGTTTCCACTTTGAAATCCATAACTGATACTTGTACTATTACTTATTTTGTGCTGATACTCTGTTACGACAGCAGTGGCAGCAGGAACACTCAAGAAATGGGAATAATATCAGTAAGTACTAATATATATTCTGTGATAATATTCTGATACTTTCTTCACATTAAGAACATTTTCTTCTGCATATTTAGATTTTGGCATAAAAATTCGTAATCCTGATAGGTTGATTGGGGAACCAGTAATGCTCGACCCTATACTGCTCAGCCATCACTGTACGACCTGATAATACGAACTCATTTTGGATTAGAATTATCAAGTCGTACAATATTAGGTCGTGCATTATTAGGGTGTCCAAATTTTTGCTCGGCCTGTTAATACTCGACCTGTTATTGTACGTCGTTATAATCGGAATCCAATCGAATCGAATGACCATAGATTTGTGTTAGGTTGTGTTAGGTCGAATTGTGACCACAATGCGCGAGCCGAGCGAGCGTAGCGAGCGTGCCGCGGCAGCGGCCGGTGAAGCGCCAGGACCAAATTAAGTTATTTTCTACTAAATTTATTAATATTCGGTGTACACGAAAAACATGATCAATCGTGCGAATCGATTGCTTGCTGTCAAAAGTGTGCTCCGATTATTAGGTCGTACAAAATCAGGTTGTCCAATAGCACCTTGAACATTATCGGTACAGGGTGATAAAGCTCGACCCGTGTTCCAAGTGACATGTGATTGAATTATCAGGTCGTACAAAATCGGTCGAGCATTGTCCAGGTCGTACAATAACTACACTCGGTTGATTGTACCATCAGCCAAATATGTGGTCAACCACCCTAAAGTTGATAATCGTTTGCATGTCATAAAACAATAATGCCAATAGATTAGACGTGTCTGTCATGATAGGTAAGTACTAAACTAAACTAAACTAATGTTATCGTTACCGGAATGCTCCAAATTCTTACTTTTTTCCACTACCTAAGTAGTTAAAGATCCTGGGTATGGCTAGGCCTTATTTTAAAAACCTTGGAAGGATAACAATATAAAAATCTAGTTTTTGCTCACGAATTTTATTTTTACACAACCGAAATAAGCACACTTTTATGTAGTGTTTTATTCACTAATCTTATTTTTTTTTATGATTTTACATGTCACAAAATATCAACTAAAATTTTCAAAACATGTTCAAAACAAAATCTCGTTAGTCTTTTTTTTTCACAATGTAATGTAGATCTAGGCAAATAAATTTTAATGCCAGTTCGTGACAAAATAATGTACTTATTAGAAACAAAAATAAGTAATCGCAAAAAGTCTTTTTAGATGTTTATTTATATTAAATGCCTAAATCCTAAGCCATAATCACAAGACAATAAGGAATTGTATCTATTTTCTAAGCACTATCTCAAGTTTTTTTTTTGTTACAGTGTTTTGCTTGAAACGGAACGTAAAGACAAGACAGATGCTAATTACGTTATTTTACTTATATAATGCTATAAAAAAGTATCTACTCTAACTCAATCATTTAAGATTTAGTTTTAAATGACAGTTATGAAAATGTAATAGAATTAGTTTACAATGATTTGCTACCCGAGTGGGCTGTCAATGCTGGCTGGCTGATTTGTCAAATTTTCGTCAACACGTAGTCTTATTTCATTCACTTCAATTGCAATATTTTGCTTAAATAATAAATCAAAAAGTGTGATATTTGATCATGCCATCGAGTGATAGTGATGACTTCGAAAGTGCAGACGAGGGACACGGTTCCGTAGACAAGAAGGAACGAAAAAAACGACTTTCCTCATCGAACTATAGTGACAATACTGTAGAGTCCGATCAGGAATCAAAAAAATCTGCTGGTGCGATACAGAAAAAAATCGAAGAACCCAAGAAAAAAGAAGTAAGTGTACACACTAAAAAAATTAACTACTGAAGCCCAATATTTTCAGCAATAGGTAATTAGGAAAAACATTCTAGTCCTATTTTGCATCTAGGGATTTAATTATCTTGATTATCTTTAAACCAATAAATATTACAAATTCTTTATCCATACATGTACCTATTACACATTGATTAGGTATGCTCCAATCATTACTCACTTTTATTTTATTACTTCTCTTGCGGCTCCAAGTTTGGTTCTAAAAACAAAAATAGGTTTGTTGTATCAATTTATCAGTCTGTTATTTGTGATATAACTTAATAATTTTAATTACAAAAATTCCAGGAAAAACAAACTGATGGATGGGACGACTTCGACATTGATGACAATGAAGCAGAACTTAAAAAAGACTCCCAAACTAATGCTGCTAACACAGCGCCCAGCAAAAAAGTTGAAAATAAACCAAGTGACAACCAAAAAGCCAATGTGATCAAGAAACAAAGTGAAGCAAAGAACCCAATAGAAAGCACACAGGATACTGGATGGGATGACTTCGATGACTGGGGAGACGATGATACTAGCAAAAATGTAAATTTTTTAGAAAAATGAACATAATCAGTCAGCTTTGAATAAAATTACTGTGTGACTCAGGCTAAAATACAGTAGACAGCGCGGAAATAGAACCTTCAATATCTCAAAAACGGCTGAATCGATTGCTAGAAAACCTGATTTGAAATAAAAAAAAACACATTCAAATCGGTCCACCCCTTTAAGAGCTACAGTGCCACAGACAGACAGACACACACATAGCGGTCAAACTTATAACACCCCTCTTTTTGCGTTGGGGGTTAAAAAAGGGGCAATAATGAAATTCCATACAATATAACTGCCTAGATTTTCGAGGTTACTTACTAAGCAAGATATTATATAGATTAAATTTCTAGGATCCATCATCTAAACCGCAACCAACACAGCAAAGGCAACCTGAACCGGACATCAAAGCTGTCACGGACCGTCTTGCAGAAGCCTCCAACAAGAGTAGTGGGTGGGGATGGGGTTGGGGCGTAGACTCCCTACTGAGCACGGCAACTGCTGGCATTTCTACCATTACCAATCAAGTTTCACAGGTAAAACTTACTTTAGGCTGCTTTAACAACAGGTCACCAGTAGGCTATCACTGGTAGCAGCATGCCAGAAGCAAGAGCCTTCACTGCTGCTTATAACAGAAGTTCTCAAATTATTGTCTAAGCTCTAAATGAATCAAAACTTGATGCTAGCATTTTCGTTTAACCTTTTAACTGCCAATACGTTTTTATTTGTATGTGCCCGTATCGCCACCTACACCGAAACTATTGTATGACATTTTGTCTTTATTAGAAGACTGCGGCGAAATGAGCTAGATATTTGTTGTCTTATATTTCAGACAGTGGCGGTTAAAGGGTTAATGAAGGGTCTATGTAAACTCCCAAGTATCGCTTGAATATTTATTTTGATTAAAGTAAAACTTTCATGGTTACCCCGGGCTCCTTGGAGCACACTTTAAGAATGTCTGGCTTATATTATTATTATTCAAATAAATAATACACTGGCAGCATATCACTGCACTTGTTTTTTTAGTTTGTTTATAGTTAGTTTGAAATTTTGAGCCATGTGATGGTTGCGAGTCTGTCATGCTGCTAGGTGTGGGTCGTTACGTGATTTGAGCGAAACAAAACGAAACTGGTGACAAGAATCATGTCACTGGTTACTAAAACCAGTGAATTTAGTAACCAGTTTCTTTCACTGCCTGCAGTGACGCGTTCTGTGACAGTCACTGTAACTGAATTAGAAATGAAACTAGTATTTAATTTAACGAAATTTGTTACAATCTATTGAGCTATGACGTTATTTATCACAAGCATCGTTTTTCGGTGTAATGTTAATAATTTCATAATCTAAGAATCGTTTCTTTGACGTTGTATAAAGTTAAGGTTATAATTTTTACTCTGTGCTACTCGTGACGTTTTTAATGTTGAGGCGAAAATCGCATCACCACAAAAATAGCTCGTTACAAAAATCACCACTAGTCGCTTGATGTGAAACCAGTGATTTGGTTATTCAGCACGTCACCAGTTACTGTATATGGTGATGTGAAATAACGTCCATCTCTACATGCTGCTAAAATCGCCCACATATAATTATGTATATTCATGTATATAGCTTGTTTAATCCTATTAAATAGATTTATAAATAGAAATTTCACACCACATTTTAGGTAACGAAGAACATCTAGTTGAACAACCACGACTAATGAATAAAAATTAATAACATAATAATTAATTATGTAATTTTAATTTGTAATAATGGTTGGGATATATTTATAGCTATCATTGTCGCACCTCATAAGGTACCGGTTAAAGGGTTAATTGACTATCTAATTAAGGCTTCTGTTATACTTTGTGTTAATAGCCGTTGCCCGCGACTCCGTCTGTGAAAAATTCGTTTGTCGCTATATGTATATGTTTAGATACTTACATTCTTCGAAACTGATAGAACATTATATGTATAGATGTAGTACTTAATTTCCAGGGCATATCAACAGTCCTGGAAACTGGCATAGGCGCCCCGGATCCAGAGGAGTTGGCCAGGAGGGCCAAGGATAATGAATCTAAGCCACAGCCAAACAGATCTGAAGAGCCGCAGAAGACGGAGAACGATCCTAACGCTGGTGATGCATTCCAACTTGGCAGTTTGCTGTCCGGAGTCACCAAGTTTGTTGAGAGTACAGGTAAGTTTATATCAGTACTAGCTTTCACCCGTGAGTTTGATTGCGTGAACCATAGATCCAGGATTCCCACAGGAATTCCCAAAAAATTACACAGTGGTCTTCATTTATACAACACTAGCTGTAGCCAGCGACTTCGTCTGCAAAGAAATTCCGTGAGGATTCCCAAAAATTATATCTTGGACTTCATTGACTCGATTGACATTGACATTGTGATTTCAAAATATATAAATAAATAAATATCACGGGACACACATACACACACATACACAAACACACATTATTACACAAAATACTATAGGTATAGAATTAAACTAAAAAATTACGTATTACTTGAATGCGGAAAGATATAGTCTCATTACTAAGCCGTGTGAGACGAAGTCCCAACAGCATACTGAAGGAAATCGCTGACAGATTTGATTGTCCGATCTTAAAATATTGGACTGAACAGATAAAGAGTGTGCCGCAGTTTGTAACATAGATAGTAAGTATGTCAAATTAAATTATATTGTAACGGATAACTCACGTCTTAAACCGAGTTTAGTTCGACATGTTTCGGGCTATTTCGTAGCCCTTCTTCACAGGAGCACGCGACTCGGCGGCTGCCGCAACACGCACACTACGCGCCACCGATCTGCTCGCGCGACTGCCCGGCGAAACTAACACCGGCGCACAACTACCCGCATTTTTATCGTCATTTTTATTGTCAATGTGTAGTATGTCCTTAAATACTAACACTAGAATAAGTTTAAAATGTATTATCTTTTGTTTTGTTTGTTTAATTACTAACACACTATGGATACTCTGTTTGTCCGAAATAAAGAATTTGAATTGAATTGAATTACGCTCACGAAATGGTCCCAAATCATCTAACAACGAATAGCACGATGAATAGGGTTTAGAATATCGCGAAAAAAAGCCTGAAATGAGTTAATATTCCAGAGATCCAACCTCATTGACTGTTAATACTAGTTAAATACCCATAACCATGTCATATTCCAGGTACAAAAGTGATAGCAGGCGGCCTCGACACTCTGGAGACCATAGGCAAGAAGACCATGGAAGTTCTACAAGATGGCGATCCAGGGCTGGCCAAGAAACGGGCCATGTTGGGTCTGGATGCCGGTGACAAGCCAGTGCTGTCTCAGGTGCTGAGGGAGGCCAAGTCCAGAGCTGATGAGGAAGATAGGGTCAAGGAGGAGAAAAGGGAGGCCAAGGAAGTGCATTATGAGAACTTGTTCGATGATTTTGAAGGTGAGATATAGTGTATTTGCAATAGGTATCGCTTATAAGTTATAATAGTATGTATGTTAACTCTTTATGTGTATATATATACAAATTTAATACAATACATGAGAAAACAAAATACAAAGAAAAGTTCTCATACAGTGTGTTACCGGCAGCCAGGCTTTAAGGGAGGTTAAAGTTATGTATTTCTGTAATTAAAAATTTGGAATTGAGAATTGGTTAACTTTCTAACCAAATTATAATTGCCATTGCCAGCAATGTACAGCAGGTAAATTGACAAGTTATAATCAAAGTATCTGTCGGCTGTCATTTACACTTACTTGTCAATATACTTTGCTGTACATTGCTGGCAATTATAATTTGGTTAGAAAGTTAACAAAGTCTGAATTTTAATTTATTAATTACGGCGTACTACTGAGAAAGTAGCCATCTCTTTCTGTCTTACAGTAATTGCCAACATTACTTTTTCTGTCATGATTCCAAGGGAGTGAGCTCATTTATTTCGAAGTTGACACATTTGAGCACGGTGAAATTATGGTATGATATATCTAAACTTCTAAATCTTTGGCGTACTCTGCTTAACCCTTTTCCAGGCATAGTGCATATAGCGACCATATAAATGTACGCAAATATTCGACCTTGCTACATTTATAATATGGTACAAAATCAATTGTAGTCGTGAAAAATACTATTTGTCTTTAAATTAGTCCCTCATATAAAACTATGATTCATTTTGCGTAGCTAAATTAGCGGGGCCTGGAATGGGGTTAATGGTTAACCCTGCCCTGTATCTATTGAACGTGATCTATTTGGTATTCCAGGCCTTGTACATCTGGAAGCGCTGGAGATGCTATCTCGCCAAGTAAGCATGCGTATCGAGGAGCGCTTACGCAGCGCAGAGCCGGACAAAAGGCAGGACATCAAAGAAACTCTGCAACAGGTCGCTGGTAAATATTCAGCCGTTTTGTTTTTGTAGACGACATGGTCGCGGAACTGAGCGAGTGGCCGAATATAGCTTTGGAAAGGGAGATGTGGACGTCAAGAGGCGATGCCTGTGCCCAGCTGTGGGACACAAATAAAGACCTAAAAATTTGTTTTTCTTCCAACTGTGCCTTAATTTCATTATAACCGCACTAAATACTAGAGCATCTAATATCGGACCTTTTTTCCAATACCGGTATTTTTTCGATACCGAAAATTCAAATACCGGTTTTCCGGTATTTCGATATTTTTTCGATATTCGTATTATTAAAGTAAAATAAATGATTTTCCCGCAACAAAACTTTCCGGTACCGACAATCTTAAGTAGCTAAGATTATTTCAAATATATCTTGAACTTTATTTGTGTTAAAGGCTTTACAATCCAAAGTGTATCACTCCGATAAACTAATGTTTATTGATTCGGTCGAAACGTTGGCGGTGCTTGAGGCTCTCCAGCGATGCCGTATTGACTATCGGTATATCGAAGTGTTGAAGTGTCTGTATAAAATCGCCACTATGTCATTCCGAGTAGATAAAGGAACAGACTTCGAAGGCGATTCCCTTGAAAAGAGGCGTAAGCCAGGGAGATGGCATATCTCCGAAACTGCAGGGCTACTACGAAACTCGAAGTTCGTGTCGTGCGGTCCCTCTGACACTTATACTATTTAATACAAGAGTGAGAGGAACCGCACGACCCGAACTTCGAATTTCGAGTTTCGTAGTAGCCCTGCTGTTTGCTGCCGCTTTAGAAGACGCCTTCAAACTTCTGGAATGGAAAGGACAAGGCATCAATATGAACGGCGAATAATACGAGTACATCACTCAACTTCGGTTTGCCGATGATATCGTGGTCATGGCGAAGTTGATGGAAGAACTAAGCACGATGCTCGAAGGCCTCAATCGAGTCTTCCAACGGGTACCTAGGCCTCAAAATAAACATGGACAAGACGAAGGTCATGTGGAATGTCCATGTGGTGTCGTGTGGTGTGTTGGTTGAGAATTAGATTCTTGAAGTTGTTGACGCGTATGTATACCTGGGACAAGCCGCAATTAGGTAGGTCCAACTTCGAGAAGAAGGTCAATCGTCAAATCCAACTCAGATGGGCAGCGTTTGGGAAACACGGAAATGACTTTTCGTCCAAAATTCCTCAGTACCTTAAGACGAAAGTCTTTAACCAATGTGTGTTACCAGTGATGATGATGACATATATATCCGAGACGTGGTGATTACTATATGTTTAAATAGGCTCAGAGTTGCTCAGAGAACTATGGAAAGAGCTATGCTTGGTGTTTCTCTACGGGATCGAATCAGAAATGCGGAGACACGTAGAAGAACAAGGGTCACCGACATACAGTACACTGTACTGAGTACAGGGCCCTCTTTCACCTATTAGAGGCCCTGGGCACAACATGCTGCATTCGGTAAGCCTGATTTTCAGGCGAGAGTAGAGTAGCTAGGTTATCGTTTGGTAATGGAGGAGAGACTAGGGGGCCCCAAACCATCGCGGGGCCCTGGGCGCTTGCCCAGTGTGCCCAGTGGGGAAGAGAGGCCTGCCGACATAGCCAAGCGAATTAGCTCTTTGAAGTGGCAATGGAGGACGTATGGTACGGAGTGGTACGGAGAAAAGATGTCCGTTGGGGCCGAAAGATTCTCGATGTAGAACTGCGGATCGGCAAGCGCAGCGTAGGACGTCCACCAACGAGATGGACGGATGACCTGGTTAAAGTCGCAGGTTCACGGTAGATAGGTAGGAACACACTACTAAAACGCGACGCCATGCTACGCCACCTGACCCTTGTCAGTAGTACTAATGTGTTAAGTGTACTTACTTATAATATGTATTTTCGAATTAGCGAATAAACGTTTCTATTTCTATTTATTTATTTATTTATTTTAATAAATCCCATGCATTTACTATATGGCCAGGTGCAGATATAAGACACGGCACGTGATGACACGCGGTTTTGTCATAGGTACCTATCAAGGTATCGTTGGTAATCTTTATAAATCGTAGATTCTAATTTAATTTACTTTAAATAATACTATTAATAAAATAAGTAATTAATTTGTGACTTTTGAGAGTGTTGAGAGTACAATACTCTATTAAAAAACCAAATAAATATTATTTAGAGATTAATATCGAAAATATCGAAATACCGGTATTATACGATTTCAATATCGGTTGTGTTAATATCGGAATTTTGGTCCGATATTCCGGTTTTTCGATATTATCGAATACCGGTATTCATGCTCTACTAAATACCCAGCACAAAGCGGGACTTTTATGCTCTAGAGCAGAAAAAATGTATGAAAATCCTTTATTGCAATTTTAGTTTTTTTTAAATTGC
This sequence comes from Choristoneura fumiferana, assembly GCF_025370935.1. Taxonomy (NCBI): domain Eukaryota; kingdom Metazoa; phylum Arthropoda; class Insecta; order Lepidoptera; family Tortricidae; genus Choristoneura; species Choristoneura fumiferana. The sequence continues at coordinate 4,899,121 of NC_133486.1, forward strand.
ACCACCAAAGAGTTAACACAAGTATTTTTGCTATAAAATTAGCCTGCATAGTGTAAAAAAATCTAGTGTTAGGTTGGTCAACCTGACGGCCTTATGAAATTTGACAATTTGCGTGCTACTAACTGCCCAATAAAAGTAAGAAATAGGGGCTGTTTCACCACCCATTGATTAGTCTTAACTGACGGTTAAATGTGATGCCGTCTCTATTTGTTTTGTTCGAATAGACGGAGACGGCATCACATTTAACCGTCAGTTAAGACTAATCAATGGGTGGTGAAACAGCCCCTTAGAAAATAAAAAAAAACTACACAGTGGGCGAAGACGCGGGCACCAGCTAGTAATATATACAATTATTAAAATATTTCATCGCACGGAACCCTCTTCACGCGAGTTCGACCCGCACTTGTCTGTTTTTATGTTTTAAACTTCAACTAAGAACCGGGTGTAATCTGGTAGTCTATTATTGTTGTTTATGAACGTCGTAGGTACAGTCGAGTGCAAAAATTAGACTCACTTTCCGACTTAATATAATTAAGACCGTGGTAACATATTTTTGCACTTAACTGTACGAAACTGTACGTTGTTTCTTCAGAGCTTTGCGAGATGCCAGAAGAAGAGGATGAGGAGGAAGAATCTGAGGACATCTCAAAAACCGAAGCCTTCCATGAAAGACTGCTCGCCGCCACCAGGGACATAGGAGTGAAGCTGCAGTTCCAGTCTTTAGTCAAGTGAGTCCGAGGCCGGCCTTAGCCATCTACCTCAGTCCTGAGAGATAAATCTATAATAAAATATAAAAGGTACAGGTAGTGCCAGTGAATGATGACCATACCCTACAAAAGAGATAGCAAAACCGTAGCATATGACAGTTTTATGTTAGGGTTGGAGAGTATGATTAATCTTGTACTAACTTTATTGTATGTATGATTAATACAATTTAATGATAACCTTACATGACCCTCTTTTGATGTAAACTTGTTTAATTTTTTATCAAAGAAAAGAAATTAACATGTCAATGTCAATGCTAAATGCTATAACAGTGTTTTAGCCGAAATTAAAAAGGTTTTTTCTTCCAGCGATAAAGCTCAACATTTTCAGCTTTATCGCTATATGTCACGTGACCAGATATGACACTGGAAACGAGCGTCGAGCGATTTCACGTGGTTGCTCCCTAAAAGGAGGATGAATTAAGCGAATGAGTGAATGTCAAAATCCCGCTGTGATTTACATGACATGCTCTTGTGTGCGTGTCCTCAACTCTGTGGCGCTACCACTATACTCAGTCCAGTTTTCCTTTATATCGATAAAAATAGATATTCAAAATAAGTAGTAGAGCCCCCTTGCGTTTTAACTTCTTTGAGGCGGTGGATGAAGTCGGGGGTTATACTGGATCAAAATTAAGTTATCATTTGAATAATTTATTCCAGGCAATACACAGAAGCCCTAGACTGGCTATCAGCAGACTCCGCCACCGAGAAGACAGTCTATAAGCGAGCAGTCAGCAGTCTGGCACAGGCCACAGCGTTAGCAGTAGAAGTGTACCACAAAACTGCTGAGATGCTACTGGTCAAGCCTCGGCGATCCACCGCGGACGAATCTGACGCTTTGACGCAGTAAGTTATCGTTTCACCGAACTACCTCTTCCCCGAATTGACCGTTCACTGAATTTTCGTTTGGCCGAATTTGGTGGCCAAAACCGTAGTTTTAACTAGTAATCTTATTTACTTGTTATAATTATTTCAGTACAATATATCGCTCTGTAGAGAGGCGAAAGAAAAAGACGATTTAAAGTAACAACTTCTTTTTACAGAATGACAGTCGTTCTGACGAAGCATATCAGCGAGCTGGCAACGCTGTTTACGGAAAAACTTAACACGTTGGAAACGGAGAACAAAGACCAAGTTAACATTTACATCACTAATATATTCTTAGAGGTAAGACTCTTATAATATTTATAGAGCTATCTATACTCAACCTGCGGCTCATCTGGCAAAGAAAAATATTCTTAATGTTTTTTTACATTCAATGCTGCCCCTCGCTGCACTATTACCACAACACACACACAAAATACACATTATTACACATTTGTGGTCCATACAAAAGAAAGGTTAAATACTGTTGCTATAGAGTATAAATACTCTATTAATTGACGCAAAATTACCTGATAAATATCTGATTTATGACTCTTAGTCAAAATACCACAAACACAAACGTTCACGCGTTCACTGCCACCTGACTTCCACAGGTGCCACCGACGCACATGTGCGTTCCAGATGTATGAATAATTATGACAGCATTGACAGCGGCACTGGGTGAAGTTCCGAAAACGCATATATGCGTCGGTGGCAGTGAATGCGTTAAAACGTTATGATACGACTCTATTGGCTCTATAGGGCCGGTAGGACGTGTCAATATTTTTGCACGCTCCGCTGTGGCTGTACTTTTTATGACCTGTTAAAACGCAAATTTCTCATAGATTTCGGACGTCAATTGTTTTGTTAAGTCAGTAGATTTTCTACTTATTTGCTTCAATAGTACTAAAAATCAGATTGTACAGTTAATTGAAAAAAACGTTTAAAACGTTTTTTATTTTATTAAGGTGCGGCCACATGTAGCCGCTCGACGATCGTTTCCAGCGTCAAATCAAGCCACGTGACATGCGCGAAATAACCTCTTCAATTTCGAAAAAACGCTGTTATTTTTTGTTTTCATTCACTCCAATTTCTTTTACTTGTACCACTGTCACGACTGCCACAAAAGGAGGTTAAGAAATCAGCTTCCAAGACCAAGTTAATTCCTGCAAGCAGTCATCTTGACGCTGCTGTTCTACGTTTTTGAGTCGCGGGAAATTCAAAATAGGGTCACGTGACCAGGTTTATCCCTGCAAACGAGCGTCGAGGAGCTGCATGTGGCCGTACCTTTAAAGTTACGTCTTGATATTATTTTGTAATTGTTTGTGTATGTGTCAGTGACCCCATTTGATTACCACTACATTAGAGCAATGAATGACTTGAGTGCACTCGCCAGTGGGTGAAGACCAAAAAGTTGCACACCGTTAAAGCTGCGTTAGCAGGTATACCACGCGGCATATAAATCTGCCTAAAAGTTCATTACTTAATACTCAGTTTTGACGCATTTTTGAGATACATTTTTTATGCGACGTCTTTACGTTACTCCCGGATTGTGTTCGAATCGCTTAACGGTATAGTGCCTATTCAATTGTTGGAATTATAACTTTATAGTTTTTGTGGTATTAGTCGGGGCAATGAACTTTTAGGCAAAGTTAGGCGGCGGAAGGTATAGTGATAATTTCCACTAACTTTTTCAATTGTGACACGAAAATTAATCATACATTTGTATGGATAATTTTCGTGTCACAATGGAAAAAGTTAGTGGAAATTATAACTACCTGCTAACGCAGCTTTAACGGTGTGCAACTTTTTGGTCTTCACCCCAGTGTGTGCGTTTTTCCACCCTGTATACTGTTTCAAATATCGACTGGTTTCTGACTCAACCTCTTATATGAATTTTTAAGATATTGGAATAACCATTTTAGATACACATCCTGAACTACATTAAAAGTAAAATTTCATAGAAGAAGAAGAGTCTGAGACCCGTCGATTTGCTTTAACATATTATTATGTCGTAAATAATATAGTTTTAATTCTTTTTTCAGGCCGGAAACAGTTCTACATACATACAGAATGCATTCCAGTTGGCTCTGCCAATATTACAAATCGGTGCCGTGTAATGTAGGGGTTACTTTTTTTAGGAAAAAACCGGTCGGGAATGTCTAAGCACCTATCCCCAGTGCTGGTCTTATTTTCTGGTTTTTCTGTGCATCTATATTTCAGTTTGTATTTTCAATCTAAGCACCTATCTCACTACATTATAGTTACCCCTAGAGATGGGTGAAAACGTTACTATCGCCGCGGCTGTCGTTAAAGTTACAAAAAGCGATCGCTAGTTAGCGATCTTGATACGCGTCGGTGCAACGCGACGGAGATACGATACGACAAAATTATACAAATGTGGACCCAGCTTTAGACGGCGGATCACTGTGATTTTTCCATTGTGACGTTATTTTTCACGTATCTCTAGTAACCCCACACTGTCCCGCACCTCGTCCCGTTGCGTACTTGGGGTGGTTTTACAGTGACGCTTTCGCCAGCGCTTTGCGTCTCTTGGATCGTTACAGTTTGACTTCGTTTCGCTTGATCGCTTACATAGTTTTACGGACTGCGTTTACTAACCGCGCTGGCGAAAGTGTCACTGTAAAACCACCCTTAGTACCACAGATATAGATTACACTAGATTACGCAAATCCATCTACTTCGCGTGTCCGAACCCCGACCAAACGTCGGGGTTGGCCCCATACAAAGACTGACCGCTAACTGACTAATCATGACTAGTGACTGACTCGAGCCCCACGGCGCGGGCGGGCGGCGCATTTGAATCGATTTTGCGCGGACATCGGGTAATTCACATCGCTAATTCGCTCTTGAGCCGTCACAGTAGATATAAAAAAGTGACACGGTTGGTCTTCATACAGATTGAGGTGTTTGCGTTATCTAGTGTAATCTATATCTGTGCTTAGCACCGATAGCAGCGCATAGGCGCAGTGTGTTATTGTTATTTTGATCTGATATTGTTTGCTTACCCTCTATTTTCATTGAAGTCAAATAGTCAGGCTCTACTACCAAGTTCAAAATTCGAATTTCGTATCTTGCCGTCCCGCTGACGCTTATATTATTTAATACGAGAGTGAGAGGGACGGTACGATTCGAACTTCAATTTTTGAAATTCGTAGTAGCCCCCCAGGTGCACAGATATTTCCGACGGTCAAGTAATTGTTGTAAGTAGTAAGGAATATTTGTGAAATTGTAATTGAACTTGTACACTAATTGTCAGAATTTTAATATATTTGCATACATTTTTAATTTGCTTTTTCTAGTTATCTTATGAAGATTAAAAATACTTAATGGTTTCTTTGTCTCGCTTATACACTAAAGTTGAGTTGATATTTATTTATTGAAAATTTTCTGTCGTAATTTATCTGCCCTTGACCTATATGCGTGTTTATTGCGAATAAAGTTTGTATGTACCTAAATTAATTGCATCCACTAATTTTAATATCCCACTTTCACCTACAGTTGCTACTACATAACTAAACTACTTTGACAGAGTTCAGTGTATTGTGTGTACACTATACTAAACAGTATGTAACTTTGTAGAATATTTACAATGTGTGTGCTTAATTCGCACGTAGATTGGTGGTGAAATGTAGAAATTGGGGGATCCCTTCGGCACCCATAATTTTATTGTTTCGATTTTCGATAGTCAGAACTTGGTACCCATATTATTTTTGGTCATACATAATAATCAATAGTCATAATCGTTGTTAGGTATAACGCGAAATAAATATAATGATTATGTCAAGACAAAAGTTATAAAATTGATCAGCATAATATCAAAAGGCATACCGTTTATTTTTCATAAATATTGTAGGTCATATTTTTATATTTACTATTATTATTAGTCATACCATTTTATTTTCTAATGTTTTAAAGAATAATTTTAAAATTCAGAAATAATACATGTCATACATTAAAACATTAGAAAGTTAGAACTGTGACTCCTTTTAAAAAGGACCAGCTGACAAGAAAGCAGGTTAGATTAGATTAGGACTTACTTTAGGACCCTTATAAAAAAACAGTTGCCAGAAATGTAGGTTAGGTTAGGTTAGAACTGTGACCCCTTACAAAAAGTACCAGCTGACAGAAAAGTAGGTTAGGTTAGAACTGCGACCCCTTACAAAAAACAGCTGCCAGAAAAGGTTAGGTTAGGTTGGGTTAGAACTGTGACCCCTTACAAAAAGTACCAGTAGCTGACAGAAATGCGTTATGTCAAATAATAATATTCCTTTTGAATTTCAACCTTTCAATACATGACCATACCAATAACGGTATGAAATTCAATAGTTCTGTCTGACTAATAAGCGTTATGTCAAATAATAATATTCCTTTTGAATTTCTACCTTTTGATACAATCACCACATAAAATGTTAAGACCAATAAGGGTATGAAATTCAATAGTTATGACTAATGAAAGGGGGCGGAAGAGGATGATGACTATTGAAATTATGACCAAAGATAATATGACGAGCAACGATTATGACAAAACGGTATGGATAAACCAAATCGAAAGTTTAACGTCAATATAGAGCCAAAAATTGGATTACAGAATTAAGAATTCTCGGAATATTAGTATAATTCATGATTATAATTAAAATCGATATAATAGATTACTGATGTGTTCAAATAAGGAAACAACGAACTTAGGTAGTTCCAAATTTGACCACTTAAGAGCTGCGCTCTCGTCAGTTACATTATTTAAGTAGGTACTTACTCAGACAATCTTAAGATAGCGTTGTCATATTGAACTAATATCCACGGTGTTTTCTGTAACAGAAACAATAAAAAATAAACGGTGGTTCCTTATACTGCGCGTAAGTCTTATTTAAAATATCTTAAAGTTCCAAAGTTCTATAATTTGGAGAAGATAACCGTTCAAGTTAAATTTCACAGTCAATTTGTATTGTTTAACATGACATGGTCACCCGTCAGACCGTCAGTTGTTAGGCGTTCCGTTTGTGTTCATCTGTATTTTTGCTATAGTATAGTCAGTACTTATACGTAGTCCACGAAATTGATATGGGACTTGAAGTCATTTAACTTACTCACTCACCCATTTAAAAATACCAATACAATACAATGACTCTTTATTTGTACACCAGAAATAGAAAACGATACAGAAAACAGGTAAATAGAGAGAAAATTACTACTATTTTTTTTTGACCTATATAAATTTATTGTTCCTGATACAGATAACGCCGAAATAGTGTAATATAAATTTTATATAGAGGTGTCAAGATTTCATTGGTGTAAATTGTTTTTTTTTTCAGATTTCCTAAAAATAAAATTATACTCAAAGGCACAAAATTTGACTCTACATACAAAATTACCTGTAACTGCATACATTTGAGTGCCAAATTTAGTATTTATTATTTAGTGTTCATATGTTTGTACTTACATCATCATAAAGTAATTTTAAAAACGTTTACGCCCCACAATTAGTGTTCACACAGTATTTCGTCACTACTTAAAAAAAAACTCGTACCTCAAAATAGATAATTTTTCTGAGTGAACTTTATGGATATTATGTCAAGGTTCAATTTTGTTGACATTGATTTTAGATACGAGATTTTTTCAAAGTACTCACGTTTTGTATCGAAAGATTTGGACGACAACTGCTTTTTTTCTCGCTGTATGTCAAAGCACATATGTTCTGTTTCCGCTATTTATGTTTTATTATTATTGTGATTGTAATATAAGACAATAATTTATATTATAATTTTTATAGCATTAAAAAGATACGATTGATGAGATTTTGCTTTATTTGTAATATTTCTAAAGACCAATAATAGATCAGCCGGAATTCGTCCCACTGCTGGGCACACGATAGTGGGCGCTGTCCGATGAATGTTCGGAGGGACGGTCTGATCAGATGACAATTAAAAAAAGTCTTTGCTAAAAAAAAATACTTTATTAAAAGTAAGTAAGTAGCGTATTAACGCTGACTGTACTTTTTGGTGACTTTACTTGTATTGTCACCCAAACTACATTTGCATGCCAAATTTCAAGTCGATGCCATTAACCGTTGAAGAGTTCCGTCCTGTAGAGACGTTCCTGGCCGGACTACCAGGATGTCACTACCAGATTATTGTATTGTCACGTAATGCTGAGTCAGCGACCGTTTCACTTTCGCGGGGACACACAACATTGTGTATATTGTATTTAATGTTTTCATGTGTTTTTCTGTAATTTTTTATTTTATTTGTGTTAATTTTGCTGTATATGTGTGTCTTCTGTGTAAGTGAATAAATGTCTTTCTTTCTTTCTTTCTTTTCTTTAATTTACGTAAGTATACCAAATTTCAAGTCAATCCAACCACTGAAAGTTGGTCGAATTTAACTTTCTTTTTTTTTAATCGATTGGATGGCAAACGAGCAAGTGGGTCTCCTGATGGTAAGAGATCACCACCGCCCATAAACATATGCAACATCGGGTACTGCCGGGGGGGTACTGCAGAACTTGCAAGATTTTATTAGGTACTTATAGAATTTATAAATATAAGATTATAAAGATAAGCGCGCGCGTGAGTTTTAGAGTAAATAGTAGCCTAAGGTATAAAATATACCTAAACTTGGAATATTCCGTTCAAAGTACGAAATCCTTAGAAAAATATTACTTAATTTTTTCGTAATGGCTACGGAGAACCCTATTTTGGGCGTGTCCGACGCGCTCTTGGCCGGTTTTTTTTCATAAAACATAGCATTAAACAACATGAAGACCATGAAATTTATAATTTCCGGGTAATTTATCATCAGCCTTACAGACCACGGCTGGACCTATATCGAGGTCTGTGGCTCCCTCAATGAGGGCCATTGCGGCCTGTCCTCCGCTCGATGCATCCAGCGTCCACCAGCAGCGTTTCGCAGATCGTCACTCCACCTGGCCGAAGGGTGGCCTACACTACGGTTGTCGTTCCTTTGGCAGATATGGCCGAAAATTAATACATAGCCTTTTCTTTGCCGTGCTTTTAAGAACTTATGTATCTTCTATCTATCTTCTATATAAATAAAAATGAATCGTAAAATGTGTTGCTTAGCGCAAAACTCGGGAACGACTGGTCCGATTTCGCTAATTATTTTTTTGTTGTGTTCGTTACTGTCAGGAGAAGATTCTTATGGAAGAAAATACAGAAAAAAACAACGGGAGCGAAGCCGCGGGCAACAGCTAGTATGGGAATAAAACGTAGCATTAAATTTTTTCCATTGCAGTTTTTAGAAACAAAATGAAGTCTTATCTCAAGAAAACTTTTCATGTAGTACACTGTTTATGATAGTTTTCCTCCACGTGGCATATCCATGGGACGTCCTGTATACCTAAACAATCTAGCATAATATTCAAAGCAAAACAACAGTCGATGCGGCTGTAGGTACATACGGGCAATTTATTTCGCTCAACTCGACATCGAATAATTTGCATCGAATGACAGCTTCCAGACAAAGTAATGACCTAAAACGTGTCTAGATTCGAATGCTAAGTTATTCACTCAATGCCTAAAGGCCATGTGCGAGTAAATCGCAAGAATCGTATACATTGCGGGATCGCTAAGCTAACGGGTTGTAAGTGGTGGTTGGATGATGTAACGCAATGCTGCCGCAAGATTATCTCGGTACCTTGGAATTTTGTTGATAACATTTGAAGTTTAATACAGACGACCTGAGATTTATGATCCTGACCTGAATAAAAAGCTGTAGAAATAATATAAAAAAAAACACTGAATAAAACAAAACACCGTAAACTAATTTCGGCAAAGCTAACGTAAGCCAAAAACTTCTAGAAACAAAAGAATGCTTTAAGTCACTAAAACATGGTTAAAACCAAACAGTTGTTTGTGACTTGCGTTTTTTTATTTTACTTAAGGTAAATACATTGATATCTAAGAAGTTGTGTAAAATTAATGAATATTTATATCATCATGCAAATGTTTGTCAATAATTCCGATCCGCATTGACGATCTCCTACTTCAAATAGTGTTATCTACTGCGTTAAAAATGTAGATCATTAGATGTGTCAAATACTTGTAATGTAAGTCATTAAATAACATTGCAGAACTGTTGTGGAAAAAAAGTATACTTTGCTGAGTCTCTTCCCGAATTCTTATAGCTTAAATTGAATAAAGGTATTTGGATTATTAATGTTAGGGGCCAACGTTACGTCAATCAAGTAGGTACCCCAGTTCCAAACTAAGCACATATTAAATCAAGTTGCCCTTTTTTCTTGACTTTAAATTAAGTTCAATTTATAGTTACCCTACTCTCAGCGGCAATATCCTGACACGTAGCGTGCGCCAACGCAATCATTATACGGCTGTAAAATTGATAGTAGCATTACTGGACCGGTAATGATGCACTTTACGCCCTGTAAATATGGTCTCTGTCATGTAACGGTTGACCAGTTGTTTTGATTGAGAAAGACACGTGTTTTCATTTGCTTGGACGATAATTAATTTTGACACGCGTCGTTCTATTGCTCTGTGACACGCATGTCGTTAGTTTTGTGTCATTTGTCAAATATTGCCTGTGATCAACGACAATTTGTCAGGTTTCCGGTTTCAAACGAGCTATAAATTTATTTTATTAATAACTTCACAAATGTTTTGTACGTGTTTCCTGTATTATGTTAAGATATAAACGTCTCTATATTTGCAAGTTAGTTAGTGCAAATAGATTATACTTGTATTAGTTATATATTATTATTTTTTGTGTTTGGTGGTGGTATAGCTGTTGGGACCGTTAATAAACATTGTTTCTTTCTTTCTTTCAGGTAAGTAATAATTATTTATTATAATGCAATATTCTATATCCATCTAAGTACATATGTAACATAGTGATGACATCCGGCTGAAAGGACCAAATGTTCATTTCATTTTTTTATACTTGCCCTTTTTTCGTTCTGTCTTCTCCTTCCAATTAGTAAGTCGGTTCTCATTATATTTACCGATTTACTATCCTCATACCGACACAAGTTTTTTTGCGGTCCATTTAGATATGTTATCTCGTTTTTAATTAGTCTAATTGACGCTGTATCAATTAATTTTAAAGTGTCAAATGGACAACTTTTTTGCGACATTTTATTTTTCAAGTTAAGTGGCAACAATTGTCAAAAAATACATTTATATGATATACATTGATATTTACATAGAAATGTCTGCATGTAGATTTTAAGTAGACAAATTTTAATGCAAGTTCTGCAAGGATTAAGTAAATAAAAAAAATAGGAATGTTAGGTATTCCTTGATTTCCTTAGACAATTAAACGATTTATTCGGAAGGTTCATTTCTTATTACATTTTTCAACTCGGTTTAAGACGTGAGTTATCCGTTACAATATCATTTAATATGAGTGAGTTTCACGGTAGTGTCATATTTATTTATTAGTATTTTCACTTTACCAATGAAACTCACGTAGTCCCTGTTTTCTTATGATATTCTTACAAAATTGTAACATTTTCACGTCAACATAAAATACCGGCCAAGTGCGAGTCCGACTCGCGCACGAAGGGTTCCGTACCATTATATAACCTCCTAAGTCCACGCGTACAAAATTTTGCACATAATGTCCAATAAAATGTCCACTTTTTTTTATAGTCATTAAGTTTAAAATTCTTGCATTAAACATTTGACGCCGGGTCTCAGGAGGCTATACAACATTAGACATTAACTAAAAACGGCCAAAAAATCACGTTTTATGTTGTGTGGGAGTCCCCCCCTAAATATTTATTTTATTCTGTTTTTAGTATTTGTTGTTATAGCGGCAACAAAAATACATCATCTTTGATAATTTCAACTGTCTAGCTATCACGGTGCATGAGATAACAGCTTGGTGACAGACAGACAGACGAACAGACAATTGAGTCTTAGTAATAGGGTCCCGTTTTTTCCTTTGGGTACGGAACCCTAAAATCAATCCATATATCACACAACAAAAGGCGGATATAACGATGGCGTTGTTGAATGACAAATCAATTCTTCGGACACACACACACACACGCACGGACACAGCCGCGCGTGTCCAAAAAAGGGCACACAGTGCATGCTTGCCCATAATGATGTATTCAGAGCCAAAAGGGTCCTTTCGAATTCGACTGAGCTTGCAAATAATAGTACTAGATGGATTTATTGTGTTTACCTTTTTAAAATGTATTGTAGTGTATGCTTACCTTTAAAACTTGTAGCTACCTTTTTTTTTTCAATTTTAGAAAATATATTGTTTTTCCTATTCAATTATTATCAAGAGCACATTCGATTCCGATAGTTTATAAAAATGTCCCAAACCAAAACGTCTGTTTTGTGTCATTTTTTTACACTCGGTATAGGGTTCACAAAACTGACTAATTAATATTGTATGAAAAAATTAAACCCATTTTGAAAGAAATGGTCCACTTTTAAAAAAAAACGCTCAACCCTACAAGTTGTCGGATAAGTAGTCAACTTTCGACAAAATGTTACTACTTGCAAGTCAGACGGGCTACTACGAAATTCGAAAACCGAAGTTCGTATTGTACCATCCCGCTGACGCTAATATTATTTAATACGAGAAAGAGAGTGATGGCACGATACGAAATTCGATTTTCGAATTTCGTAGTCTGGACTTAAGGTCCTTGCTATACCCGTTTTTGAAATAGGACGGACTCATCTCTTCCCATGGGTGTCGTAAAAGGCTACTAAGGGACCCTATTCTAAATATGTGCAAAATTCGAACTTCGTATCTTACCGTCCCGCTTAGGTACGCTAATAATATTTAATACGAGAGTGAGAGGCACGGTACGATACGTACTTCGATTTTTCGAATTTCGTGGTAGGAGATGTGAGAGTAGGCAGCGGTGCACTCTATTCAACTGTTTACTACAAATATTTATCAAAAATGTTCCATGTATACTCAACAATCAAAGCCCTTAGTGGTTCATTTTGGGTAGGATCAAACCGAACCCAGTTCTACACCTTTCGGCTAAGCCCAAAAAGGTGTACGAAACATCTTTAAATAATCCAACCAACTCAAGAGCTCTTGTAACGGTCATAAATTATGTTTCCAATCACTAATGTATAACTTTTAGCAATAAAATAAGCAATAAGAACCGGAAGGAAGGATTCTGTGAAGAACGCCAGGTGAGAATAATGTATGGCATGGCCATTGAAAATATTAGCACTTAAAGTTGTATTGAGAGCGTCAAGCGGTCTCTCTCTTGAAAGTTTGAAATACTTACTACCATCCTGAGTTTGTTCTAATTTTTCCATCCACCGGTTTAGATTTTAGAGGGGGGGGGGGGGGGGGGCGCTAGATTTTAATGAAAATTTGCACTTTAAAGTGGAATATTTCGCAAAAAAATCAATGAATCGAAAAGTCGTCTTAGCAAACCCCTAATGGTTTTAAAATACCTATCCAATAATACCCCACACTATAGGGTTGGATGAGAAAAAAAAATCACCCCATTTTACGTCCAAGGGAGGTACATTAAAAAATTTTTTTTGAATTTTTTAACCATTTTGTCGGCTTAATTTACATATATGTATATCCGTGCAAAATTACAGCTATCTAGCATTGATAGTCCCTGAGCAAAGCCGCGGACGGACGGACAGACAGACATGGCGAAACCACAGGCGAAACTATAAGGGTTCCGTTTTTGCCATTTTGGCTCCGGAACCCTAAAAACCTAAACTTTAAAATTTAAGTTTAGTATGCGTGTCACATTGTGCCTTAATTTTCTACTGGCGTAAAATTAAGATGTAAAATACGAGTCTGATAATGACTATAATATTTCTAAACGCGTCCTCGCTTGTTACCCTAAAACACCCACCATAAAGCGGTAGTAGATTTTTTATTGCTGCCACTCTTAATTTTAATTACGCGGGAAAGGCTCAACTAATTAGACTAATTAAAAAACCAGTTCGGGCTGCATCTTGAATAATATTATCTCTTTTGAAGATAACGCTGGTTTTATTTGATCAAATTTATGGGAAATGGCAGAAAATAAAGTAGTAAGCTACCGCTACCGAACGCAGTTCTCAGTAAACGGATGAGAACGACACCACGAGACTGTACCTACAGTCGAACATCATCATCATCATCATCAGCCCGAAGACGTCCACTGCTGGACAAAGGCCTCCCCCTTAGAACGCCACAATGAACGACAACTTGCCACTTGCATCCACCGGTTTCCCGCTACTCTCACGATGTCGTCAGTCCACCTGGTGGGAGGCCTGCCAACGCTTCGTCTTCCGGTTCGTGGTCGCCACTCGAGGACTTTTCTCCCCCAACGGTTATCTGTTCTTCGAGCGATGTGGCCTGCCCATTGCCACTTCAATTTGCACAATCAATTCACAGTCGAACAAACTGATTTATTTTGATGGGCTGCGCGCCCGCCTCTGCGCCAGCCCCAACACCATCCTGGTGGCATTGGCCGAGCGATGGGACAGCCCTATGTTAAGCCGGCGGGGGCGCTTGCATGCGCACCTCTAGTTTTATTTTAGTTCAGTTTTAGTTTTAAGTTTCTACTGTTCTTTATTTTATTGTATTTTAATTTTGTAATTTGTATGGACCTGGTCTGAAAATAAAATTATTATTATTATTATGTATCACGGTGGAACCTTTTAATACTCAATTTTACTATCATTTCTTTTACAGAAGTATGGGTACACAAAGGTCTTAGTTAAAATCCTATAAGCAAAATCCTTGCCCTTCGAAATTACGGCTAAGTTAAGTATAACAGCGGCTTTCTTAACGGAGGCAGCTGGCAGAGGCAGATAGAGGTGGGTGAAGAGCTGAGCTTGGCCTCTTCGGAGGTCGAGGTGAAAATGGAAGTCGAAAAAGTAATCATGATTTATTAACAGAAACTCATTTTTTTTTTCTAACAGGCAGGATTTGGCTGCTGGCATTATATTATTGTATAGTATTGTTATAACTCTTTATTGTAAGAGAATAAGACGTAGGTACAAAATCGAACTTATCCCTAGGGACATCTTCCAGTTAGCTTTTGAACGGTAAAGTCTAATTTGAATATAAACTTTTGATTTTGATTCAGAAGAACATCCATTTTTGCGTTAGACACTCCATTGTGACCATAAAAATTAAATAAAAAAAGTACTGAGTAGGTCGGTACTAGCAAAAAAATGGCGGTGGCCGCGTGAGACAATATCATTGGCACCACGCAGGTAAAGGACAGACGCGTGCGCAAGTGTAAAAGCGTTAAGAGATTTACTTTAAGATGTTTAAGAATAAGTTTTGGAATAAACTCTACTATCCCACTAATATTATAAATGCGAAAGTTTGTATGTCTGCTTGTTTGTTACCTCATAACGTCTAATCGGCTGAATTGATTTAGATGAGATTTGGTATCCTGATAGTTTGAGTTCTGGGAATGGACATAGGATAGTTTTTATCCCGGAACATTGCAAAGTTCCCGCGGGATAGCAATCAACGAACTCTACGCACAGAGTCCCGGGCAACTGCTAGTGTTTCATAATATCTAATATCATGTTTTATATTTATAATAATACTGGTTAGGTATGCCCTATACAATCGATATCTAATAATAACCTAATAATATAGGGTTCGATTGCCGAACTGAGTACAATTTTTTTAAATCTATGTACCTTTGCAATTTTTCTTGTTACTAAAATTGATGGCATGGTTCCTAAGTAGGTACAGATCTTTGTGTATCTTATAGTTTCAGACTTGCCCATACGGACCACACCTAAGACTTAGGCAAGAGGGACAACAGGTGCGCAATCCAGCATAATGTGCTCGTGTGTACCGGAAGTGGCACCGCCCGTGCATTGTGACGTTTCCGCCATTTTTAGAACGCGAGAAGAATATTCGCAAGAAGTTGGTAAAATTTACATTACGCAGTTTTGTCCTGTTGCTGTGCGTGGGGACAATTTGGAAAAATAAAGTTAGGGTGGGGGAGGAGTTGAGATCGACGAAGATCGAAGAGGGCGATTATTCGAAAGTTTCAACCTCCTGGCTACATCTTTTACGAATCGGCTGTAGATTTTGATGTCGTTTTCTATTATTTGTTAGAGTTCCTGTAGTTCTTCCTGATAACTAAAAAACGTATCAGAATATTCGGCCATTTTTACAGAAAAGTGTCCAGAAAATGGGACGGTTGAAACGCTCGAATGATCGCCCAAGAAGAGTTGCCTGTTAAATAAAAATAATAATTAAAAAAATCAAAAAACCCGCCTGCAAAATATACCTAACAGTTGTTAAGGTAAAATGAACTGAAAAGATCGCAACAAGACGAAAAAATAAAATAATCAAAAGCTAACAGAATTGAATGAATAATGTCGATACAGGACCAAACACAAACGGTTTACTTAACACATGTTCATGGTAGTCCTTCAAAATTTAATGCGATGTTATGAAATGCATTAGGTACCCATCATTCAATCTCATGCCTCCGCCTGCATTTCATAACATTGCATCAAATTTTGAAGGACTACCGTTAAGTAAACCGTTTGTGTTTGGTCCTGTATCGATATTTGAGATATGCGGAAATAAAGAATATTACACACAAGATACGCGCGAAAAACAATACCCTCCTTGCAGTCGGGAAAAAATAATCTTTGTTAATTAATTGCTTGTTTTTAATTAATTCTTAAAATAAGAAGACTAAAGAAGGATATCTCATTTGGCACGATTTTTATAAGTATACCTCCTAGCTGGTGCCCGCGGCTTCGCCCCCGTTGTTGTTTCTTTTTTAATTTTCTATATCTTATTTTATAACAACTTTCTCCTGATAATAGCAAACACAAAAAAAAGAATTAGCGAAATCGGTCCAGCCGTTCACGCGTGATGCCGTGACCAAGGGAAATAGGGATTCATTTTTTTTCATAAGTATATTAAAGATAAGACGTAAACCCGCAAGTATCTTGATATCGTCAGTCCACCTAGTGGGAGGCCTGCCAACGCTCCGCCTACCAGTTTGTGATCGCCAATCGAGAACCTTTCTCCCCCAACGACTGGATGCCCGCAACTCTCTTGATATCGTCAGTCCACCTAGTGGGAGGCCTGCCAACGCTCCGCCTACCAGTTTGTGATCGCCAATCGAGAACCTTTCTCCCCCAACGACTGGATGCCCGCAACTCTCTTGATATCGTCAGTCCACCTAGTGGGAGGCCTGCCAACGCTCCGCCTACCAGTTTGTGATCGCCAATCGAGAACCTTTCTCCCCCAACGACTGGATGCCCGCAACTCTCTTGATATCGTCAGTCCACCTAGGGAGGCCTGAAAAACGCTCCGCCTACCAGTTTGTGGTCGCCAATCGAGAACCTTTCTCCCTCAACGACTGGATGCCTGCAACTCTCTTGATATCGTCAGTCCACCTAATGGGAGGCCTGCCAACGCTCCGCCTACCAGTTTGTGGTCGCCAATCGAGAACCTTTCTCCCCCAACGACTGGATGCCTGCAACTCTCTTGATATCGTCAGTCCACCTAATGGGAGGCCTGCCAACGCTCCGCCTACCAGTTTGTGGTCGCCAATCGAGAACCTTTCTCCCCCAACGACTGGTTCGCTTAATTGGAGGCCTGCATATGCCAACATTTCGCTCGAGAACTTTCTGCCCCATCGGATCCATTCTTCGAGCGATGGCCACTTCGGCTTGCATATTATTCTTCGGGCTACAACGTTGTGCTGTATATTCGTGTCGAGCAAAGACCGTTGTGTGACTCTGAGCCTCTCCAAGAGGCCGTCAGTCCATGATACCACCACTCAGGACCACGGCCACGTCGCCAGGCCACGCCAGGAGCAAGAAAATGACAACGCCGGGTCATATCAACAATTAAATCGATAAACGCTCAAAGAATAAACTACTATTGTTTATGGCGAAAGAAAAATTTATCAAGCGAGTATATTTTTCTGTTATAACAGCGGTTAACTATCGCGTGCGTCGGAATAAAAATCGCAGATGTTATTTCCCAGTAAACAATAACAAGGCAAAACAATAATAATGTATTGACAGATTGTTTATTAAACATTGCACTGAAGCGTAAATAAGTATTAGAAAATTTATACGCGGGTTCTGTGGAATAACGTGATTATGTTTAACTGTGAATCGATAAAAACAATTCGTACGTAACAAAAATTTACTGTTTCAAGAGTTTTTAGTTTTCCGTGTTACGTGTAATTTGGCAGTGTACACTATATGGACACAATTTGAGGCTTGCTTTTTATTTTTTTAATACATAGAATTTTTAGGACTCCGAAATTACGAGGAGGCTTAAATCATGAACTTTTAAATTTTTGACAAAGATTAGGAATAACAGTTCAGAGAGGTAATGCTGCCAGTGTCTTGGGGTCAATGCCTGGGGCAGAAAATTTGGATGACTTTTTTTTTGTAACATAGTTTAGTTTATAAATAGTTTTAGTCTTGTATATTAGATAGTTTGTAAATAAAAGTATTTTACAATAAAATTAAAGTACATTTTTGACAAATTAGGGGTAGTTAGGTACTCGTACACGTAGGTAAGTAGGTAAGTAACAAGCATACCAACAAGTAGCGTTGCAAGTTCGCTTTCTTGTGCTTAGACGAACTTTTTCACTGCGTTTAATCAAACCTAACGAGTTATAAAGTTCGTCGAGCCCACAAGTAAGCGAACTTGCTCGTGTATCTGATGACCTGGTAGCCAGATAGTTAGAGAAACTGACTACGAAGCTTAGATCCCAAGTTCAATACCCGTTCGGAGCAGATATTTGTATGAATAACACGAATGTTCCAGCACAAGCACAAGCTGAGACTGGTACCCATTGCCAAACCTTTAGCAAACTACGGTATTTTTTTCTTTTATTTATTTAATTTAAGTTTTTTGGCAATAAACTTTTTTTTTAATGTTTTCTCTCGGGTCTGAATGTTACATTTTATTTTAAACATGAAACTACCGTGAGACACACTCATGTTAGATGATATTGTAAATCACGTCTTAAATCGAGTTTAGCTCGACATGTTTCGGGCTATTTCGTAGCCCTTCTTCTTTTTTTTAGCAGTGGCGCGTAGTGTTGCGGCAACCGCCGGGTCGCGTGCTCCTATGAAGAAGGGCTACGAAATAGCCAAAACATGTCTAGCTAAACTCGATTTAAGACGTGAGTTGTCCGTTACAATATCATTTAACACGTTTTATTTATTTATTCACGTATATCAGACGTTTAAGAATTAGGAGATTTTCAAAATGCAAGAAGGAACCCTAAAGCTATGACATACCGCACCCTAATTTCACGGTCGCTGATCCGTTTGCACTTTTCAATTAGTGATTTTGGCTTGTAATGATTTCCTGTATCAATTAACTCTATTGTATCGGCAATTCTGTTTGGTTATTAGTTATTAATATTTTGTTGAGTGGTCAACTGGCCACGTGGATACAAATTATACTAATTAAAATGTGGCATATGGTTGATATTGTTGGTTGTAAATTGACTAATGTTTTGATTTTTCCGGTTTAAGTTAGTATGAAACGTAAACTGTTTATATAGTTAAAAAAACTTTTTCATAACATGACTTGAGAATTATAAGAAAACAAACATTACCTATATGTTAGGTAAATCCATACTAATATTATAAATGCGAAAGTGTGTGTGTTTGTATGTTTGTTCGTCTTTCACGTCGAAACGGAGCGACGGACCGACGTGATTTTTGGCATAGCGATAGATTATGGGCCAGAGTGAGATAGGCTACTTTTTAACCGACTTCAAAAAAGGAGGAGGTTATCAATTCAGTTGTTTTTTTTTATTTTTGTTACCTCAGAACTCCGTCATTAATGAACCGATTTGTTTTTTTTTTTTGCGTTCGCTAGGAATGTCTTCAATTAGGTCCCATCAGCACGAGCCAGCAGGAGTGATTGAAGCCCAATTGATAAAGTGCGTAGGTGAGGTAGATGATTGTTTTTTTTTTATAAAATTGTATCCCGGAAAAATGCACAGTTCCCGAGGGAACAGCGCGCGATAACCGAATTTTACGCGGGCGAAGCTGCGGGCAAAAGCTTGTACATACATAAATTAAGTTATGTCGGCACAGCCGCGCAAAAGGCGCCGATTCAGCATGTGCTGTGTGCGACATTGCTGCCACAGCAGCGCTGGCCCTTTACTACGAAGTGCACAATTCGAATTTCGTATCTTGCCGTCCCAGACGCTAATATTATTTAATACTAGAGTGGGAGGGACGGTACGATACGAACTTCGATTTTCGAATTTCTTAGTAGCCCCCCCTGGTATTTTGCCGGACCCGTTCAAATACAACAGATTGGAAGCGGCCTGTACCACTATCAAGAGTTTACAGTGACCCTACTCGATAGCGACGGCGTAAATTATTTGTAGAGGCGCTGTACCCTTAGTGTAAGTTTTCGGTTACAAAATACGTCTCGATGTCGTTCGCGTTAAAATCTCAATTTGTATGGAAACACGAACATCGCAAATGTTCCGCTAGAGGCGCTGTTCGTGTTTGCATACAAATTGAGATTTTAACGCGAACGCGATCGAGACGTATTTTGTAACCGAAAACTTACACTAAAGGCACTGTACAATTCTCCATACAAATAATTTACGCCGTCGCTATCGAGTACGGTCACTGTAAATTCATGGTAATGGTACTGCATCCACCCTAAACCTGCAGGCGTACCATGATCTTTTCACAAACGATCCAAACGCAGAGCAGTTCAATTTAGGCACCTAAACTGAATCGTCGAAATTAGTACCACGACGTTTATTTCTCAGAGCTGAGTCTCAATGGTTTACAGGTGAATGAAAGACCGATATTGTCTCTGGTCCGAAACTGAAACGCTAAGTCGCGAAAGGGATGCCGCTATATGCAAACCAAATTTTGTATACTAAAACCTCTTTATTTTGCAAAACCATAACTCTATGTCATTTCGTGTTCTTAGCAACCGTTGTGTTGATTACAAATAAAATGTTTACGCTGTCACTAATCGACGAGTCTCCTTTCTCACTGAAAAATCAATGAGGAGTTAAGAAGCACAATGTCGTGAGTACCTACGAAGTCCGAGACAAAGTCCAAGAGCCCGCATCCAAGCACGACAACGTGCAGGCTCGCCGCCCCAGAGACCCAGGCGCCGGCGCCGCGAGCCCCCCATGTCGCAAGAGACGGCTCGCCGGGCCTTAACTGAAATAGCTCGGGAGAAAAATGAGACCTTGCGCGCAGGACTGCAAGAAATTAGGAAGGAATATGTAAGGAAGAACATATGTGATTTTCCCACTAACGTCGATAACCCAAAGGCTACTAGAAACACAGGGAAGCTTAAAGTTCCATCTTACAGACTGGCTAAATATACCTCGTTGAGTTTCTTGCCGGATTTTTCTCAGCAGAGGTTTTTCCGAACCGGTGGTAGATTTTTTTTGACATTCATAAGTGCTTGTTATAGCCTAAATTTAATAAAGATATTTTGACTTTGACTTTGAATTTTTGTAAATTAATTATTTGTGAAATAAAAATGAAAACAAACCAAACGTGTTCATTTTCTCCTTTACCTACACCTGTTATATAATATGGTTATTCATAAAGAAGATTTCCGCAATTACGTAGTTTTTGCCTAATAATGAATAAGTAAGTAAGTAAGTAATCATTTATTGCATATAAAGTAGGGTTTACAGGAGGGCTGATACATGGAAAGAACATACAAACATTCTTGCAAAAGAAAAAACAACAGTGAAAAACAATAACAATGGTAGCAAGTTCATGAACGTACATTAACAGCTCTTCATACACAATACTTTTCACTGGCTCCTACACTAGGCGAGGCCTGTCCCGTAGGTAGGCAATTCCGAGAGAGTGAATACATAGTGACAACATCTCAAACGTTCCGCTAGAGGCGCCGTTCGTGTTTCCATACAAATTGAGATTCTAACGCGAATGCGATCGAGACGTATTTTGTAACTGAAAACTTACACTAAGGGTACTGGCTAGGGGCTTGACTCTAATAATAAATAACTCATACACTCTCGTGTATATGAAATGTTTTTGGTGGGATTCTCATTACTATTTATAGTCTGCGGGGTCTTAAACATAATAAGTGTTAACAAAAAATCGTTTTAGGTTTAGGTATTTATTTATATCATCGTGAGAAATGCAACACAAGGATTTTCTCCCTTCCCATAATCGGCGAACAAGGCGATTCCTTATGGCTGTACCGAGTCGCAGTTGTGGGTTGCTTCTTTCCGTCTCATCAATGACAACTGCGTCCTCGAGCAGCGGCTCGGTAGCCGCCTGCTGCAGACGGCGATTATGGTATTGAGGCAAGGGTCCCAAATCTAAAATGGGCAGATTTGCTGTATTGCAAATATTGTGCAATATAGCACAAGCATTTATAATAGAGCCAGCAACTTCTGGGCTGTAATTCAACACTCGATGGCCACTAATGCACCGAAAACATACTAAAGTTGTTATTTGCACCGTAAAACACTGAATTCGTTTTATTTCATTAGTTGAAGTTGAAGCGATCCAAAAGAATTGACAGAATGAGTAACTTATACTGAATCGCTAAATTTGACACTGAAGCGATTCAATTCCCACTCAAGTTAAGCGTCATGGTACGAAAACCGCTTGAAGTGAGTGAATGAAAATGTCTGTATCGCTGTCGCTGAACCGTGCTTGAACTGAATCGCAAAAGTAACGTCGTGGTACGAAATAGCGATGCAGTTCAGTTTAGAGCCTAAACTGAATCGCATTAAGAGAGCGTGGTAGGGCCCCTGCTTTGTACATCTCGTTGGTAAAATGTTAAATGATAAACCGTGAGACTCATATTGAATGATAATGTATCGGATAACTCACGTCTGCAATCGAGTTTCGAGCAGTGCGCGTGTTGCAGCTGCCGCCGAGTTGCGTTGCTCCCAGACGAAGGGTTACGGATTAGCCCGAAACATGTCGAGCTTATCTCGATTTCAGCCGTGAGTTATCACTTATCTGATACTTTGCCCGAACTAGCCTCCTGAGGCCCGACGTAAAATTTCTGTTTTTACAATTTGAACCGAACACCAATCAAGCAAAGTAATAAAAAAAAATGTCCTCAAATGAGGACCCGGGGTTCCAGGAGGCTAGGAGATCCTGTGTTTCGGGTGTAGCTGTGGTGGACGTCCTCGGTCTCCATTCGATAACTTTTGGGCCCCAACGGCCATCGGTTCTCCGTGCTATATGAATATGGCCTGCCATTGCCACTTCAACGAGCTAATTCGCTTGGCAATGTCGATGACCCTTGTTCTTCTACGAATCTCCTCTTTCCAGATTCATAAGTATATATCATACTGGTTCGATTTCTTTTAGACTCGTACGGAACCCCCAGTGTGCGAGACCGACTCGCACTTAGCCAGTTTTTTAGGTTACCTGGCCGTAAAACTTACACCTTCGATGATATCATGCCTGCGCAGGGCTACTACGAAATTCGAAAATTGAATTTCGTATCGTATCGTCCCGCCGTTGCTTATAGTATTATACGAGAGTGAGAGTGACGGTACGATACAAACATCGATTTTCGAATTTCGTAGTAGCGTTTCTGGTTTTTAAGTTATTCAGCGTCGAAACTAATGTTTTGGTTTCTAATTATCGATTGGTACAGAATATTAATATGTCAATGCTAAAAAAAGGTCAAACAGAACATCTGTAGGTAAATGAAAACATGTTAGGATTCAAATAAAGTTTGATCTAACAGGAAAACTGGCCAAGTGCTAGGCGAATTCGAGATCTGAGGATCCCTTGCAAGTCTTGCAACTAACCTAACCAAAAACAAAAAGTTGGAAAACCCGACTTTGTCACTTCAAAGTTCAGTATCTCAAAAACGGCTTCACCGATTTTGATGAAACATGTCTAAGTACCATTGCTAGAAAACCTGATTTCAAATAAAAAAAACCGCATCTAAATAGGTTCACCCGTTTAAGAGCTACGGTGCCACAGACAGACACACGCATACACAGAGAGACACAGACACACATAGCGGTCAAACTTATAACACCCCTCTTTTTGCGTCAGGGGTTAAAAATAAAACCTAACAAAAAATAAGTTTGCATTTTTTTTTCAATCTATCTAAAGCAAAGTATAGGTACTACTTAACGTTTTTTTTTAAGTAAACTTGTTGGTACATGTAGATATACATAGATAATATTTCAATGGCTCAACTATAGAAAGCTAAAAGCAATAAGATTGTATTGTATTATTGTATAACTCTGAAATTAACAGTTAACTGTTAACAAGAGAAAGAGATGTACAAAGACTAACTTATCCCTTTAAGGGATCTCTACCTTTGAACGATTGATGTTAATGTTGAAAACAAAAAGTTGGTATTAAATTATTTTCTAAGTGTACGGTCACTGCAATTAAAAGTGTGGAGGTTAAATCAGTTAATTACTGAGGCCTCTACAGCCTTGTCCTGCTCTCGTCTCCCGAATCGCACTGTAATTACAAGTTTAAAGGTATTAGATACAATATTACCATTAGGTCAAACCTAGGGTTACCATATCCCAGGATTTGTCCTGAGATCTCGGGATTTTGAGACTTCTCAGGATTCCGGCCGGATTTTGGGAATCCCGGGAAATCTCAGGATTTTCAGAATTTTCAATAAAATAGAGGACTTTTTAAATCTTTTCATTAAAATGTCACAAAATCAAAAATCAACTTTGGCCATTTGTTGTGACCCGCGTCAACTGACCATGACCCCCCGAGGCCCAAGATCACAATAATAATATAAATAATTGATTTTCTTGATTGTAAACTACGTTTAAGAAAAAAATCGGAAATCGCGACCTATTCTCACGATTTTCTGACGGAAATCAGGCTTTTTCTCCGGACTTTTGAACTGTTCATGTGGTAACCCTAGTCAAACCATAATGTAGGTGGTTCGGAACACAGGTACCTACGTGTTCTTTTGACGAAGCGATTAGATCATTTGCCTCAGTACCTACCCAGTTTATGATTCATCAGCGAATGTAACCTATTCCATAACATACCTACATATAACTATAGCTGATAAAAAGTTGCTGCCTTTGCGATAGTAACAAAGCTTTTGAGGAGGGCAACTATAGCTAAGTTTATACATACCACGACACTTTATATACCCGAAGTATCACAAATCACAATTAAAAACAAAAATAAAACGGTCCCAAATCCTTTCTTGCCAATGGCGCTGATCTTCCAATGGGACCATCATACATTGAAAATACATTAAAACAAATTGAAATCGACAAAATGTTGTATGTTTTGTTTTAGATTTAGCCTGACAGATTTATCTTTAGTATTTTAGTATTTTTGAAATTAAAATGAAAATGAAAAATATTTATTTTCATAAGTTGTTGTGCTATACAATATCAAGGTTGGGACTTCCTAGTAAGTATATTAATACCTGTATTACGTGGTATTACTAAGTAGGAATTCTAGGAAGTTATTCCACTTTCAATAGCTATTACAGAAAGACGAGCAATTAATACCAAGTAATTAGTATTATCAATCATATACTTACTTAGTCCTATCTAAAACTAACCGCTCAGCGACAATGTGATTTACAAGGGCAAAGAACGTCCAGACCGAAAATCAAACAAGTCTATCCAATCCATGACATAACGTTCCGAATTGCTCAGTTATCAACAGCCGATAACGTCAAGGTCTATAAATAACTCCGGCCTGTTGCATTGAGAAACACTTGTACTGGGGCAGTATTATTATATTATTGAACATCCCCTTTCTTCACCTGTGCCCCAAGACGCACAAAAAGCGTCCTTGGTTCCATTGTTAAGTTTGCGCGCCAAGTGACTGACTGCCAAAATCGGCGCATGAGGCGAAGCGCGGGAAAGTAAGCGTCAGTCTCATACGGGAAGTAAGCGCGCGCGCACGCCGCCAGCCAACCACGCCGCGCATACAATTTGTAGGTTAGAATTGGCGCGGTTTCATCGCCAGGTGTTATACCCACCCCGCTCTAACCCACGCGTTTCGACATCCTCCCTTTCATCGACGTGAACAGCTGTTTTCTCTCGGGAGATTATTAGTCAGATGTTCGCAAACCAGTCTTGATCACCTGACGTATTCGTATTGCCATGGCCGCGGGAGGACGTACCCCGAAGCAGAGGAGATTTGAAGTGTCTACCGGGATGGCAGCTTTGAGGAACGCGAATACACCGAGGAGGCGGCGCGGGAGTTGCAAGTGTTTGTTCGGTGCGCCGGACCGGGATGAAACAAGGCGTATGATGGCGGAGCAGTATGCGAGGGAACGGAAGCGCTTCATCAGGAGATTCAACTTCGATATTGAGACGGAATGCGTTTATAAGGCGTCTAAGATGGAATCGCCGGTGAAGTTTATGGAAGAGGATAGTCCTAAGTCGAGTCCTAGATCAGCGATGGAAGCTTTAGGGAATGTTGGGAACACGGAGCTTCGGGTTTTGGGGAGTCCAAGACGCGCGGGCAGTGCGGGCGGTTCACCACGAACACCGCGAACTCCTCGCACGCCGCGCACGCCTCACGCTGCGCGTACGCCGCGTACACCCCGCACGCCTGCTTCGAGAAGACAGCTGCAAATGACAGGTAAGATACCAATTCACTTCATTCCGAAAGCCTAATTTTTTTACGGGACCACTGATGACGAGTATCTATGACAAAGGTTGTGTGTAACTGCGAGGTGTTGCATCCGAGGAGATCCATAACTCAACGAAAATGTTCACTCCAATCCACTGATAGATAGGTACTGCATTTACTGCAAGTAGATAAACTTAACACATCAGTAGATCACATCGTTAATTCCTGCAAATTTGAAGTGTTCAGTTACTGGGTCTATGTAAGTAGACATTATATATTACCTAACTATGTCTTAAGATACAATTTTAACAGATAATACTGCTTAAGAGAGGTATAGGCATGATTGACACTTATGCAAAAGTTAATTTTTAAATGTTTAACAGTGCTAATATGACTTCGTTTGCACTACAATAGTATCTAGATTCTAGAAAGCATATTGATATGTTTATAATACAAATTCCAAGTCTGATTCTTCTATAGCAACAGTATTTGTTCCCAAACATCTCAGCACAGCTAGGTCTTCAATCATAGTTCCAATTCCCACATCCTCAATTAGATTTAAAGTAGATTTAACAGGAAATGACGTCTGAAAATTTAAAGTCTCGAGTTCATTTACCAAAGTAGATTTGCGGACGACTGAAGTATTTTAAATTTCGCTCGTTCCTAAAATAAACGGAACTCGTTCTCCATACAACAAAGTAAGAGTTAATTTGGACAAAATATATCGATGTTTTATTGCCGATATCGCTATTAAACTTAGGTTAACAAATATTTTCTTTATGGTAGTTGTTTTGGGTAATAAATTTCAGTAACACATTGTTTTATTGTTTGTTTTAATAAGTATAATCGCTAATATTTCATCTAAACTCAGCTCATTTGTGAACCTTATCATAATATAACAAAGTGCATCAATGGCCAGTTAACCAAGTTGACTATGTACAATATAATTTTTTTTCAGGAATCAACTTTTGTTCTAATTTAAGATCTGCAAGAAAAGTCGAGCAAGTAGCATTACATTGCTGCGCTCGATTGATCACCTCAAAGTCATTCCTTTTACGGCCTCGCAACGTAATGCAACTTGCACGATATTTCTTGTAGGTGTAAACTTTGCTTATGTCATTTCATCAACCTACCTTTAACCTACCAAATTTTACAATCGACAACTAGATAAAGATCAAAACTCTTTTGCATTGCAACATTTTTAACAGACACAGAGCAAATTTAAAGCTTGCTACGAGATCAGATGATTCATTGATCTATCAATTTACGATTAAATCTTAAAAAAAATAGAGATTCCGTTGATATAAGTTCAAAAGATTTACTCCAACAAGGAATGTAAAAATCACTTATATATTCCATAGATTTTTTGAAATCATGACCTTTATTTGGGAGGTCTGCTTTCTCTTTTAATTAAGCTTGAAATAATTAACACAGTTCCGGCCGCTGTTCACAGTTCAAGCGAGATTCTAATTATCCCATGGGAACGTTACATTCTTCCGAAATTAAATGTAATGCTTACCGATACACTCGGAACTTCAACTTTATAGCAGTCCATTTATAGTAAAACGTTTAGAGTGTTGCTCAAGTTCAAATTATTCTTTTGATCCAAAAAAAAACAGATGATTTGAATTTGAATTGTGGCTGAGAAATAATTCCATACAATGATCGGTGTTCACTCACATTGTACGTCAAGCGCGGGACCACATTTTGAATAATAAAACCGAAGGAAAACCATAGACACATGAGTATTCAGTAGGTAAAACTAATCCAACTAGCCCGCGATACGTCGACGAAGAATTTGTCCATCGCCACCCTGTGAGAACTATGTAATTTACCAGTGTAAAAGTATGCAGGATATAAAGCATCTATGTAGCAAACTTCATCCAAACTCTTTGATTCATCCAAATCTTTCTTGTTTGTAATATTAATAGGATGAGGATAGGATATAATTAATTTTAAAACTCCGCCGGTGGACCTGCGCCGGTGTTTGACGTATTGCTCAAATATGTAAGGAATTCTGAATATAATCCCAACGCGATTCTGAACGGCAGTTTCGATGAATAATCAAGGCACGTCTCAATCCTGCGCGTGAGAATCTCAAGACAAAGGTTCTAAGCCCTGCACAAAGTTTCTTCACCGGGCTCCCATTTTCCTTCTGTTTTTAAAGAAAGCAAATAATCGACTCAAAAAGTTCACTTGGTCTTTCTATTTGAACAAGTGCCTTTCTCTTTAAAGTGGGCCACGGTAGGGATGTCTAACAGTTTCTCAGTTGTTGTTTTTTGTTTATATATTTATGTTTATTAAGTTTTAAAAGGTGTTAAATTTTATAGTTTTTAATATCCAACACAATGTCAATTGTTATGGGAATAAATTGAATTGAATTGTCCATTAAAAATAACTTTCATGAGCATCAGATTTTATTTTTTTGATCGCTGCTCCGATATTTTCTTAAGCATAAGCTTTTTTTCTTAACGGGACCCTCTGTCTACTAGTTCCACGGCTGTTGTGGTGTGTTCTTTATTTAAGAATAATTTAAAAATATCAATATTTAGCTAACAAGAACCTTCTTGGTCAATCCCTCCTCGAGATTTAAACAACGATCACTTTTCTTCCCAATACAGCAAGACCAACCCAGTGACATCCCTAACAGCTGTATCGAATGTACACACCCTGATTAAACAAGATGGTAGTATTGCCTCTGAATTACACACACATACATGTTTATCTGAACACAGCCAAGAGAGGTTCGAGATAAAGCCAGGATGCATCGTGTCTGGCGCATCGTTCAACATAATTTAATTTGTGTTCAGCCCTATCATTATTCATAAAGATTTAGGAGCGCAGAAATTGTTTTAATTTTATATTATCTGCGTGTAAGAATGTTGCGTGGAAGATGTGTTAAGTACCAAGAACGCTAATACAGTCCGAAAGCGAAGTCCTACTCAAAGTTTTATGCCTTTTGTCATAGCGTGACTAGCAAGTTTTGTCTCGGCACAAGCGATGTAAAACAAACTTTGTTTTGGCAACCCCGAAAATCCAGCGTTCACGAGCAGCTTTGCAATTCAAATCGAATGGTGACAAAAGTAAATCAGGGTGTTCACATTCGCAAGAATACGCGAATCGCAAAGGTTCTCTTTCTTTTCAAAATATCTATCGAAGTTTGACGTGCGCACGAACCTCGAACCGTTGACAAAATATCGAGGGGTTCATCTGCACGGTTCATCTGCACTGAGTCCCTGATGTCCGCATACAAAATTTCAGTGTATTTGTGCCCACGGTTACATACTTCTAACAGATATTTTTTAATGCGTAATATGTGTTGCCAATCCTAATTTAATTTAATTGCCACCACTCTCTTGTCACTCTATAATTGAAATTCAGCCATTTTATTAAATGACCAGCCATATTGAGATCTGACCACGACGTGTATATTATTTGCCGAGTAGAGCTTTAAACAGCAGGGCTACTACGAAATTCAAAAATCGAATATCGTATCGTACCGACCGTCCCTCTCACTCTCGTATTAAATAATATAAGCGTCGGCAGGAGTACGATATATATGAACTTTCGTAGTAGCCCTACAGACTTGTTCAATCCGCCTAGACCCGTGTTAAAACTAAAGCCCTAGCTCCATTGTGGGATTTAGTGTTCAGCGATGAAATGTAATATTGTCTGGAGAACTATAACCACTCGTGCAATAATGAATCCTTTACGAATGAAACTTTAGTACCTATTCTGTTTCATCTTTTGCTAAGCTTTTATTTGATTTGCAATTTTCGTATACATGCAGTTGAGTTACTTGTTTTTAAATTGCAATCGAATTTCACTCGCTTCTTATGGTTAAATTGACTTGAAATTTGTAACGAATTACTATCTGAATAAAATTATAAATACACCCCTGATATTGTCATTTCAAAGTTTAATATCTCAAAACGGCTGAACCGATTCTATTGAGACTTAGCTAAAAACCATTTTGATTAAACTAGTTTTCGATTAAAAACTACCGCGTTAAAATCGATCCATCCGTTTGGGAGCTATGTATGTATGTAAACTCTTTATTGCACATAAAAATAAAAATACAAATACACAGAGAGGAGAACAAAGGCGAGCTTATCCCTAAAAGGGATCTCTTCCAGCTAACCTAGTTAGGAAAAAACATTTGGTTATATAGAGGATAAGCAGACAGTGAAAATTACGTGCGGTAAAACAGAAATACTCAAAAGAGATAAAATAAATACAACATTATTTACATTAAAACTAACATAAAACAAAAGAAATATAACAAACAATTACAAAAGCGAAACAGTCTCATCTCAGTGGCAGCTATGATGCCACATACAGACATACAAAGTCGTCGAACTTTTAGCTTCCCTCTTTTACTCTTTGAGCGTCGAGTAGAATTTGGATCTGTTTATATCCTCTTAACAATATAGAAATATAAATATTTTATTCGCTCTTAGCAAAGTACAGAAAACACAATAAACTACATTGAAAAAAAAAACAATTTAAACACCGCCCCTCTCACTCTCGATATGAAATCTACAACAGTCTCATATCTCAATAGTTAATTCTTACTTAATTTTTGAACTGCACTTAGTAACATTAAGCCTTTCTTTCTTTATTTTACAAGATTATTGTGTTTATTACTGTCACGAAAGCTAAATAAGCTAGGTCTCCGACAGGGACATAATCACAACTACAATTTCATGTTGAACCCAATACGACCCCAAAATGTGTTGTCTTTGCGGGGCTAACCTAACCTAACCTAACCTGATCAAATTTAAAAAAAAATACTTTCTGCCTAGTTTTTAGCGTCGTACTTTTCTTGGCAATGACGGTCTTTCCGTAAGCGCTGGTAGTATAAAAAAGTGATAATTATGTAAAAGAGCCCTCGGCCTACTTACAGAATACACGTTTTGCTTTTGATTTTTGTTCATTTGATAAAAAAAAGCAAAGTGCAGCAAAGCTCTGCTTCTAAGCATACTGTACTGTCAAACCATTTGATTCCTGAGCCACAGTAGAACGTTCTCATAGTAAATGTTACAATAAATTCCCTTGACAAGCAATGCAATGCCACTATGACTTATTCTACGTAAAGGTTCCACAGTGGGATACAATTCAGTTGGTTTGATAACACGCAATGTGGTGTCGTTTTATATACCTGCCTTAGTATTGGATTCTATTACTTGCCGTAGCAATAGAAATACGCTGTATGTATACATACATTTCAGCCCTCTATCTTTGACAACTTTTTAAATACATACATCCCTGCGACGGACAGAGTAGCGTCAGTGTTCCGTTTGTCATCCTTCGGGTGTGTAACCCTATAAAAACAGACAAAGATTCGGACGCTTCTCAGCCGCATCAGGTTGAACACGAAAGCCTTAATCATTTTACTGGCTGCAGGCAACAAACCCTATAATTTAGTTTGCAGCTCAGATGACGTCACAACACCATCTGGCTGCAATTTTAGCGTTTTTAGGGTTCCGTACCTAAAGGGTAAAAACGGAACCCTATTACTAAGACTCCACTGTCCGTCTGTTTGTCTGTCGCCAGGCACCGCTATAAACTAACTAGACAGTTGACATTTTCACAGTATAACAAAAAATACTAAAAACAGAATAAAATAAATATTTAAGTAGGGCTCCCATACAACAAACATGTTTTTTTGCCGTTTTTAGCTTATGTCTAATGTTGTAAAGATGGTACGGCATCCTTCGTGCGCGAGCCCGACTCGCACTTTGCCTCAACCTCAACCTCGGTACCTCAGACAATACTTAGATAGTTTGATACCTGTTTTAGTGCAACAGCTCGTCGGAAACTGGTTTTAGACTTTAATTTAGGTTGCCTGCTCGCTACTACAGCGACACAGTCAATGGCTTGTGTATCTTTATATGAATTCAGAAGAATGTGGAAGGCATAAAGTACTTATGACAGGAGATGGTAACGAGCGCTGTCCCGTCGGTTAAAACGAGCCGAGTGCGAATCGGACTCTGATATTATATTCCGTACAAATAAGCCTAATAATTATTATATTTTATACTAGCCGTTATTCGCGACTCGTTTATCGCTATCCCGCGGGTTCTAAGCAATACAATACAATACAAATATTATATATTGCACACCATAAAGCAGTACAAAAAAACTTATAACATAAACACTTACATTAAGGGACAATTTTCCGGGATAAAAACCATCCTACGTCCTTTTCCGGGGCTCAAACTATCTGTATACCGAATTTCATCCAAATCGGTTCAGTGGTTTAGACGTGAAGAGGTCACAAACAAACAGACTTAGAAACCTTCGCTTTTATAACATTAATGGGATTTTAAAATTTAAATTTTGTCATAAGTCAGCGGTCTTATGTCTATTGGAATTTTGTTATATGTAATAAATATATTTTTTCCTGACATAATGAAAAACATTCTGCTGACGTTCCTCAAATTCAATTATTTTTGGCCAAGCCTCTAACACTTATTTATTTGTAAAACTTGTAAAGCTCTCACGGGTATCCTGCCAAGGGGCAATACCCCCGGCCCGCCAAGTGACATCCGCTTAGTGGGCGGAAACACGAAATTTCATGCCTTTTTTTATTCCCGTCACATAGCACCATTAACTTTTGCAATCTTCCCACGCTAAGAATCCAGATTTTATCTGAGGCCAAGATAAATATTCGGACCCAGATAATTTTATTATTTTTATCCATCTTTGCCTCGACAAGGTAATGGACAGTACCTATTTGGCGATATTGTGTAATTTAAAAACATTCTTTTGGCTAACTTAAAGAAAACGGCCAAGTGTGAGTCGGACTCGCGCACCGAGGGTTTCTACCGATTTGTAGGTACGAGTATGCCAAAATATTATTGGCAGTCCTGTTTCTCAGGTCATTTTATATTGGTTGGTTTGGACTTGAAACCAATAATTTAACTGTTTCCGAATTTTTCAACCGAGTTTAACTTATGAATTATGATATACTTACTCGTAAGTACTTAGTATTTTCAACCGTTACATAGGTACGTGAGTAAAACGCTCGTACTAACAAAATAATTATATTTTTAACCGATCAAATAGAAATCCATTTGAGTGTGATATAAAGTTGAAACAAAAATTTATTGATTTTGATTCACCCATTCTCACCGAACAGGTCAATTTTCTTTAAATCCAAACGCTAAAAGCGCTACTATTTCGTTTCACGTAATTTAACGTCTTACACAAACAAATCGTTTCTAATTTTTCATACGATAAAATGAACGTTTGTAGCGTTGATTTTGAAGATTAATTAGGTATAAGAAAAAAAGCCTGTATCATTTTCAAGAGATGGTGAGGGGCCGGCCGAAAGATGCCTCATAGTCGGGGTTGGTGACCTCTTACGTCATGCAGCCCATGGTTTTTGTTCCATAACACAATTTCCTTCTCATTGGTCGTCTTCATTACGTAATCAGAAGTTGATTGAAGTTGGTTGTTGAACTTATGAAGCATCTATGATAACGTAGCTATATAAACGTTGCTGGGGGACTACTACATACTAAATCGAAGTTCGTATCGTACCGTCTACCGTCCCTCTCACTCTTGTATTGAATAACATAAGCGTCAGCGGGATGGCAAGAGACAAATTTCGAATTTTGCACTGCGTGATGTAGGGCCTGATTTCCTATCCAAAATTACAATTACTGAGTAGATATTTTTATGATATTTTTGGGTAAATAAACAGTTTTTGCGGCGTTTTTTGTTCATCACTACCGTTTCGGCAAGTAGTATATAAAAAGATCTCAGGGTATTTTTTTAAAACTAAATACAATACCAAATAGGCATGTACCATTTTTTTATCCTTTTTTTGGCTGCAGCTGAAAATCAGCATTGCTGAGCTGCCAGGCCTTTCGGCTAGCTATAAGTTTACTTAATTAAACAATAAGTTATGTACCTGATGTATGTTGCCTACCTACAAGTTAATGTATATTGCCGAAAAATATTTTTTTTCTTTCTGTCAATGCTAAATCTAGTTATCAAAATTCTTGCGACTTGTCCTTCCCTTGTAAATAAACACACAACTCCTCCTACAAAAAAAGTTTCTACATTGAAAAAAATAAAAAAAAAAACAATATAATATAACCTAACTAATAAAAAGTTGGAAAACCCCCGATTTTGTCACTTCAAAGTTCAATATCTCAAAAAAGGCTGAACTGATTTTGATGAAACATGTCTAAGAACCATCGCTAGAAAACTTGATTTCAAATTAAAAAAAAAACCGCATTCAAATCGGTCCAACCATTTAAGAGCTACGGTAAGGAGCTACGGAGACAGACACACATACAGACACACATAGCGGTCAAACTTATGACACCCTCTTTTTGCGTCCCAACCACTTAATTACCTGAATACATTGTAACCAATGCTATTTGACATATAATAATAAACTGCCAGCAATTATAATGAATGTTCAGAGGAAAAAACATCGTCAATTGCTACCTTGTAATTATAGTTCAGTGTAGCGAAAAACGCAAAGCAAATTGTTGCCAGAACAATTTATAACTGATTCTATAGCGTTGAAAATTATAGACAAGGCAAAGTAAAAAGATAATATTGTGAATAGGGTTGCCAGATTACAAAATTTAAAAGTCCGGAGAAAAAGCCTGATTTCCTTAAATTTCTCGAAAGTGAATTAGGTACTTATACAGTTAAAAAAGTCACATTATACTTCTCTGTCTGTCTACAGATTTCCTCACGACGTTTCCCTTTACCGTAAAGCTCGCGGTAAATTTTAAATGTAATTCCTCTGTTTTGTAAATTTTTATTAAAAAAAAAACTATTCTATTTCATTGAAAATTTAGGAATCCCTGATATTTATCTATAAATTCCGACTTTATGTACGTAATCCTGTAAAAAGTCTAAAAATCCTGAGATTTTATGACCAATAATAAGATTATGATAACCCTGAACGCGAGTCAATATTCTTCTACATAATTATGAGGCTATGCGAAATATCTCGATACCAGTTGGTACATTGCTTTAACGTGTTTAATATCAGCGTCCACATTGCAATTAAAAGGGGCTACTCCTTGTTGTCAATACTCCTTCGCACCTCCACACTTTTTTGCTATTAGGATTCCTTTCCCAGCTGTTCGTTTAGCACTGCGGATAAATGGGGAAATATCCCAGTAGTCCACACTGACCATATTCCCAGTAGCATCCATTAATTTCGTGAGATGTTTAGGGGAAGCAGGGAGTCGAGTCAAATCTCATCCAATCCCACGTCGAGAATAGAGGTAGCAGTAAATATTTTTTCGCAAAAAACAGTGTGAAATTAAGAAAATCATGTTTCTCCGCTAAATAACAATATTTATCGTGTTTATGCAGACGCTACAAAGTAAAACGGGAGTTCCAAAACTTAACTTTTTGCTGAATCAAGGGGTGGTTGAGACAAATCTCACAGCATCTCGGCGTAGAGGGAACAGGGTCTGTTGTGAATTAGTTTAAAAAGAGCTTTAGAAGGTGATCATACCTACATAAATATCACAATAGATAAAATAGGTAAGTATGTAATCCATTTTTTTACACATGACTAGATGTTTGGAAAATATGCATGAAATCCAAGTTAATTAATAATGATAGCAAAAAGGAAAAAAATATTCTGACCTCTGTTGACGTTAACCCTTAACTACCTACGTCATGTTTCAGAAACACAACCACCTATGAGCGGTCTAGAAGACCACTAGTTTTAAAGGATATGCAATAATTATAGAAATTTAGTTTAAATTTAATATAAAAAAGTATTAAATAAAATTTTAACAGTCTATGCTATTTATTTGCAATAAACATTACAAAATAAATCAATAGATTTTTTCATAAACTTAAACCGAAGGGGATATGAGATCTCTAAATATAGGAACATAATATAAAGATTACTATTAAAGTTTCATCAAATTGAATGATCAACTAAGTTATTTAACTAAGTAACTAACTGATTTAATTTTACAGGGACATTTTATTTTTATAAAATTGGAAACCCTCAAAACAACCATTTTTGTCGGCAATCGATAATAATTTTTCGAACATTCGAGACAAATTAGTCTCTTGCATTCAATGATGACACTTATTTTAACTACCTTTTGTGACTGTGTTATTAGGAGGCATGTTTTACTAAAAAAAATTTTTTTTTTTAATTATATTAAAAATGTTAACAAATAAAACACACAACCACCTGCGTTCGGTCTGGGAGACCACGTATGAATATTACGCAACCACCTACCTACGGTCTCTGAGACCGTTGTCGCCAGTATTATGCTCACTAATTCAAAGGAATACACATCCAAACTTGTCGACCACATGGCGGCCATTGATTGGCCCCCAGGAAAAGGTACAAGGTCACTAGAACTTTGTGCGCCGCGATTGCATCGAATTATTATCATTTTTGAATCTGCTAAGGTCTGAGAGACCGCACGTAGGTGGTTAAGGGTTAATATTGACATAAGATATGCAATACTAGGTTAAATTCTTTACCATTGATTAGATATACCATCCAAATAAACGTTTCGAGTATTTGCAGAGACGGGAGTGTAGCCACTTGACACCAATAACATTGAAAAATCCTTAGGCAAAGCTTACAAACATGTGAGTCAGTACAGGACACAGTTTGAAGAACTTCGGAGTCACAGAAATTCGCTTTCCAAATATCTATTTGTGTTGATATGCTGGCAAAAGTAAATACAGCTAAAGAAAAGTTACCTAATGACTAATTTATACCTACTAGTATAAAACCGTCACTCAAAATCACAGGTTTTTCCGGATCTATTTGCGTTAAAAGGTAAATACAGCTAAAGAAAAGTTACCTAATGATGAATCTAAATATAAAACCGTAACATCCTGATAGACAACGTACATTCTGAATCATAAGAGCTAGAGACTTGACACTTTATAGACATTTCTTGAGCGTCTATGCACTAAGACATATTTCGAATTCCTTTCGAGAGAAGGCACGGGATAAAGCTAGTGACTAATATTTAATAAAAGTAGGTATTCCCTTTTTTCCTGGATTTTTTTAAAGTCATCATGTGCCTCTTTGACGTAATCAGATCATTGACCACACCCGATGATGACTCAACTACCGACAGGATTGAACCTGCGATTAAAGGTAGAAGATTTTTTCATTCGTTTTCTTTTAGTAGCTTGTCCACAATGATTACATCATCATTGCTTAATTTATGTAAAACATTTTCAAATTTATCATTCTGTGCGTTTGTAGAATCTTTTTTTTTAATTTCAGGGGCTTCTTTTACTCTGTGATTTAATCAATTCCCGTAGG
The DNA here is from genome assembly GCF_025370935.1 of Choristoneura fumiferana. NCBI lineage: Eukaryota > Metazoa > Arthropoda > Insecta > Lepidoptera > Tortricidae > Choristoneura > Choristoneura fumiferana. Next base: position 4,936,595 of record NC_133486.1, read on the forward strand.
TTAGATTAAAATAAAAATGCTCATTTAGTAAGACTATGCTCATTATTAAACACTTTGATTGATCAAGTTTTCATTGAAGGAACAATTTAAATTAGTGGCATATCTATTTATCTACTCGTATCTACAAATCGCACTCCTAGACCAAGTGTATTGATATACTCAAAATATCATTTTGATTTAGACTTTATTAAATTTCTAGAAGGTCTAAATTCAAATGGTTAGTTTGTGTTGCACTTTTAATCTAGGGATGCGATGTTTGATTGTTGCATCCATTGTACAATAGGAAAAGGATTTCAAAGTGTCTATTTAATCAAATCTTACATACCCACATTTTCGTCTTAAAGCTCCATCAACGACTAGTCCAAGGTCTCTATGTCAATATGCAGTACAAATGCAAACATGCCATGCATTATTTAAAGAGCTCAATAACTAGAATCGAAACTATTACGATTCATTGAATAACAATAGAAGGCATATAAGGAAGTGTCGATGTCGGTGCGTTTGTCGCTTCATCTGACTGGGTATGGAGTCACGTTCTCTCGTAAGTGTTTAGAAAAAGTTCTATCTAAGCCAAGTGGTCTGCACTATCAATGGTTTAATATCCTGTTGTTGACAGGATATCAATTTTGTTTTCTTTGTATTCCGCAAATCAGGATAAAAGTGAAATAACTTCACATTGTCCTCTTTTTTATCCTCAATAGTCCATAATTACGATACATTGAGGCAAAATCGTGCGATTAAGATTTACATTGGGCGTCTCGATCGATATATACCCTCGTGAAATCCATGCGCCGCAATGAACCCGCAATGAATGAATTTTTCCCGCATGTGTAAACTGGGCTATAGCCTATAGCCATTTTAAATATCCAACGGTTTTTCAAACCAACATCCCGTTGGCAACAATCCCGCTTGTAATTTTTTAACGTAACGTGACATTAAGCATTCTGTGATCTGGTCCGGAACGGGGCAGAGACCGTGACTCGCCAGCCCTTCGTGCCCTATGGGAGAAAGAAGGGTGCGATACTTAAGCTGCAGGTGTCTTGGTTATTTGTATTTTAATTAAGTTTGTTGGTTTGTACTAAGTAAGACTGTGTTGTTTGAATATTTCTGGATAAAGTGGTCTTTTTTATATTTCGGAAAAACATCTGACGGTATCTTCGGCGTTCGGTCCCTTTGCGTGAAATCTGCTGGTGGTGTGATTTTCTAAAGGAACCTGTCCGTGGATTTATTGCTGGATTGTCATAACTTGTCTTGTTTGATCTTAGGCGTCACCCAAGCGGAGTCAGGTGTATTGTCGTCGGTCAATGTTAAAGTAAAAGCAAAAATAACGCCAAAAATACCAGACTCCATAACTAACTAACAGATTGGAGTCAGATTATGATTGTCTGCCGAGCGAGCGCTGCAATGAATTTGTAGAGGGTTCGTTTAGGTTTAGAGAAATACTCTCGTATAGAGGCTTTCTGTCTACTATGACTATACCGTATAGTATATATATGTATAGTATACCCTCGTCAGTCGTCCTCTGCCGGGCATCCAGCCATCGGTGTACTGAATAGGAAATAAGCTATTTCGCACGGATGAAGTTTATAAATCCCAACATTTCGATTCCATAACAAGTCTCATGGTCACGGATATGTTTACGTTTACGTTTTTGGAAAACCACCATGCATTTGATCGAGTGAAAGTATTGAAAGGGGCCTTATATTGCACCAGAATATACTTAAAACTTATAAGTTCCAGCATAAATCACCAATTTCAATTTGGATATTTAAAATTCAGCAGTGATCGGCAAAAAGCATCGCGAAGAATCTGTAATTTGGGCATTCCTTGCAAATAACAGCCACCTTATGCCACTTAAATTTGTCTGCACGAGATGTATCGGGTATCGATAGTTTGTTGATTGGTTCTGAAATGCTTATAAGGTATTTGGAAGCAAAATTATTATCTTTTTGGGTTCAACCAACAAGCTTTCTTTTAGTTTCATTCATATCAGGATTGATTTTGACATTGAAGGAGTAACAATAGAATCAATGTACCGTTAAAAATAAATCGCGACCTTTAAGTGTAGGTACCTTACAGTTGTGAATTTTTTATCTATTTTTTTCTAGTTTATTTTAGTATTCCACTTCTGGGCAAAGGCCTTTTAGGCCTTTAAAATTCGCGGTAGGGCGCAATGTCGGGCCAGGCCTTTTCATGCGTACCGAAATCGTCCTGCCATCTATTTCTTGGTCTGTGGGAGCCCACCTCTCTGGGTCTGGGTACATCCAGACACAGCCCAGTCCCATTTTTTCTCTCTCTTTCTCTTCTATTTACCTAATAAAAGTAATAATATTTAAACTTTATCCTCTATTGTATTATTATGATTTTGGTATACCAATCACAGTTTCACAGGGCCCCGATTCTTTGAAACGCATTCAAGGGGCCCAAGCCAGTTCTGTACCTACCTAGTACCTACCAGAAATCAGATTTGAGCTAACTAACTGCTTGAAAATGATAAACCTCCTGTATCTATCTTATTTGCTTGTATTAGTTTATACTTCCACTCCTGCGTAACCCTAAAACAGTCATGACACATAACAACAGACCAGTTAGATCATTCTGTTGAATCTAAATAAAGATTTTCAATCTTACATCTATGCATTTAACATACAATACTGAGCAACTTCTCGTATCGCGTGATATGATATAGCGTGATTCGATTTTTTTATAAGTTTATTTTGATCGATTGCTTGATAAAGAATGCGTGGAATGTACGGGCTACCTAATTTTAAAAAGGTATAATTAAAATAGTTGAAAGTAGATTCAAAGATTTAGAAAAAACTCTATACAAATATCAGATGGATTGTTAACGAAAAGGGTTGATCGAAAGTGACTTGAATAATATAATTAAAGCACTTAAGTTTTATAATGGGACCCTTTTTATACAAAATGGTATTTATTTTCTATTCCACACTTTTCTTTGTGTTTTAAAAGTAAAGATACACACATAATTATTTATGAATTAATAAAAACATTGCTGTGGAAAGGGTTGTAAATTTCAATTACACAAGAGATGAAACAAACAGCTGAATTATTTTCAAACCTTTTATAGCTATTTATAAGTGAAATCCTACTTAATTATTGTAAAGCAGGAGTTTGAAAAGATGTTTGGATATTTGTTACTCAATCATCATCATCATCCCAGCCTATATACGTCCCACTGCTGGGCACAGCCCTCCTCTCAGAACAAGAGGGCTTGGGCCATATTTCCACGCGGGCCCAGTGCGATTGGAACTCACACACACACCATTGAATGCTTCGCAGGTTTGTGCAGGTTTCCTCACGATGTTTTCCTCAATCATACAATAGCGTTATAATCAATTTAGATGGAATGTTTGAATAGAGATAGTTTTAACTGGTTTATTTTCCCTGGGAGTATATAAGATATAGGATAAGTTGTTCATTCCGAAAAAAACTGCTTTTTCCAGCGGGATGTCAATTCTTTACCTAATTACATAATCATTGGCTTGACTGTATCTCAAGTCCCAACATAATTTAATAATAATAACATTTTTTCCCCCTCTTTTGAGTATTTCTGTTTTGTCTCTTTACCGCACGTAATTTTCACTGTCTGCTTATCCTCTATATAACCAAATGTTTTCTCCTAACTAGGTTAGCTGAAGAGATCCCTTTTTAGGGATAAGCTCGCCTTTGTTCTCCTCTCTGTTCGTATTTTTATTTTTATGTGCAATAAAGAGTTTACATACATACATACGAGTACAATTCAGTTACACTTACTACTACATTTACACTGAGTGAAAAATCTCGTTCTCGAAACCTGCAAATTGTTTCGTAAACGAGAAAATCTAGTAAATTCTGGGACAATGGTTCACATAGTTTAACTAACTAGTTAAACAGTTCTGCTTGTAAAGTTTATTCACTAAATTGAAAATACAAACTGAAATATAGATGCACAGAAAAACCAGAAAAATAAGACCAGAACTGGGAATCGAATCCAGGTCCTCGGTATTCCTACCGCGTGCTATACCGCTACACCACTGCTGGCACTGCTTGTCAACGGTACAGACACGAATTTCCCCTATGCACCTTATATCTCAGCTTGTTTGTTTCTTATTTAGCCAGCTTTAAGCAGTTACGCTTAGCGACATCTATACCGTAGCTCACATCGAGAAACTTTCGGCACTCCATTGGAACCAACCGCTCACATCCGGACAGAGAGCTGTCGTTTACTAAGCAATCAAATTAAGATTGTTTTTTGGAATCTTTCTTTTTTTTTTTTATTTAATATTCCAAATTTTTACTTTTACGGTCATCCCGTAAACCAAAAAAATTTTGAAAATAAAAAAACAAAAAGATTCCCAAAAAACCATCTTAATTTAGTCACAACATAGTGTGTGATTCGCAACTCGTGTTGCTAATTGCCAGACATTCAAATTGTGTATACTAGAACTATTGATATTGTCATTGAAACACGTGATTGTTTAATTATACAATAGTACCTGAGCGACCGAGCTTGCTCTGGCTTAAACTCGATAATAAGGTTTTTTTTTCTATAATATACACATGGCGAGCCATGCGGGTCACCTAGCCTTTGGGAGGCAATCACCGCCGCCCATGTGACACCTGTCAACACGCGAGGCTTACACAGGTGCGTTGCCGGCCCTTGAGAGACTGATAGGTTCTGTTCCCAGAGATAGACCAAGCTAGATCGATTTATCATCCCCGAAAACCACCACATACCCAAATTTCATCGAAATCGTTGGAGCCGTTTCCGAGATCCCGAAATATATATTTAAAAAAAATAAAGATATTATATAAGAACACTGTAATTCGTTTTGTTTGGAATACCAGCTCGTCAGGGCGCCAAGATACAGGCACTGCCTAGTTTGGGGCCGCGGACACTTGTTTATGTTACAGTGTTTCTGCGATCAATAAAAATTTTCATTTTCTTTTTTTTTTCATGATTGCTCGTTTAAAGGTATTAGATTTTTTTAGCAGAACTTCATAAATGTTATATAAAAACAACAAGTAACTCTTGTAAAGGATTAATTGAACATAGTGAACTAATTATGTCATAATTGCCACACAGTCAAATTGTATGTACGAGTATGTATATAGTTTGCTAATGTCGTTCAGAAATCGGAGCAAAAGATCGGTTTTCTTTTTCTTTCTCATTTGAATCTTCAGGGAACGAAGAACGACGATTGTTTAGTGTTTTTATTTCTGTTGTTATTCTTTTTGTAACTCATTACCTCCTTCGCTCCTATTCTGAAGCTCCCGAGTGCAGAGGCAACCTAATGGTCCATTTACAACCCATTGACCCCTGCACATGCAAGCCCGGGCATCGGCCCCTGATAACTGTCGGCTTCCTTATTCCCGATAACAAACAACAGGGCTTATGCATTCAGTTTAACGTGTAATACGTCACTTACGTCGGGTACGCCAAGTTACGCCGCGTACAGCGCGTGCGAGCTTTGTGTAATTCCGGGTCAACCCACGGGTTGTACGTTGGACTATTAAGCGGGGTGTTCACTGCGGACGAGGCCACGAAAGGGCTTGTTTTAATTCCTTTAATCCGTCTTATCTATTTAGGTATATAAATCAGAAGCAATGGGCCTAAAAAATCGAATTAGTCCATGAATTAGTAGATTAGGTATCAAAAAATGGTTGTATGTACCTTTTTTTGCCTAACAACTTTTTGCCTTTTTTCGGGTTGCCTAATTTTAGATAAACTAATATTAGGTGCTTAATATTAGGGCTAATTTTACCTAATTTTCAATTTTTAGTCAAATTTTGTATACAACTTAACTTACTTTACATAATTTTGTTTCGCCTAATTTTAAATTACCTAATTTTCATTTTGTATAAACTTATTTCGTATACTATTTGACTGACATAATTATTTTCGTCTAAAATTATACGTCTAACGTAAGTTCGGTTCTGGCGCTCGCTAGCCGCTACCGCGGCACCATCGCTCTGCTCGCGCGCCGTTGTGATCGGTTTTACCTAATGTTTTTGGCGAAAATTATTTTTAGCAAATTATTAAACTCCCAAACTATTTGTCCCATACTTTTTAGTTTAGGCGAAATTTAATTTCCCCAACTCAACATTCGCACTGATATCATTTCCCAAACTAATGATTTGATAAATGATTATATGCAAATTATTACCTGGATTTATTTAAGATGTCATTGTGTTCGTCAAAGTGCGTGATGGCATCCTTAATTTAGCAAGCAAACAAGCAATAGCCAATGATTATTTTCCGTTCTGTTACAAAAAAAAAACCTAACAATCGAAAATAAGGCGGAAGCTACGCAACGCTTCGCCCCGCCTTAGCCTCTGAACCTAACATTATCCAAGTCGCTTCTGCCTAGACGTCTGTCTTGCTCGCTCGCTTCGCTCGCTCACCGCCACATAATTTAACATTATTAATTTATAATAATATCATGACTGATAGTACCTACCTTATGTATTAAATGGCCAAATGTTATTTGACTATTTGTTATTTGCCATTAGCCAATCATTTGCTAATATTTATTTGCCACATAAAAGTTGATGAATAAAAAATTTTGCAATAAATAAAAATGTTGCGAAATAAGAAAAAATGCGAAGCAAAGTTATGCCAAGGATGGTTTGCCAAATGAAACTTCGGCGAAAGGTTGGTGCTAAGTGAAATTTGGCGAAACATTAATTTCGCCGAAAAGGCAGTACACCGTTGT